>NC_092687.1:8851690-9451690 GCF_964275005.1 Diadema setosum
CCACACACACACTCGCCCCACTCAACAGTCTCCGCTGCCTCCGTAAAAATCGGTAGCTGGCGATTGGCTACCACTGCCATTGTCCATTTCTCGCATACATCCCACATTGTGTGGATCAACACTGTCTCCATGGATAGCGGTCACACAATGAGGTCAGTTTTGTTAATTTCAAAATGCACAGAGATAGCCTGAAAAGTATGCATGCCCTACAGGTAATTTTTTTTTTTTTTGAACCTGTGTGTGGGGTGTGAAATACAGTGTGCATTTTGGAGTATTGGTCATTTCAAACATCTACTGTGTAGATTCTTGATATTTTTATTTTTTTTTTTGTAGTAACTAAGCCTACAATAAAATGTTGCAATGTCTTTGTAATCTGATGTAATATCTACATGTGTACACTAGGTGTTCCTCATTATTATGTTTTCTTTCATCATTCACAGTTGAACACAAGTTCTGTTTTTTATAATAATGCTTTGCTTTAGGAGTGAGAGTCATCTTTTCTCTGACAGTCAGTGCTAGAATTTGCAAATAGAATTTACAAACCTTTCTGTAAAGGTCGCGCTTGTGCATTTAGAATAGGTTGCAATTTAGTAAAATAGAATTTATTATAAAAACAAGCCAGAAAATGTTGATGTGTGATTTATTTATTTATTTATTTTTAAAATCTATCCATTTAAAAGTATGTAAATGCTCAGTTAGGAATGGTGAATGCTTTCCTTTTTCTCTTTCTCAAATTTTGGATTGAACTCCACAATAGAGGCTTTAAAGGGAATGAACAGGCTCTGCCAGATTTGGAATTCTATTTGATATTTATGCAATTAACCCGTGAACTGTCCTTGGAAAGCTGTCGGTATTGTGTGAAGGCATTGTAAGGTCCCCTTGTCTCGGCTTAGTCATCAACGCCTACTGCCATCATCGCAGCGCTGCAGCAAATTAAATTCTGATTTCTCATTCATTGATTGATGCGACTACTGTCCAGATTCTCGTTGCTATGGTATGCTCGGCTAGGCTCTTTTCAGACTCTGTGTAGCTAAAACAAAAACAGTTTTGTTTAGTTTTGTTTCAGCAAATTTATTTCGAGAAGCTTGTATGAACTCTCCTTGAGTGGTATTTGGGCGATCCTTAACTCCACAGTTTTATGATAAATTTATGATTTTTCTTCATGTATTTTTTTTTTTTTTAACGGTGTGTCGAGATTCCTACATTCATTGGAAGAAAAATGAATGAGAGATGAGTTAGAATGACTACCGGTATTGAATTATGTTAAGCTATAGCTAGTGGAAACTATAATGATCAAGCGATTCTTTTTTTAATCAGTGCTACCGATTGCTGTACATGCCCAAGAGGTTGACTGAAGTTTAAAGATATTTCAAGAAGGAGGTTTACATGTCTGTTTGTATGTTTTGTAGGTCAACTCTCCTGTTTGTAACTCATGACCGTCCCCCATGAATACAAAAGTTAATCAATGCCAAACAAACAGACAAGCACACAAACAACCAGCAAAAACGCAAACAAACAATCAGATGTCCCTGCTTTCACAATTTTGTCACGGAGCATCTCTCGTGCAGATATCAATATTTCTATCTTTATTTCTATCTTGGTAAAGAGGCAGGCATCCGTGTGGCTTATCACTTGGAATTCTACCAATGCATCTCTCTTGGTTGTGGTCCTGCATTGATTGAACTCAGCCTTCGATGTCCCCGGCTTAACCCTTGGAGGGAGCTAAGGTCAACCGTGTACTTGAGATGGTTGGTCACCCAAGTTCATGGTTACTCAAATTCTTCAGACAGTTATAGAAAATTGCATATTGCTGCAGTGTGAATGAGCTGATCCTGTAAACTGGATTGGCCTTTAAGTCGAATTCCAGACTAGACTGATATAAAGAAAGAGTAAGATTCTGTGAAGACAACAGTAAAACTTTGATCAAAATTGGATAAGAATAAATGAAGTACCCCAGCTGTATATGATGTTCATAACTTATAAAATATTTGTATTCTCTATTTTTGGGGTGGGGTAGTGGGGTGGGAAAGTCGGGTAGGGTAGTGGAAAACTATTACAAATTAACTCTTTCCTATTCTGCTCCCACCACCCCTCAGAAAAAGATACACCATCTTTAAAGCTGGATTGTGTATTTTACCTCCAAGAAGAGGATAATATTGCTCTAATTATTTCTCTAACATGTATGTTCTTCCCACGAGCACATCATTGCCCGACATTGGTTTAAAATGTGGCTGTTGTAGGCTAATTATTATTGGAGGCAGCCTATCTCCAGGACGAGGTTGTTGAGTCGAAACTAAAACAACCAGGCACGCACCCAGGTGTGGCTGTTGATGGCAGATCCAGTTGCCCTGGGCGCATAATGCAGAAACAGCTCGGCCTCCTTTGTTTTGAATGCGCAGTGTTCCAACATGCTGGGACATGTACGGTGGATAGGGCCCAATGTCAAAATGTGTGACTGGGGGAGTATCGACTCGAAAAATCACCCCCAGTGTAAGCTGACCCCAAAGTGAATGTTGCTCCCAAGTTGCTCCCCTCAAGGAATAGTTGACATGCCTTGGGAGGTGGAAGAGGGGTTGGGATCAGCACCTTGCTGCCTGGATGGCTGTGAAAAGTCACTGAAGGGAGGGGTAACACCTCCCCCCCCCACTCCACATTAAAGGGTGTGTACAGTTCTGGTTGAGGTGAGGATTTAGCTTTTAATGTTTTTGAGATATTCAGAAACCAATCTATGAGATGTCAAAGAGCATGAAATCTAAGGGGTATCAAAAGTTTATTTGATGAAATTCGGTATAGGAATGGCTGAGATCTCCAAAACAAGATGAAACATAGAGATCCTAATAAAAGGCGTGGCCTGTCTTTTATTATTATCACTTACTTGGATATCTCAGCCATTTGAAAACCAATTTTCATTAAATAAACGTTGAATCCTTCTTAAAAATTAGAGCCTACAAGTTCTTTCATATTTCATAAGAGGTTTCTCATTATCTCACATAGGAATGTTCAAAACATGAATCCCCACCTCAACCAGTACTGTACAGTCCCTCTAAACTTAGCCATCAAAACTGGGTATCAGGTAAATTGTAGGCATACATGCTTTGCCTTTCACATTCTGTAGACCAAAATTTTTCATATGTATTGTAATTTGGTGAATTCTGCCAGAGCCAATGTTAGCAAAATTAAAATGCACCATGCTCGTCCAAATACTAGGGCATACACTGTGTATGCATTGAATGCCTGTGGCAATTCCCCGAAATTTCATGCCGTGAAAAAGGCTTGTAAGTAATATAGGCATGTAATTAATATAAAAAGTATTTTCCTCGTAGCATACATGTAGACAAAAAGTCCCCTTACTTCCCTCCCCACCCCCATCCACCCCTCCAACATGACATTTATTTAACCAGTTTAATTTAATGCAATAATGAGATAAAGGTATACGTGTACCTCTTTTATAAATTTGATTAATAGTGGAGGTACAAACTTACCAGTAGGCGTAAAGTCCTTTTGATCAATTGTTCTGTTTCTTTATACCCCCGCCAAACGAAGTTTGAAGGGGGTATATAGGAATCAGCGGACGGTCGAGCGGTCGGGCGGTCGGGCGGTCGGTCGGGCAGTCGGTCCGTAGCAAATCTTGCGTCGCGAACTACTTCCTCAGTTTTCAACCGATTCCCATAAAATTTGGCACAGATGTGTGCCTTGGGTTGTAGATGTGCAAGACGTATTTTTTGACAGTACCCAAAAGTACGTTGCCATGGTAACGGCATATTATGGGCAAAAATGGGTACAAATCTTGCGTCGCGAACTCCTCCCACAGTTTTTGATCAATTTTTATGAAATTAGGTACAGATGTTCATCTGAATATGTAAATGTGCAAGACACATATTTCCGCAGTGGCAAAAAGTGCGTTGCCATGGTAACGGTATGTTATTGGTGAAATATAGGGCAAAATGCTTCATGGCAAAACTGATTCATCAGTGTTCTTCCAATTCTCATGGAATTCATATTGAATGTTTGTCTTAGGATATAGGTCAGCATGACACATTTCTTGACAGTGACAAAAAGTATGTTGCCATGGTAACAGCTCATATATTATGAGCTAAAATGATGGAAAATTTTGTGTTGCAAACTACTTCCTCAGTTTTTGCCCAATTTCCATGAAACTTGGTACAGATGTGTGCCTTTAGTTGTACATGTGCAAGACGCATTTTTCGACAGTACCCGAAAGTACGTTGCCATGGTAACGGCATATTAATGGCAGAAGATCAAGGAAAGATCTTGCGGATTTAACTACTCCCTCAGTTTTTTGACCAAAGCTTATGAAATGTTGTTTTGACCAAAGCTTATGAAATGTTGTTTGGCGGGGGTATAACCAGTCGCTGTAGTGACATTTCTAGTTTTAAATGAAGTAAGCAATGGATTCATATTCTGGCAACAATAGAGGTGTCCTATGATATATTGTAATTTGTATACTAGTGTGTGTGTGTGTGGAGGGGGGGGGGGGGGAATGGGGGATGGGCTGTGTTTATGAGCATTTTATGCTTGTTCAGCTTGTTTTGTGTGGGCAAAATCCAAAAGTGTGTTTCCTTGTGAGAGAGTGTCCTACAAGTTAGATCCACAGATCCAACCCTCATAGCCTTGTACAAACAGGAGAGGTGGGACCTGTCACCCAAACATATCCAGACAGTAGGGAGGGAGCTTCATTTCACTGCACATAGTGAGTGAGTAAAGGAGCGAAAGGTCATTAGGCATCAGATTCCCAGGTCATCCCGGGCTAGTCTCCTCTCAAGACTCTCCCATCATTTACCGTCACATCCTGGATGAAAATGGTGACACACATATGTTTGCTCCCACGACAGTTGCACCAGTCTTTACAATTTTCTCCAAGGACTTTATGGCTGGGGTTTAGGGTTGTGATCTGAGGGTTTTAGGTGTAGTTTGATGTGAGGATTAGGATTAGGCTAAGGGTAAGGTTTGTGGGTAGAATCATAGAGCTACAAGTTACAACCGGTTGTATAGCACCATGGTAGAATTTATGTTTGGCTTATAATCGCGTGCAGGACATATCATGGGAGCAATTGTCGGAGGAGCAAATGCCATGGAACAGTATGAAATAATGAACTGCAGATGCCAGATCTCCTCGATTCTGTGGGAAGTTTCCTCAAAACAAATATATCTCTTCATGTTCAAAAGACATTGTAAAGTATGCCTGATTTAAATATGTTTTATTTTCACCTTTGAGATGCATGCAACACACAAGTCTATCTCTGATTTCTTTTTGATATCTCCCTCATTTTGATGGGTGAATGTTGGTAGCCTTCTTAACAGTCCCAAGCTACTGTAAAGCATGACATTTTTGCAGCAAGACATTTTTGCAGCATGACATTTTTGCAGCATGACATTTTTGCGAATTGGAGCTGGTGGCCTTTTTCGCAGCATGAAATTTTGTGAATTGCCGATAGCATTCAATGTAGGCCCTATCTAGCATAGACAAGAACTTTCATACGTGTTATGTGCATTTTAATTTCGCCAATCTTGGCTCTTTGAAAATTGGCGACAGTAAAATGCAAGCAAATTTTCTGGTTTAACAGTACACTATTGTTTTTATGTACATGTCTGCAGATAAAATCTTAAATCATGTATTCAGAGCAGCAATGTCAATTGGTGACAAAATGAGAACTATGCAATCCTTTATAGCGTGTTTATCCCTTGAGCACCTGTCTGGAATAACAATAACATTGGTTTATTCTCTCTTCTATTTCACTTTTCTGTCCTTGTTTATCAATAAAATCCTATTTTGTTATCACAAATAAATGCTAGAAAATGATCTGCATGATAATGTATTAAGTCTGCAGAAAGATGTTCATAGATATATTGAAGAGAAAGCCGGACAGAGATGGAGAGAGGGAGAGAGAAAGGAAGAGATGATGAAGGAAAAAGAGAGATTGAGAGAAAAAAAGAAGTTGAAAGTTGAAAGTCTCTGTCAGAGAATCGGTAACAAGGATGTAGTCAGCTCTGCTAGTCATCCGAGGACGGTGAAGTCCATAGTCAATGAAGATGGACCGTATCGGTGTGGCTTGAGGTATCCTAGGAATTTTTCAAGTGACATTTTCCATTATCTGTCCACGGATATATCTCTCACTCAAGCCGCCAATAGTCGTCGGTAATGAGTTTTGGGTAACACGTAATTGAAAGTTGCACACCCGGATGACAACTAAAAAGCGGTCTCGCTCGCGGCGAGATCCCATGGGCACTGAGCTCTGTGTGAGGAATTGCTTTAGTCCCATGCATACATATTCATGTTTGGTTATCAGAGTTCCCTGGGTACCCTTACACCCTGACTGTCTAGTGATGTGGCTCTGGGCTTGATGCTTTACAAAGTGCCACACGTCTCCGAATGCTTTTCATCCACAGTCTAGCGATTTCATGAAATGGTAATTGGCTCGGTTCGTACTATGTGTCGTCCGAACAGAACCTTATCCAGGACCAAGCTGTCATGCCTTTTCCTTATGAAGAGCAATGCAGCTTTGCACACTCCTGTACACCAACAAAGGCTAGAGGTCAATATGTTGCCTGGGAGGCAATGTACATGTATGTGTGTCAAATGGTTTTAAAGTAAATAATACAGAAGCAGTAGCAATGCGTCCGACATCAAAATGCTGATTTCTTTAAATCGATATTGTGCTTTCTTTCCTTTTGTTTTGTTTTGTATTTCCCTAAGTCTGTGTTGTAGTTTTGTCGTTTAAACCTGGTTATAGGCCTGCTGTGGCAATCAAAACTATGGGGCAAGTACAGTGTATTAATCCTTTCAATACAGATTTTGTCTTGCTGTCCTTGTTTTACCTTGAGACAAAAGTTGCTCCCACATTGCCCTAAAAAGTTGCTCCCACATTGCCCTAAAAAGCGCTTCTCGCAATGCCCATTGAATTCCTCGTAGCCTAACGATCAAGCTATCACATATGAAGCTAAACTTGTTACACAGACACCCACACCCACACACACACACACACACACACAAATGCAAGTCATGTCATTACCTGAGATAAAAAAACCCAGCAAGAACATAGTAATCTCTGTTGTGCATGACTAATAAAGAATATAATCCCCTAATTTGGGGATGAATGATTCTGTTTAAAAAGAGTACTCTTCATATTTCCTCTTCAAAATGCATTTGATTTGTCTGAAAGCCTTGAATATATTTCATTCCATGACTTTATTTAAGGTGATGGTAAACTGGACTTTTTTTTTTTTTACTTCCATAATGTATAGGAACACTCATGAAAACTAGGCAAACCAATTTATATTTTTAGATTATGATCAGATGAATAAATGATTACATGTTGAAATGAAGACAAAGTATTCAAACTTTCTATTGGTAGATACACATGCAGACTAGACAAATGATTAATTTATATATAACATTATGAATAGATAATTAATGACGAAGGATGGCTTTTGTAATTACATAATTAATCAATATGAGACAATAGTGGCTGCAGCTGCATTAGATTACAAGCACCATGGCAAAAGCTAGCGCAAGTGAATGTTGAACATAATGCAGGCTTTATATGATCCACACACTCCTAAAGATGCATTTGGAACCTACACACAGTGTACACGTAGGTATGTGACTGTGTGTGATGCCTGTTGCATTGGGATGAGGAGACAGTGTAGGGGAAGTGGGATGTAATGGAATATTCTACCCCGCTGCATGTCAGATGGTCACCGAGGATCGACATTTTGTCTTTTTTTCCTCTTCTTCTTCTCTGGTTTTAAGATACCCGTGCCATATGGCGCATGTAATCACAATATTTCATGGATAACGCGCACTCGACTACCTCATTTTCTCTCCCTGACTGCTGCTACACCTGTACAACAGATATGCACATATGAATGGGGTGAATTTTGATGTGTACCCAAAATTGGTTCTAACTAGTCTTAATTTTCAGGCTGTGAAATTGATTTTGTGTATAAATTATATATATCATAATCAGTGATGAAGATGATGATGATGATGATGATGATGATGATGATTATCATTAGCATTATCATTGTCATCATCATCATCATTAATTAGAGAAAATGGTCAATGTATTTGTCGTGATATACATTGTACAAAAAGAATACACATATTCATATGATACGCACATAATGAATGGGGTAATTTTTGATGTTTACCCAAAATTGGTTCTGACTAGTCTTAATTTTCAGGGTGTGAAATTGATTTTATTTATAAATTTTATAAATTACATTATCATTATTATCATCATCATCATTGATTAGAGAAATTGTTCAATGTATTTGTTGTGAAGTGCCTCAAACAATTTCTTCATCTGATGAAAACAGTGTAGGTAGGCCCTACATGCAGACTGTGTGTGGTTCAAACCTAAATGAGATACTCTTTACTGATAGATCATTTAATTGTGCCATAAAGCTACATCTGGGCACTTTCACTGAATCCACCAATGGGACTTGCACGCATGCATACGATGCATGCCAAATTATGAAGTACACTGTTGTATGCATCTCAACACGTACACTCATTGTCACGGTTCTGTGGAGGCATGAGTGTTATATGTGTGTATGCTGATAAACTAGACATGAAAGTTGGTACGTATGACAGGTTTGGGGTTTGTAAAAACAGAAATGCTACCACTGCCAATACACAAAATGCTGATGATTTGTAGGAAATTTAAGGATTTTTACCATCATGAGAGCCTGATGTACAGTATTGGCGCAAAAGTTTTTAGTGCCCTGTCATGGCTGGCTTCGATGTACAAGCATCGATACTCACTTCCATGGACTTGGTATCGGATGAAATAGATATCATTATGTAGAATGAGTAATACGGGCCTTAGGGGTTTGTCTGTAGCGGGGGGCTACTGTACACCATATCACCCCCCAAGTATAAATGGTTCACAATTCTTGGTGACATTTTTGACACCGAATCAAGAATCTTGGCGCTGCGCGATCATTGGTTTCGCTCAAGAGCAGATTACATTGTCAGTATTCGTCTTTGCTGACAGAGCCTCCCCGTTGCAGCAGAATGGGGATTAATTTCCGCGTCAATTGAAAGCGCTTTGTGCGCTCTCTCCCGTTATTTAATTTGCTCCGGTAATCGGTAGTAATAACGGCGCAATGGCAAGGACAGCTCTTTTGATTGAGAATATATGAACCGGCTCGACACCGCAGCTTAAAGACAATTGATTTTTGTACAGGCGCCTTTGATGGAGATGGATGAGCAGACATTTTGGTAATCCCACTTTTGCAGCTGATTGGATTCCAGATTGATAGTTTAATGGTGCCTGTGTGTTTTTGTGTGTGTGTGTGTGCATGTGTGTGTGTGTTTGTGTCCATGTGTGAGTGTGTGAGTGTGTTTGAGCATGTGTTTGTTTGTGTCTGTGTGTGTGCATTTGTGTATTCATGTATGTGCTTGTCTGTCTGTGTGTGTGTCTGTGGCCTGCAATGACAAATATTTTTTGACAAGTGAGGTGATGTCCCCTGTATGAGTCAGTTGCTGTCAGTGAAATAACAACCTTCATGCATATACAATGTATGATATCATGCATATCATTTGAATAGCATGTTACAAGTTGAGTAAAAGGCCAGTTGCCTGACCTTTGTTATTCAAAGTTATGGCCACTTTTTCTCTAAAGGACATACAATGTAGCATATCAGCAACCCTACTATTCTACCCTCTTGTACACAAGCAGTGCATTTCAATAAAAATATCCAAATGCACCATTCATGTTTTGCTCAATTAATTAACCCATTGAGGATGAGTCCCAAGTATACTCAGGCAGGTGTCTACATGGGAAATGCGTGTTGTAGCAAAATCGGTCCGTCTGCAACATGTTAAACTAGTGCTTTCTGTGACCATCATATGGAATCTTGGCATAATGACCTCCCCAAACTGATTAACTCTTTATGTGCCATGAGATGGAGCTTGGTGATAGGTTCACTTCCACCCATAATTAGTCATAAAGTATGTTACATATTTGGGTATCAAGAGTAGTATTAAAGGCTAGCCTGTTGAACACCAGTCCAGAGTATACTTGGATAGAATATGTCTATCGTCGTTGAGGTGGCAAGACCTTGTATCTCAAATTTTGGTGAAAATGACTTTCTTGAATTAATGCTCAGATAATCAGTTCAGTGCTGTTTTGTCCAAATCCAAGCTCTCTTATTCCAAAAAGTGAAGCCACCACAGCATGTCAAAGGAAAGGTTATCCCATTTGATATAGTGTTTTGACTGGCAAATTGTTTTTACTGTCCTGAACATTTGACATTTTTAAGATATGAGGTGTTGTCACCCCAGCATTGCTTTGTGAATTGAATTGCAGCAAAATTACTGTACAACCAGAGCTTTTTATGTGCATTTAAATTTCAGGAATTTTACGAGTGTCAAGATTTGTAAAATTGAAAAATATGCAAAAGTTTTAGCCTATGCTGTATACATTGAATGCCAGTGGCAATTTGCGAAAATTTTATGCGTCGAAAAGAGGTCATCAGCTCCCACTAAATGAAAATTTTGTGCTGCGAATGCATCTTGTTTTTACAGTAGTTTGTCCTCCAGAGGGTAATAACAACTACACTGTATGTGGAGAGTCATTTCTGTATGTGACCTCTGAACATTGTGTCAAGACCCAATTCAGAAATATTGTTACAAGTGAGCTTCCTTGCAAGTCTGAACACCCCCTCCCCACCCCCAAGTCATTATACGGGAGCTTGCTGTGCTGTTTCTCTGGCACTCCGCAGGTCACCGGGAGGGGGAGCGTCTCGCTCTACGAAGATCCTCTTTACGCCATTAATGAGTTTGCCGAGGATCGCCGCAAATGAGCTTCCTCCCAAGGAAAGCCGTGGTCGTTGACACTGCTCAGCTTCCACATTTCTAAATAAGGAAAGCCAAGAAAAATTTTAAAGGGATGATATAGTTTTGGTTGAAATATGGCTTTTGGTTTCCAACTTTTTGTGTGTGTTTGTGTGAGATGATAGGAAACCTCTTATGAAATATGAAAGAGCAGACAATTCCAAGAGAAATTCAAAGTTAATTTGATGAAAATTGGTTTTTGAAAAGGCTGAGATTTTATCCAAAACAAACTGATCTTAATGAAATATGGGACCAACTTTTTACTAGGATCACTTTGTTTTTCACCTTTGTTCATGGATATCTCGGCCAATTTCAAACCAATTTTCATCTAATAAGCTTTAATTTCTTCTTTGATAGAATTTATGTTCTTGACATTTCATGAAGTGGTTTCTGAGTATCTCGCAAGAAGTTAAAAGCTGAATTTTCATATCAGCCAATACTATTATCTTTCCTTTAAAAGCTGAATCCTCATCTCAACCTAAACTGTATCATTCCTTTTAATAAAGTAAAGGCCTTGTTCTTTTCTTTTTTTTTCAAAATCACTTTATGGATAGGACAAGCATATCTGGATTATCCCCTGTTCCTTTGTTTAATACCTCATGCCATAGTGACAGAACTTCACTTCTCGAAAGTGGTAAAAAATCACAGCTTGAAGTGCACATAGTGCTCCAGCAATGGAAAGGAGCTGCCTGATTTTGAGGATACGAACACTATATCAAAGGATCCACTAATATTGGTTGTAGAGTGAAATGTCACAGAGAATCAAGTCAAAAACATAGAATAGAAGTTTCAGTGAAACTTGAGGTACAATATTGAGAACGTTCTCAAATGTCTTCAAGTTTCATATTTATATACCGATCTTCAAGCATTGATAATGAGTACAGTTTAATGCAAATTAGATGTGGATGGTGTAATCACCACACAAGTTCCCATTATCCTTTAAAAAAAATCAATATTCTACATCCACATTCAAATTTTTTTACTAAATTCATAACTTAGAAAAATAA
Source organism: Diadema setosum (assembly GCF_964275005.1). NCBI lineage: Eukaryota > Metazoa > Echinodermata > Echinoidea > Diadematoida > Diadematidae > Diadema > Diadema setosum. The sequence goes on from NC_092687.1 coordinate 8,863,562, forward strand.
TATTCAAAGGATCAATGTTACCCATGATAGTATTAATTGTAGGGCTGTAAATTATTTGATGATGAGGGAAATGTAAACTCTGCAATTAAGATTTGCTTAATGAAAATAAAATATTTTTTTTTTTTGGCAAAATAATAAAGAGTTAAGAGGTGATGATATCAAGCACTTGATTTTTTTTTGCATGTATTTTCAATTACATGCAAATTAATTGTTTCATAGTGTTCATTGTCACGTTTTGTTTGATAGTGACCTCTATTATTGTGTCCTAAAGGCATTATTATTGCAGATGAAACAACAATCCAGCTTTAGTGCTTCAAAATAGTTCTAAAATGAGAGTTAGGGATAGAAACAAGTAATGTAAAAATTTTAATCATGATCAATGTTAAAGTATTGTTGAATATAAAAAAATGTGAACAATAGTTATAATAAAAATGTTTCTAGACATATCTTCTTTTTATGGGCTTTATTGCAAAATCTTTATATGGTACTTAAGATGTTGCGTGATACAAAGTTCTGACCTACACATCTACATGCATCAACTGTGGGAACTAGAATATTTTTTAAATCACTGCTCCCAATGGTAAACAATACCTTGAAGAAAACCTCGTTGGCAATTCTTACAAAATGCAATAACTGTCTGTTTACAGAGCTCTCAGTGCACCTTCGATTCTTTTAGTTTCGGAATCGACCCTGATTTTTAGAAACAATCTTGGAGTAAATTGTCCCTTTAATCTTGGAGTAAAGTGTCACACAAGTCTGTGCTATAATCTCAGATGATGAGGCATTAATGGTGATGACTGTTGTTTGGAGTACACACAACGGCAGTGTCTGTTTGCTGGCCATCCTCAGATCAGATGAAATGGGCAGAAGTTAGCGTGACATCGGACCCTTCTTTGGGAGGAAACAACTCCCAGTAAACAGGCGCATTCCTTGCATTCATGCGATGTACATAGCCCCCGTTCCCCATGCCATTGGCAATCGACCCGTCCGGGTCTCCAGGACTCGCCTGTGTGTGGGACAACATCTCAAACAAGATTAGATGTGTCGCTGCAAAAATTTCTCCCAAATTAAAACTCATCACGGCCAAAAGAAGTTTAGCCGGAGCTAATATACACCGTAAGAGCCCCCCCTTTACCGACCTTATTTGGACATAGAATCTCATTGACATTCTTACTGTAATTGTCAATAGGGTCTTCTATGTATCATCAAGAGATTGGATGTTGAGTGCATCTGTTTATGGCTAGAGAAGGTGTGGATAGTGTCCTGGGTTTGAAAGACATTGCCCCTGAAGGCAACATCAATGAGATAGTTGTATATAAATGGGAAACTTGTGGGTCAACAATAATGCAAGATTATTAAAACAGATTTTGAGATATATTCCTCATTGTCGTGTTGGTACAATGTAGCTCCCCAGATTACGCAGAAGTGTCTCTGAAGGAAAACTGTGCTTTTTCATGTCCTGGCTAAAGAATGTAAAAACATCCCTGATTTGGGAATTATTGACACCCATTGAGATTTCTTTAGCAAAATACTAACTGTGAGTTTCCTTGTATGTGTTTCTCTTAGTTTTTTTTTTCCCCTTTGTTATTATTTAAGGGTCATCAGCGTACAGGTGAAATATTTACCCATGTCCAGGGGGAAAGGAAAAATCTTTTATGGTATTTATTTGTAGTATGACACTGAACACACTCCTCTCAAAAACAAAATGTAACAAACAAACAAAACAAAACAAAATGAAGAACAACCTAGAACAAAAGCAAAAACACCGCAAACAAATAAGCAAATAAACCTTCTAGGCATTTAGCAAGTCAAATGTACTCTTACAGGCAGTATACTTAATATCTTTCTATTCCTTTTCCCCTCATTTTTTCTTTGTATGCATTTTTTCTCGAGGAATCTTTCTCTTTTGTGTACGAATATGGGCTTGTTTTTGTCTCTTTTTCTTCACCTGGAATCTGCTTTCTCCTAATTTTGTGCAAAGAGCTTCTGTTTCATAGATAAGGGAGAGATAATTTTGTAAGAATTACTGGTGTACCCTTGCCTGATACTATGTAACTATACCTGTACCATATTCTTTAGTATATGTTTTAAATATGTTTTAGATATTCAGTCATGGGGTCATCTATAATGAAGAGGCACCTTTATTGGTAGTCCCACTAATACCCCTTTCAGGTAATCGTGGATGCGGATAATAGGAGCACAAAGTCGTAAAATTTCGATTACATGAACGGGAGAGGAATAGAAAAGTGCGCATTATTTTGATGCTGCTATTATGCGCATAATTGCAGCATAAGGAGTAGATCGAGAATACATGAACGCGTTTTACGACTTATCCGCACTAACATTCCACAGTTCGGTCAAAGGTCACTCGATTTCCCGCACAACCGCTGATTGCTGAGCTTGAGCGCGCGAGAGGTGTGCATACACGTGAGGATATTCACCGGAAACATTACGTCATTATAGAGGCGTGCGCCGTAACCATGACAAATAACTCCGTTCTTCGCACCATTATATGAACGGGTGCTCGTAAAAGTAGTGCGCACTTCATGGGATATATGAACGCGATTTTGACTACTTCATCCGCATTATTTGGATGCGGATAATTGAACCGCGATTACCTGAAAGGGGTATTACAGACATTTATGTCAGTATTATGTACATGTACGTATTCCGCAGCCCAGCTAACCGTGGGAGATTCGATCTCACGATAATGTGTTATGAAGGAGGCTTCGATTGTTTCCCCTGAGGGCATCGAGGTGTCAGGTTTCTCAGGAACATTTTTGTATTAAAATCTGGGCTGCTATGTAACAAGTGAAACTGATCTCATTGGAAGGGGCTCAATGTTTCAACTTTTATGGAGGAAGTTTATAAGCAAAAATATGCTAAACTCTGCTTGCGCATTCAGCCATTGCACGAAAGGTTTGAGCTGACAGAATAATGGGCAAGTGGATTTTGACCAGAGAACTACAACCAAACCTTTTATTGAACTTTCTCATAATACAGGCCCTGAAGATTTGTATTGTTATAAAGATTTCATGATAGTTTCCCCCATCTTTTAGCGGTTCCTTGTCACCTACATTGTATCACCAACAAAATACGGATAGTTATCGGTACCTTTATATCTTGTCTGCAGTGCACAGCATGCACATGTGCAATTCTTTCAAGAAAGGTATGAATTACGTGTTTAGTATTATTAGACAAGCATTTAGTTAAATAGTTTGTACTTCCCAAGAGTTGTATAGAAATAATATGAGTTTCTTTCAAACACTGAAAGAATATGGGTGCTGTTCGTTATTCCGAAGGTTCGCTATTCCGAAGGTTTGTTATTCCGAAGGGTCGTTAATCCGAAACACGCAAACTCCCTATACCTACAGGTTCGTTAATCCGAAAATGAAAAAGGGTTAGTTAATCCGAAAATTTGTAGTGTTATTCCGAAGGTTCGTTATTCCGAAGATTGGTCAATCCGAAAATGAAATTCGGAACAATGAACCTTCGGAATAACTAATCTTAGGAATAAAGAGCTTTCGGAATAACGAACCTTTGGAATAACGAGCTGTAACCAAGAATACTGTATAAGCTGTTATTTTTGCAAGGGTTTAATTTTCGCGAATTTCGCGAATCACTGTTGCACCGCGAATTTAGCAATACGTGAAAATGTTGTCTTTGTGCTGGTGTAATGGTGCACTTACGACAGCTTCCTGTCAATTCGCGGAAATTGCATTTTGCAAAAATGTCCATGACATCGTAATTTGCGAAAAATAAAGGCTTTTTTATACACAGTAGACCCTTTCTTATTGAACAGGACACTTTAACGTCTTTGAAGACAAGTCTCGAGAATACTTCAGGTGACTAGGGGAAATGCGTGTTGTATCAAAATCAGTCTGCCCTCAATGGGATTTAAACTATAATATTTATATATCAATATGCACCTGTTGGCGCACAATTACTGGTTGTGTGGAGGTGCATACGATGGGGTTACGCCATTTCCTGACCCACTTCATCTGACACACTCTTTCTGACACACTTTTTTTGCCATTCATTTTGTACACGGGGCAGTTTTCATGAGACGGCCTCTGTTATTGGCTACTGTGCTAATGAATATTCAACAGCCTTACGATTTTTTTTCATAATGAGTCACTCGGTCTGATTCTGTGTCTGTGATTGGCTTTTAGCTATTGACTTACGCGTGATATCGCTCTCCTCAAAGGGGGTCCGTGACGAAATCTGATTACCAGTGTGCGTGTGTGTGTCGAATTGCGTTTTAGTGCCAGTGAGTGTGGCATAACTTCTGCAGGTCTCCTGTCCATTTCTCTCTCTTTTTCTCTCTTTTGCTTTCGTATCATCTTATCTCTGTTATTCTTAGAGTACAATCGTACTACCACAAGTGTTTTTCCCCCATTTTTTGAAGTGATTATCTCGTTTGCAACAATTTAGAGGTGAGTTTTTGTTCCGAGTGTTTGTTGAGTTTTTTGATTGAACACGATGTAGATTATCTACGTGTGTGCGACAACATCCATGGTACCCACTCGTTTGTTTCCGTGTGCATTTTTACCGTACAGTGTCTTCATCGTTCGTCTTCCAAGCAGCGAGTTTTCACCCTAGTTTTCCTCAACGTAGTTTTTTTACCTCAATTTTTTTTTTTTTTTTTGCGGTGCAAGATGTTCAGTGTATTTTTTCTACGGTAAAATGCCATCGTTGATGATCTCCGTGTATTCATTACTAGTTTTCCACCTCCGTTTCATTTTGTGTAACCTATAGCATTGATCTAAAGTCCAACCAAGGAGCTATAGCTCCTTGGTCTAACGTAGTTAGCTACAGTACAAAGTCTGCGATGTCTGTACGTTTGCTGATCAAGATGTGTTTTTGTGAGCTGGGAGTGACTATGGTGGGAATGATATTCAGGGTTTTGCTGTGGTTGAGATGATAGTGATGATGATCATAATGATTCTGGTGATGATATACGAACCCTTTTGATGATGCAATTTATTTCGTGTGACCATGACGTTGATCATTGATGATGGCGAGAACGACACGAGTAGCCTAGCCCAGAGACTCCAACCCAAAGCACCTTCTGATCTGGAGATTCTCCCGCCTGAAACCCCTAGCAAACGGGAGACTCCAAGTTGATGTGTGCGAAGCGCGAAATTCCTAGGGTTATTTATAGATGCTCTCTAAGGCTTATTTCTTCAACATACAATAGCAATAAGTAAGAAATCCGTTCCAACGGGAGACACAGAGCCAGGGCGGGAGAAATTAAATCTCAAACGGGAGAACGGGAGATTTTGCAAAAATGGGTTTTCGGCGGGAGATCTCCCGTCGAAAACGGGAGAGTTGGAGTCTCTGCTAGCCTAGGCCAAGGACGAGAGTGACACTGTCCACGGCGGGGGCTGTTGCTCGCTCATGCACAGGAGTGGTCTAGACCTAAAGACCTGCGTTTAATCATTTTTTTTTTAAACCTTTTGGTTGTTCACTTGGGTTAGTGCTCCAAAAATTCGTTTCTCTAAAGAAACTCAACCAAAAGCTTGACAATAAGGTTGCATCAGGGCTATTCTTTAGTAAATATTAGATCTAAATGGCGATGCTAATTTAGTTTTCATTTAGAACTCGATTATATCCCATTTTCTTTGCTCATTTTTCAAATGATAAATTATTTAGAACTGTAAATTTACTTAAATTCTGATGTACTGCATTCACCATTGTAAAAATCAATAAAAAAGAGCCCGCTGAGCAGGTGTTTCATTCTATCCTTTTCATTTCCTTCCTATCGTGTTGGTTTCCTTCCTGTCACTTCCTTCTTTGACCCTGGATGGAAGAAAAAAAAAATCCCATCTTGCCATGTAAAGACAGAACACATACCATCATGAAATATTATGACATTAGAATAGTTTTAAAAGATTATGTAAGTCATCAAAATTCTTGTGTGTGGAAATAGATAATAAATAAAAGGTGATTTCTTACAAAGCAGTTCTTTCAAATGTCCAACAGCCTCAGAACAGCTTCGATAATGAAGCTAGTGAAATCTGAAAACTATCGTGGCAACAAGTGATATTGATAGGAAATTCTGACAAAAACTGTCACAACAGTTGATGTTTAAATTTGTCGTTTTATTGGATTAGGTCATGAAACTATAAATGCCACCGATAAAATCACAATCGCTCTCAATTTGAACAGAGGCAGTAGGGTAGGAATGACTCAGCAAACAGCTGATTATTCATGCGTCGTTTCCATGGGCAACTGCGGGGTAACTGGAAGAAGACGCACGAAGTTTAGACTTGAGTCAAGAACTATTATTTATTATCAATTTTTTGTTCAAAACATTTTTTTCTTTGGATTTCAAAAAAAAGGTTGAAATATTTCATATTACGCTTCTTAAATGTATTATGAATATAGATATGAAGTATTTTTATCGTGATTTCATGAAGGATTAGAATTATTTTGAATATATAAATACTAGACGGGCTGAACAATGAAGTCTAATTTTGCCCCAAGAATTTGCAGCCCACCGTACGTGCTGGTGGTGCATTCCTAGCGTTCTTGCCGCACTCTCCCAGCCACGTGCAAGCGCAGCATGCATGCAACAGTCACCAACAGTCACATAGAGTACATGTTTAGCTACTTCACCGATCTCACTCCTGATCTCTTGCAAAGAAAACCTTTACAAGTGTAGAAAATTCTCTCGAAACTAAGCCAGACATGAATTTGGAATATACATTACAGTGTCAATACCTTTTCAGTGGACTTTGTTTTCGCTATTTGTCTGTTTAGCTCTTGAATGTACGACTTCTTACGTCCGATTTGTTTTTCACCTCACCACGTGGTACTGTTTTTTTTAGCCCCATGCTTCCTCCATATGCACACATGTTGTAAACATACACAAGCCACCGGCACCGCGATCGAAGTTTGAGCGATAGCGATAACATGTGTGGAGCAGACATGCGGATTTCAGCACAGATGAGTAGTTGAACGTATCACGATTGTAAAACAAACATTTTTCTATGTCACTGCCAATTTGAATTAGGTTATCTAATCATAGATAGATTACGATTTTATTCTAAAATAGATTAGCTATGGCAAGAATTTGCTTACATGAGAGTTATTTGATAACATTGCAAAATAAAACCCCCGTCATTCAAAGGAATGTTCCAGGGCTATCTCGGGGGTTGGGAGCATGAATACCCTTCGCGAGTAGATCGCGCCGTAGGGAAGATCGCGCCCAAGTTCACTGCCGACTTACTAGGCAGGCACGAAGATTACTAGTACACAGAGGCCCGGCGCCCGTACGTAGTATGGGTTAAGCAGCTGAAAAAAAAAAAAAAAAAAAGGTACTGGAAGCGCACGTAGTAGCAAGGCCTACACGTGGATGAGGTTAGAAATTGCCGCGCGCCTCCAGCTCACCAGCTCCTGGCCGCCTCTTATTGGCCGGCCTTGAGCGACAAGCCATACCATAGTCTTGAATATTCATTAGCACAGTAGCCAATAACAGAGGCCGTCTCATGAAAACTGCCCCGTGTACAAAGTGAATGGCAAAAAAAGTGTGTCAGAAAGAGTGTGTCAGATAAAGTGGGTCAGGAAATGGCGTAACCCCATACGATGTATGTTTACATTCCCATCATCGTTCCTTGCCTGTGGGTTTTATATTTAAATCGTCTTTCGATCCTCTTGATCACAGGTGCGAGCGCATTGTTTCATAATAACAAGTGAATCATTCATTCATTATTTTTTTATGTCAAGTGTCATCAGTGTGCTTGTACAATATTTATATAACAAATGCTTTGTCCTGTTAATAACAGAAACAAAGAGTTAAGTGTTGAGTGTCTTTCTTATTGATACAGCACTAGCAATCTACTCATTGTACTTAGTAAAAGTTTTTGATGCACACGGTGTAAAGTGTCCTTTTGACTGCAGCTCTCTGCAGTATGGGTCCTTGGTATGTATGTATCTTAAAGACAGTCTTCTTTTTCTTGCTAAAATATTTAGCAGTGTACTGTGTAAGTGGAATATTTTAGAGTGTTTGTTTGTTTGTTTGTTTTTTTCCCCCCATTCACTATTTGACTGGTATTCATGATATGAACCTCTGCTATATTGGTTCATGAAATCAGTACGTGTCAGTATTAAGCTTGTGATCTCCATCTAGGCAATTCCTGGTAGCGTTTGCCCTTGTTAAACAAAACCAGATATCTGCATTTTTAATACATTTGTATATACCTAATTATCATCGTTACTTGATGTGACTTCATATTGTGGTTGTTTTGTTGTTGTTTTTGTTCTACAGGAAGAAGAGAGATAACAACCAATGGTGGGAACTCTTTGATCCCAAGACATCCCGCTTCTACTACTACAATGAGATGCTTCAGAAGACAGTGTGGCACCGCCCCACCAATTGTGACATCATCCCTCTGGCTAAACTCCAGGTAAGGAGGCTGTACCATAGAGGTTATCATTTGAACTAGAGTGCTACCTCACAGTGCGTCCTGTACGTTATGCGCTGTGAGTGTGCGAAGCGAGGTCCGCCATTACTACGAGAGGCGCAAGAGTGATTTTGTTCCTTTTGATAATGGCGGACAGTGCTCCTTGCTAGCAGCCAAGGGGTGCGGACTCGTGATGTACCCTGCACAATTGTTCGGTGAGCACGCGTAGCACTTGTGTGCCGAACGAAGTCCGCCATTACCAAGATGGGCACGGTTAGGTTTCCTTGTGATCACAAACATTTGACATAATCAGCCCTCTTGATTATGTATCAACCTCTTTGAAGATGGCCAAATGATCTGATGTTCATATTGCTTTAGGTAGTCCCTCTCTACAGACACCATAAATTTACTGTTTTCAAAACTTAACCTAAACTTGCAACACAATGCAAAGCAGTTCATACAGTAAGACTCCGCAGTGTAAATATTACGTGCAAAAGTGCGGATACGTGGAGTTACCCCTAATGCACTTTTTTGGCTGCCTTGCTAAACGAATAACAGAGGTTAGATGAAGGAAAGCACTGTTGAAGAAGGCGATTTTTGGTGATTTGTAATAGAGAACTCGGCATTCAATTAATAGTGCACGCCAACCAGGAAAAGGAGTATGGAGGAAATCCACCTGTTTGAAATCAAAAGTGGAGATTGAGCAGCTTTTCTTCAGAATGTTCTTAGGAGGAAACTGATTGACCACTTGAATAGCAGCAGCTTCTTCGGTCGAAAGCCCCTCTTGCTCGGTAAAAATTCATCAGGAAATGAGACAAAATTTGCATCTGTATCATCCACGTACAGTCATTCAGACATCGGCTGTGATTGAAGGAATGGAAGTGGGTCAGAATCGTATGTGTCGCAATTTTAGATGGGGCCCAAGATGCGGAAACGACTTTCACACCAACTCTGCTAGTGGGCAAACTTCTGATTTAACAATTCCTCACCATTTTTTAATTGTCTCTACAGAATTGAGTATTTAGGATTAGACAAATGAAAATTTGGTAAAAGGTTTCTCAGAACTCGGACGCATAATACGAAAGTTCAAAAAGTTTAGAGCTTCCTAGGTGCTTTTATGAATTAGTAAACACATACTGCTCACTCACATTTATCACTGTTAATATCAGTTCATAGACAGTTTATGTTTGTACACACACAAAGAATCTCAACATTTTAGGAGATTATTGCAATGCAAATGTATGAAGCAAAATTGGAATCCCTTTTACACTTGATTTCCCAAAGCGTGAATGTCTCTTGACTGCAGAGAACTTAAAGTTTCGATATACCATGCGTCATGTCTTTCAAATTTCATAGCTGCTGCCTGAATTTCTGTGTCAGCAATATGGTGTTCGTGGAGTGGTTTGTCAGTCCACATTTCAGTCCAATTCTATTGACAATGGTATTGTCTCTCATTTAAAGTTTTTGGTAAGTTTAATACAAGGCATAAATTGATGAATTCATTGTGAGCCTCTCATTGTGAGCCTCTCAAATGATTCTTGCGATGAACATTACATTTCAGTGCATGAGCAGTCTTGTCTGTGATGATTAATTTGAAGAAGGAAAAGGCAAAGAAACGTCCTTGACACTAAAAAAAAAAACATCAACGAAAGCAACAATAAGCATTGTTTGTTTGTGTGTTTGTACGTGGGTGTGTAATCACTATAATGATAACCAAATAGTTCAGTACGATAATGCTTTGGTGAGGGTGTTCCGAAGGTGATATTTCTTTCCTTATATTTGTCAGTTGATATAACATGGGTTGGGCACAGAACAAGATGGGATCATTATGATCACAATCCTGGTGTCAAAGTCCAGATATGAAACATTCAAATATGTTGAATGTGAATTACGCAGTGAGTCATTTTTTAGGGTGCTCCCCGCACTATAGCACACATGGGCAATATAACCCCATTTCCTGTCATCCGTGATAGTCTTTCTTCTCAGGCACTACCAGAGCACTCGTGTCCTGTTAGCAGCCCTGTTCGTTGCCCTCTTTGACAGGGTCATGATCAAAAGCTCAACCATTTCCTGGAGAATATCCTTGTTTGGATTTGACAGCGACCATCTTGTTATGAGACAGTCACTGTATTCTAAGTGTTTGTTTCAATGTTTTATGTATGTACCTCTGATATGAGTCATTATTATTGGACTGGAAGGAGAAGAGAGAGATTTAGGATTACATTTGTATTATAATAGGTACCAATCCTGGAAACATTCACAGATGAATTATCTTTGTCCATGTTTTCTGAATCTCTATTTTGTATTTAAGGCTGCGTTTATCTAAAAATTTTCTGAGGCAAAATCACGATCCTAAACGCGTTTGAGGCATTTTCAGGGGTTAGATAAACGCAACCGTGTTTTCATACGCGTTTAGGAACGCCGTTTTGAAACGCCTTTCAAAGGGCGTTTTGAAACGCGTTTGAGACCACGATTGCCGTTCTGTGAGTAGATAAACGCAATGCCGTTTTGAAACGTGTTTATATCTCAAGGTCAAATCTCCCAGCTGTTTCCGGTTGTACTCTCTACCCATTATTTGTGTGTGACTGAGGAGGCATGTTTTGTGGTTGCAGTTGACCTTTATTTCCCGGGTCAAACGGCGCAAAGCAGCTGCGCAGTGACACCACTTGAATCGCGATTGTATGATGGTTAGATAAACGTGGCTCATCGACAATTGCGTTTCAAACCACGTTTACTAACACCGTTCCAAACACGTTTAGAAACGTGATTTTCTCTCTCAAGTTAGATAAACGCAGCCTAAGTCATTGTCAAACAAGTTATCAATAGTGAAGGGTTTACAAAGCGCAGAAAAGACCATAAAAAGGTCTGTGCTTTGTAGACTAAACAAAAGACAATATAATTTTATGAGAAGTATTTGGGTTTGAAACTGGGTCAGAGTAGGAGGTATGTTTTAATGCATTGTTAGGGTGGATGTGTGTCTGCGTCTGTGTGTGTGAGTGTGTGTGTGTGTGCGTCTGTGTGTGTGGGTGTGTGTGTGTGTGTGTGTTCACAAGACCAACTGTTGACCCATGCATTAGGTGATTGTTCCAAATTCAATTAGGGAGCTAATCAAATACAGGGACCACTGCAAGACCATCCAGTTCACACCTCTACTCAGTAATAACGGCCTTCCCCCATCTTTAATACTCCAGTAGAGGGTACTCTTTGAAGTAAAAGGGGAATGCATGAAGACACATACACACACAGGCATACACCCAAATTTATACACACATTCATGCACACAGTGCACGCACATACTTAACACAGAGGGCAGCAGACTTCTTTTGTTAATAATTTATTGTTAGGATCCCATGCACTATGCCAGTATTGGCCCCTATTTGTTGTATTATTTGTCAAAGGCAAGCACAACATTTGCTGGCTAATTGGATTGGGAGTATGTGTGTGTGGTGGCATTGCGCCCAACTTCATTTCCATTATCGCACCCCAAAGCCCCAGTGGCTTGGTTCTATCAAAGGTGAAAATTGCATAGGGCAGAGATGGTGGGGGGGGGGGGAGGGGGGAGTTGGGATGCATTCTAAAAGGTAGAGTACATGTAGTTCTTAAAATGTGATTTTGTTAAATGCTTTTAGCAGATCCTCTAATCGATTATAAATTGGATAGAAACAGTATTCATGTGCATTGTGGAGAATGATTGATTACACAAGGCACATACGCTGTGTGTTAAAATGATAATCTTCACAGCCATGTGTGAATTTTTTAATGTTTCACAGGCCTGTGTATCACTATCAGTATGACAAACCTGATAGGGTGTATAGTGAAGATGTAACGAGAGTGAAAACATTTGTGCTATACATTGTAAGTTTATATTCTGGGCCAATTTCAGTAAACTTGGTAACACTTGTTTTCAAGTGTACAGAATGAGAGTACACCTTTTTGTACAATTTGTAATGTTTGGTGCGTAAATGGCCCGTTTCACGGTTAGGCGCCACTTTTTGTCAACCTAGGGGTCAAAATTTCAAGTTCTCTTTAAGAGATGGAATGTCTTGATTTTTTATTCCCAAGAATGTGAATTTAATGGAAAATGTAATGCCAGAGCTTAATTATTATTACAATATCTGATATTATGAATGGTTCTATAGGAGATGAAGGTAATTTTGCTGAAAGATAACACTATGATACCATGGACAGAGCTGACACACTATGTGTCCAACAGGTAATTTGATACTGTAACATGATTAAGTGATATTTAAGCAAACTTCGTGCCAGATTTTGTGTTCTTATTTGGATCTATTGGAAAATTGTACCGCTTTGAAGGAAAAATATGGTGTGAAATAGAGTAAATGACTTCAAAAAGTTTCTCTTGTTTTACACTTCCTCATTCAGGATGTGTAATATTTCATGGAGATAATGCTTATGTTGGGGGACATACACACACCTAATATTAACATTGTGAGTGTCCAACTTTTACATTTAAAATTTCAGCTGGAGGATGTGGTGGATGTGACAAAAACAGATGTGAACGGACATTTTACACCTTGAGCAATAAACAAAAGAAATAAGCCAAGTGATTACCCAATGAACAGTCAGCACAAGTCAGTTTACAGTGAGAAACAAATTATGTTTCACAAGAAAGCTTTTTTTTTTTGTCAGCATAAATGATATCAGTAATATCCAACACGGTGGATGTGACATGTGAACGGAACACCAATTTCCTTTAATATTTTGTTTTCCTGCACACCTTGCATTGCAACCAATGATTATAATGCATGCAGTACCATCAAGAATGCTGTATTCAAAGTACAAGTCACTGCTGACAAGGTTCCATGTCCTGTAAAAGTTATGAATGCCTGAAATTCCTTATAAGTGGTGGATGTGACGGATTGGAGATGTGAACGGACATTTTTACTCTTCTTCAATTTATACTTAATAGTAATAGTTGAAATCATTACTAACATTTCTATTGGCTCACATGCACTGAATGACCAAAGTATTTTTTAGGTCTTTTTGCAGACATACATGTACACTGTTAATTGTACAGTTCACTTAATTCTCTTAGAGTAAATTGGATCCAACACAGGGGATGTGATGCCAAAATTGTGAACAGAATTTCGAATTTTAATCTTTCTTTATCATACAATGTAAACTGGTAACAGTAATCCTACTTGGAAGAACCACATAGAAAAACCACATTTTAGAATGCAAATTACTGCTCACAAGGGTCCACATACAGTTGTATTCTCAAGTTTCAATGTATGAATGCCTGAAACTCCTTGGTGCAGATGTGACAAAATCAAATGTGAACAGACATTTTTTTACCTTCAATTTATGTGAACTGCATATTAATAAAACAAATTCATCAACATAGTAATGACATCCATACTCTTTAATCAATGAAGTCATACATAATGTTTCTGATAGAGCAATTGTGCACTCAATTTTTCTCACAGTAAATAATATCTTACATGGTGAATGTGACATTTTTATTGTGATCAAAATCCCCAATGTGCAGTTAAGTGTTTTCCCAGGGTATTGAAAAGAAAAGGTACGAGTAATGTGAGTCTTAATCTTCCCTTTCGTCCTACCTATAATTTCTGCCTATGACAAACTTTAAAAGTGAAAACCTGGTATAAAGACCAATCCTCAATAATAATAACAAAAAATGCAGATCATGTGGTCATGACCCTGTGTGCATTATGCATTGTAAATCTACAGCACAGGCAAAAGCTACAATAACTCTCGCATATGTCACCTACCAGGATTCCACCCATAAACTTTATCACGTCAGTTAAAAATCACATTTCTAATTTGCCATAGTTTGTTGATATTGAAGCACCGCTGTTAGTATGTTAATGCACAGGGTATACATAGGCCCTACATATTGACAAAATGAAATCTTTATTTGTATAGTTTGTGTTCTGTAAAAAGAAGCATTTTCTCCTCCTCATCCATATACCACCCTTCCACCTCTCCTACATCATCACCAGGATAAGCCATTCTTTGTCAATTGAAGACCATTCATTTTTTTTTTTTTTTTTTTTTGTGGAAATAACAAACTTTATTTCCCTTTTTGCTTTATGAGTATCATTATGTATTCAGGTTAAAAAATAATAATTTAGGGTTAACAAAACTTGTTACACCTTCAGATGAACAAACCTTCAGAATAACATGTCTTATTTCATATTTGGATTTATGAACCTTTGGAATAATGACCTTTATCTAATTCTTGGATTTACAAAGCCTCAGAAAAAAAAAAATCCTCTCTCATTTTTTCGCTGAACGAACCTGTAAGTTAGGGAATTTGTGTGTTTCAGAATAACAAACATTGGGAATAATGAACAACCCTAATGAGCTTTTGATAGCTGGCTACTGTATAACATGTAATCTTGTGAAGCACATACAGCAAGTGTATTTTTTTTTTTTTTAATCATGGCAAATACTGAATAATGCTAATTTTTGTCAACAACGGGCAATTTGTCAGTCAGTTGCAATAAAAACAACTTGATACAAGAGTTTATTTATTTGCATAAATATTGACTTACCCTCTGCTAAAAAGAATTGGAAGGAGCACTGGTTGGCTGTTGGGGTTGAGGCAGTTTAGTGGATATGAATTACAATGCCTGCCTAATAATCAGGAGCTTGTTGGTTCCAGAGTTGTATGCCCATGATTTTTTATTAGGACTACAACTATAAACACTGAATAATTGGTGCTTATTGTACATCGACAAGGGGCAATTTGTCAATCAGCTCCACTTAAAAACAACTTGATGTAAGAATTCATTTATTTGAATACCAGGTAAATACACAGTATCTACTGCACAGGATCACATACATGTACATTGTAGAACTAGCACGGGCTCTGTAGCGGAAGCTTGGTAGTCTAGTTGATATGACGCCAGTCTGGTAATCAGGAGATGGTCGATTTAAATCCAGCTTGAATATCATATGGCCATGATTTTTTCATCACACATTTGGTTATACTCCTAAAACACTGAATAACTACACTGATGCAAGAATTACTTTCTTTCTAAAAATGCATTGGAAAGTGGGGTTAAACGGACCCCTTCAGTGAGATGGACCCATACCATTATCTCTGTGAATCACCTTCACTGTACCTTCACCGGAAACTAAACATCAGGAGATAGCTGGTTTAAATCTGACCCAAGTTGAATGCCCATTATTTTTTGTCATGGCTACTACTAGAACACTGCATAACCGGTGCTTACTTATGTTGAAGGGCAATTTTCAATCAGTTGCAGTAAAGTGATATATAAATCAATTTAACTTTTTTTTTTTCACCCCTCAATCTAAGTTAACCATTCCAATGGTTGTGGATCATTTCACACTGTGTTCAGGTCTTGATGCTGCGTGAAGCATTGGGAACTAATGCTGAAAAATGCAGTGCGTTGGGGAGATATACTGTGTGTCCGTTCACACCCCAAAATGTCACATCCACCACATATTCAATCATTTTTAAACTTATTAAATACAGTATACAGGAGAGGTCTAATCAATGTAATTAAATAACATTTATATTCTTTTGCCTTTTTGAGATTAATTATCTGGAAAATTGATTAGAATATTAGTAGAGCAGATAAGCCGAAGAATTGTGCAAAATTTGACTAAAGCATGAAACTTTCACCATTGTTAGTACATGCTATAAGATTAATTTTAAGATCGGGAGGTAAGTCTGAATTGACCTCTGATGACCTCTAGAGGTCAATGACCTCAAAATCTAAGAAAATTGATATTTTGCGTCATTGGTTAATGATAAACAAAGTAATGATGTACTAAAACTTAATATTTGTCACAGTGAAATTGTCTTTATGTTCCACAGAGCCCTGACAGGTTTCTACCTTTGACCTCTGATGACCTCCAGAGGTCAATGACCTCAAAATGTCAGAAAATTGATATTTTGCATCATTGGTTAATGATAAAACACAGTAATGATGTACTAAAACTTAATTTTTGTCACTGTGAAATTGTCTTTATATTCCACAGAGCCCTGATAGGTTTCTATCTTTGACCTCTGATGACCTTCAGAGGTCAATGACCTCAAAATGTCAGAAAATTGATATTTTAATGCGTCACTCATAACTGAAACACGATAATTATGTACTAAAAACTAATTTTTGTAAGAGGAATTGCCTCAATGTTCCACTGAGCCTTTCGAGTCAGGTTTCTACCTTTGACCTCTGATGACCTCAGATGACCTATGATGAGGCCAATGACCTCAAAATGTCAGAACATTGATATTTGGTACAATTGGTTAATGACAAACATGATTTAGATATTATATTCATTTGTATTACAATTGAATTGTTTTCCTATTCCACAGAGCAAGAGAAATTACTCACGTGTCTCTACCTTTGACCTCTGAGGAAGGTGACAGGTCAATGACCTCAAAATATCAGAATATTGATATTCTATGTATAGTCAATGGTCAACTTTGTAATACCCGATGTACAAATTATGCTATAATAGAAGAATCTTGTCATTCCATGGAACATTGGTCATTAGCCTGTGCATTATATCCAACTTTGACCTCTCAGGACAATGAGAGGTCACTGAGGTCACAGTGTAGGCTTACCTGTATTGATGTTTGGCTTCACTGGTGTAATCGTAAATGCTTAATCATGTACAAATCACGCTTTGATGTTTTGATCAAAGTATGTATGCATATTCCACAGAGCATTGGTTTATAGTAATAGGTCTCTGAAATGTGAGAGGTCAATTACTTCAGAAATAAAGCTTAAGTTTCTTGAGTGATGGCAGTGACCTCAAATACAACTGTTATGTTTGGGTTAGTTATGTAGACTAGCAAATATGGCCATTATCTCGACACTCGAGGAAAACAAGGCCTACGAGACTGATATACAGAATGTTTAATCTATTCAGTGTAAGTCTCATAGATCTTTTCCCCCATTTGTCGGACTCATTATGGGACTGGTTTGCCTAAGTGTCAAGCTCATGGGCAATATTTGCATAGTTTCCAGCTGGTGGGCCTGTATTGGCCAGTGTAAAGCTGGTGGGTTGTTACAGTATGACTGCGATGAATGACTCATGGTCCTGGAGTATACAGTCCACAGCTGCGACATCATGGACCATCTTGAAAACTTCGGCATACTGTGAGGCCCAACATGCATTCCACATGAAGCAATCCTGTGTATTGCAACTAGCTATTGCCACCCGAGACCTACCCAGGGACTAGATAAGCATTCATGGCAAACCATGGAGAAAGCGGATTGTGCAAAATATTTTGGAGTTCCAATAGGAGGCTCAGCTGGAATCAAATCGCCACAGCAGCTTAAAAAGGTTATACTTCAACCAAAGACTCTCTCCAGACGAAGATACGAGTATCATAAAGTTCAGGTGTTTTGCTACTCCATGCCGCTCAGGACTGTCCTGGAATATGCATGCATCATCTGGGATCCGTTCACCCAGGTGAAACATCATGAAGTTTGGAATGATCCAGAGAAGATAATATTTATGCACTCTTTAGCTGCAATGACCATCATATGCAAAACAAGCAGTGTTACAGCCACACTTGAAAAACAAAACAAAGCAAAACAAAACAAAACTACAATGGCAATCCCTGTAAGAAAGTACAGCTCAGGCAAATTCAGCGATGATGTTCTGCATCAAGAACCCCACAATATCCACTCCGCAGGAAGTTGTGGCTCTATTGCTGCATTCTTCAAAAAGGGCAAATGACCAAAAATGTCAGGCATCATTTGCAAGAACACAAAGTAGGCCTACTCCCAAAAAAGGTGGCGGCTACTCTCGGCCACTGTCTCTTGTATCTCTTTGAAACACTTCAGGAGAGAGATGCTCAATATTCAGCTCTGTTATTAAAGATACATATGTCTCTCTTTTTGTTTTTGCATTTGTTTGTTGTTTTTTGCTTCATATAGCTCTTTGGATACCTTCTTTAACCAATTACGAAAAGGCTCCATGGCAGAATATTACAAGATTACACAGTATAATGAAGAAGAAGAAGAAGAAGAAGAAGAAGAAGAAGAAGAAGAAGGAGAATAGGAAACGAGATCTGCTGTCAATGATGCAGAGCCAATACCAATCAGTTCCATCGCAGATCTTAGTCGGCACTGCAAAGGTTTGGATGTCTCTCTCTCTGTTGACAAAGGATATTCTAAAGCTCCAAGTAAGTCCATGGGGTGGTTTACATTGTCTGGGCATAGAGGGCTGGGTTGGGTATATGAGGATATGATGCTTTGTTATAACAATTAGGTCTGAGATATCTATTTTTTATGTTTGTTTTGACCATCCCGCATGGATCTCCAACGAAAAGGAATGATAATGTGTTAGACCCAGCCGCCACCGTGTTTTTTCAATAGATTTTGATATTACAGTGTAGTTGAGAAAAAAGTAACCGCTCATTGTCCTAGATGGAAGTCAAAATTGAACTGTGTGTGGAATACTCTGCATACAATTTTGGACACACACACACACACACACACACACACACAATGCATTTTTTAAAATATAATTATTATTTCATAAGCAGCAGGCCATTACAAACCAATGAGACCAGACATCAATATTCTTACATTTTGATGCATATCTTTCAATATCCTCCAGGGGTCAGAGGATCATCGCTAATGTTCATGTGAAATGAGTACACGCCTTTTGAATTGCTCACTTTTACTGCTATAGAAATACACAATATGTGCATCATGTCAATCATTAAATATTGTATCAGTTTCATTTTCAGTCTTGGATTATTTTTTCTATGTACAAATAAAATCGTGGCAAAGTAAACAACTTTCACATCAAAA
This sequence comes from Diadema setosum, assembly GCF_964275005.1. NCBI lineage: Eukaryota > Metazoa > Echinodermata > Echinoidea > Diadematoida > Diadematidae > Diadema > Diadema setosum. The sequence goes on from NC_092687.1 coordinate 8,882,763, forward strand.
TATAAACGAGAATATTAAAAAAGAAATAGATGTAATAACGTGCAAGGCAAATACCAGGCCTACATCATCTTAAGGTATACAGGTGAAGGAAATCACCTTATTGATAAACAATTTACTTGACTGGGATAGCGACCACTGAACAATATTGTTTCTTAAGACTCTCTCTTCTTTTCAACAAGTGGAATAAAACACATGCACATACCGGGGCATTAGTTTGGAGGAGGGGTGGGGTGGTGGCAGGGATAGTTGACCCCCACCCCATTAAATTCTGAGATGTGGACTATGTTTTGTTGTTGTTAGTTTTTGTTGTTGTTTTTTATTTTTTGCTTTTTAGACAGAAAACTGCCCAAGTTTTTCACTTTAAGTGTGCATCGGATTGTTAAAATTTAATTCTGAAATGCAAAATCTCCCTTCTGTGAGAGGGGATATCTCCTTTCGATATCTCCTTCCCCCTGCTTGGTTCCTTCCACAGATATAACATACTTTGGGGAATGATAATTTCCCTTATTCTATGAAAAATGTTTTTAAGAGATATTTTTATTTGAATTCCAAAGATGAAAAGGCTTTCCATATATGCACGATTGTTCATTTTGGAGGGCAAGAGGCATTTGCCCCGCCTCCCGAGAAAATATGGGAGGGGGAATGGTGGGGACATAAAACTTTGCCTCCAAGTATTTCCTGAGATTGAAATTTTTTTTCTTCACTTTTTTGACAGAAAATGAATTGTCACTGAACATTTTAGCTATAGTATGCACCAGATTAAAAGGCAGAATCTCCTTTGCATACCCCCTCCCCCACACTATCTTTCGTTATGTCCCCTTCCATATACGCTCAGTGCTTTTGTCCCATTTTTGTTCTATATCATCACAAACTATGTACTAGATCTTTAATTTCAGTTCCGACATATTAAAGAAAATCCCTCTTGTTGGAGGGGGTAGTGTATCTTTCAATTAACAATCCCTCCTCGGTTTCTACCCTTAGATTTGGTACATTCCTTTTACTGATAATTTCCCAAATATTCCATCATAAATGTGTATACTAGATTTTTTTTTTTTTTTACATTTCTATTCTTACTGCAATGGCTCCCTCGCATGGGAAGGATTGGGGGACAGCCCCTTTCATACCCTCCTCTCGCTGTATCAACCTCTCCTCCATGCATTGATTATGGCTGCACATTTGGGTATGGACTTTTTTTTTTTCAAAATGGTAGTTCAACCAAGAGTGGCACGAAATCATTGAATTGCAAACAAAAGAATGCAAAAGCTCCATAATGTGGGAGGGGGATACCTCCACCCACATCCTTCTGTCGATTGGTCTTCCTCCATAGATGGCTGACTTACTACACCTTTTTGATACAAATTTCGAGGTATTCCTTCAAAAGTGCCTGTGTGCCAGGTCGTTGAATCTCATTTCTCAAAATACAAGAGCTCTGTCGAATGGGAGTGGAATACCCTACCCTCGCCAACGCTGCGCTTCCTGGGTTCCCATCCATATAGACTTGGTACACCTTGGTGATCCATAATTTTCCAAATATTCCCCAAAACGTATGCATCAGATTCTTAAAAAAAAAAAAAAAAAAAAAAAAAAAAAAAATCGTCTTTGGGAGGAGGGTAGGTGAGATGCGCCCACACCCCATCAACTTCCGTATAAGTGATGACGCACACATTAAACAAGAGCTACACTGAATCACTGATTTCAGGTCTAAACCTGCAAAAATCCAATCCCCCACCCACATCCTCCCCCTCCCCCTCCGCTTCATTCCTTTGCACCATGAACTTATGCTTTTACATATTTTCCAAGTTCCCCCCCCCCACGTGAAAACAGATCGACACCCCTTGCTCTGTGCACATACCCGACTAAGATAATTACCTGAAAAGTTCTGCGGAATGAGTAGCCACTTTTTTGGTAACAGAAATGCATGGTTTGTAAGCCCTACATTATAAACAATTATTAACTATTAACTATCGCAATATCAATATTAACATCCTCACATTTCATTCGAGGTATTTGACCTTGTGTGATTTTCATAGGTGAACGGTAATGGCTCGTTAATAAACAGGGCCTACGAGTGCTCTCTAAAACATCATCATGTTTACCATTGATGATGCCAAACTATTCTGATACTTTGAGGTCATTGACCTCTCGAGATCATCAGAGGTCAAAGGCAGAAACTCGTCTGTGTGCCTTGGAATATGAAGACGATGTCATTGTACACAGATATGCTTGTTTTGTACATCCTTACCATGTTTGACCTTTCACCAATGATGTCATACTTCAATATTCTGATATTTTGAGGTCATTGACCTCTCAAGGTCATCAGAGGTCAAAGGTAGAAACCTGTCTGCTCTTTAGAATATGAAGACAATTTCATTGTAAGACAGATATGCTTGTTTTGTACATCTTAACAATGGTTACCATTAACCAATGACATCACAGATCAATATAATATTTTGAGGTCATTGACCTCCAAAGGTCATCAGAGGTCAAAGGTTAAAACCTGTCAATGCTCTGTGGAATCAGAAAATGGTTTCCCTGAAGTATAGATGCATGTTTAGTGAATCATAACCACATATATCATTCACAAATGTCTAAAAACATCGATATTTTGATATTTAAAGTTCATTGACCTCTGGAGGTCATCAGAGGTCAAAGGTAAAAATCTGTCAGTGCTCTGTTGAATCTGGAAATGATTTCTCTGTGGTATAAATGCATGTTTAGTGCAACATAACCACATATATCATTTGCAAATGTCTAAAAACATCGATTTTCTGATATCTAAAGTACATTGACCTCTGGAGGTCATCAGAGGTCAAATCAGACTTACCTCCCGATCTTAAAATAAATCTTATGGTATGTACTAACACTGGTGAAAGTTTCATGCTTTAGTCAAATTTTGCACAATTCACGTGATTCTGAGGGCTTATCTGCTCTACTATATGTAGAACATCAGTTTTCACAGTCACAGTGACAAAATCATACTACATCCTCACTGTGAACAAGTATTCTAATGTAAAATTATAGTGAATGTGGTATAAAAGTGGGTGTCTGATATCTAGATATCTTTGGAAAGACATGTTTTTTTAAATCTAAACATATTTTGTCCCAAAAAAAAAATAAGTTGTCCCTAGATTTTACTTGATATTCACGGAAATGTCCGTTCACATCTTAAAATGTCACATCCACCAGGGCATTTCACATATTTTTTAAGTTTTTCAAATTGTTAGTTTCATAGTAATCTCAAAATCAGTGGCATTTATAAGGTTACTAAAGAGTCTAAAATGTGTTGAGATTTAAAGTTAATTGGACCAGTATTTACTGAGATGCACACCAAAATGTGTTTCTGACAAGAAAGGCTGGTGGATGTGACATGTGTGAACGGACACCATGTTTTGTGAAATAAAAAAAGCATTTGAATTTCAAATCCTAAATTGTTTCAGAGGGATAGCCACCCAACTGTGTATCATTGATTTATGCAAAAATTTTAGAAATAATCTAAACCATTAAAAAGTTATAGATTTATAAAATCTTGGTGGATGTGACAAAAATGTGAACGGACATTTAAATTTTGTTTTCAAATTACTGTCATTTCATCAGATGGAACTGAAGCACACACAAACTTTCTACAGTCACTCATACAAAGCTGTACTTTACTTTTACATTATTTTCCTGAGACTTGCCTTTGTTTTCTTACTTACACAACCCAATAAGCAGATGATTAAATGTGAACGGACAATGTCACATCCACCAAGAGAATTTTAGGGTGGAAAAAATGTAACAAAAAGGAGTTCAAACTTTTTAACTCTGATATGATTCATTATGGCTACTCATGCACTTAACATAGATATGTTCACTTAACTCATAGCTAGATATGATACAGAATGGCAAAGTTTGCAAAAAAGGGATGTTTGCCAGGTTGACACACAGTGGGTCCGATTTGGGCACATCTTTCCTCACTGTGAGCAAATGCTTTGGAGTTGCATTTTCGTTATGCTATGGGAGGTAGACCCCATGGGGGTCTAACATATGCATAGCAAAACATTTCATGAATCTACTCTTATTCTGTGTAGTAGACTGAAAACTGAAAAAAATGAAAAGTGGCGCCTAACCGTGAAACGGGCCAAATCTTTCAAAAAGTTCTTTTTATTTAATGGTTTGCATTAGAAGTGATAGTACTTAGAGTATGAAAATTTGATTGAGTTTGACTACCAATGTACCATACATGTGTCTTTATTGTAAATTAGAGTTTCTTATAAAATAAATTGAATTCACAAAATAGTTGATATCAGTGGCAATGACAGATCTTATGCAAATCATATGAAACAGTGATATCATGTTATCACTCATCTTCTTTTGATCCACGTACAAATATTCACCAAATTTCCACTGTCTACGTAGAATAAAGCAAGAGAAAATCTGGATTCCTGTGCTGCAAAATGTTTGTTGTGTTGCATGCTCCATGCAGCACTGACGCTTAGCAGGGAAAGATTCTCGTTGCTACATTAACAACATTCATGTTTAGTAGCTAGGTAACAAGAGTAGACCACATGATTCAAAGAAGATTTCCATAGCTTTGAAATATCATCTTATACTCTATACCTCTTGAGGGACAATTATATGAGTGTTATAATACACTCAAGTATCATGATACAATTTATTCCAAGTACTTTGCGTTTAGTTTCATTCTTTTCTTGCGGTTTGCCTTCGTGAGAATTTTCACCGCTCCACAGCCTGATAATAAAGGGTCTGCCAAGAATACACAATATCCTGAGGCGAAAGTGTCATGTGTAAGGAAAATGTGATAAAACAGTTGATACTGGATTAATAGTATTGAGATCCATGGAATTCTATATTTAGGATACTGATGGCCAGCTAGACCGTGAGAAGATCCTTGACAATGTTAGTATGATCTGTGTTAAAAATGTATTTCAAATAGAAATATGGATTATAATAAAAATTATATGCAGTCAAAAGGGGCCTGAGCTTTCGATCCTAGCAGAATCTTCGTCAGAGGCAAAATGACAAACATTTCTTTCCCTCCATGTTTGTCATTTTGCCTCTGACGAAGATTCTGCTAGGATCGAAAGCTCAGGCCCCTTTTGACTCCATTTTACTCCATTGGCTCGCCCTTATTGGATAAGCAGTTTTCAGCAGCTTTTTTTGCTACAAAAATTATATGCCATACAATAAACTTATTTGTAGGGTCCTGGTGCATTGCTATGAAAGAGTTTTGTCACGGAGATTTTTATTTATGGCTTTCCTGGTGTAGCCAAGAATTTTTTAGATGAGGTCAACTATACAACGTGTATCTTCAACCTGAATATGAGATTTCTATTTGCCAGTGCTTTCATGGGACTTATAAACTCTGTTACACTTGTCCTTTCTTTACTCCAAAATCAGAGTCCCTATTACTGTAAAACTAGAAATATCTGCAGCGTGAAATGTTCACGAATTGGAGCCAATGACCTTTTTTGTGGCATGAAAATTTCACCAATTGCCACTGGCATTCAATGCATAGTTTAGACAAGAACTTTCAGGTGTTTAATTTCACAAATCTTGGCCCCTCACCAAAGATTCATTCTCGCCAAAACTTCTTTTTCTAGAGTATGTTAAAAAAAAAAAAGTTACGCTGAATGCACGATATCAATATTCTGGTACAATAGTTGGTGGGACCATGCTTCTCAGAGTTAGATTTTATCAAGTTGAGAACAGTGTTCAAGAGTGCCTTTAATCCTTGCATTTGCTTAAGCCAATCTCATAAAGAGGCATTGCCATCAGGCTATCTATGGGATGATGAAATTAGTTAATGAAAATGAAATGAAATGGTGAAGATCAGCATGTTAACCCTTTGTGTGCCATTAGTGCTGATTAGCACAAAAACCCCATAGCATTGTACACACTGTCCTAAGTCCCTGGTTGCGAAAGTGTTAATAGCACCTCTCTCTATCTAAAAACCTCTTTCAGGAGTGTATGGTGAAGGCACCTACATGTTCCTGTATGTATGTGAGTCTATGTTACCCGAAAGTGAGGCGAGATTCGATTAGCTGAAAGTGAAACGTGTCTTGATGCGGAGTAAGCTTCGCCCGTAACCAGATTATCGACTCCTCACTGGGGCCACTAAGTAGGCAATACATGATGCAGCTTAGGAGACTTTGTACTTGCCACCTTTCTTCCGATCCCTCTTACCCCTCCCCCCCCCATCCCCCTTGACTTACAGTTCCTCTAAAGAAACATTATATAGGCAGAAAACTATGTCATTGGAGATAACCTTGCATGTAACTCCACATCATGAGTGGGATACTGTACAGATCACATTTTTCTTGTATTACTTTTTTTTTTTTTTTTTTTTTTTTAAAGGGCTTGTATAGTTTTGGTTGAGACTTAAAGGGATGGTACAGTACTGGTGGAGATGAGAATTGGGCTTTTAACTTTTTGCGAGATACCAAGAAAAAACACTTATGATATAGTATAGAGCATACCATTTTAAAGGGATGGTACAGTATTGGTGGAGATGAGAATTGGGCTTTTAACTTTTTGCGAGATACCAAGAAAAAACACTTATGATATAGTACAGAGCATACCATTTTAAGAGGAATTCAAAGTTTATTCGATGAAAATCGGGTTTGGAATGACTGAAACATCCAAAAACAAAGTAAAACAAAGTGATCGTAATAAAGTGTGGGTTCCACACTTTATTAGAATCACTCTTTTTTGGATATCTCAGCCATTTGAAAACCAATTTTCATCAAATAAACATTGAATTCCTCATAGAATTACATGCTCTTTCATATTTCATTTAAGAGGTTTCTCAATAGGCCCGTTCACAAACAACGAAAATCGAAATTTCAATCGCGATCCAAATTTCGATTTTTTTTTTCGACCGTTCATACACAAGGAAAAATCGCACTTCGCAGCAAGGAAAGAACGATCAGTGGCTAAACTGCGCATGCGTGAAACTTGCATGACCGAAGACTGACCCCGCCCGCAGTCCCAATAGAGTTTCGCACGCGCTACGAACGATGGGATTAAAAATACCGATTTCCGAATCTCGATCGCGCTCACACACACGACGCTTGGCAAAATAATCGCGATTATTCTGAAAAATCGCACTAATAGTGCGAGTTGGATCGCGATAAGGATCGCGGTAATTAGTGAAATTTTTCTGTCCACACTGGAAAAAATTTCGAAATTTCGATCGCGATAAGAAAATCGATTTTTAAATCGCACTTTTTGCCTTGTGTGTGAACGGGCCTATTATTTCACCAAAAAATGTAAGAAACCTGAAATTAGGTCTCAACCAAAACTGTACGATCCCTTTTATGTCAGGTGTCTAACATTCCTTGGTGAGATACTGAGAGACATGTGATTCCAAAAGGAATTCACCGTTTTATTTGATGATAATTGGTTTAGAAATTCCATGGCTGAGATACATGTATATTACAAAACAGAATGATCCTAATAAAAGGTGGGACCCACCATTTAGACCTATTACAGTCCCTTTGTTTTATTTTTGATTTTGGATGTCTCAGCCATTCCAAAACCGATTTTCATCAAATAAACTTTGATTTCCTCTTAGAATGATATGCTCTGTACTATTTCATGAGTGATTTCTTCATATTATAGCAAAAAGTTAAAGGCCCAATCCTCATCTCCACCAATACTATACCATCCCTTTTAAACCTAAAAAAAGAGAAATGAGCGAAAATGCCAGCTTGTTAGACGCGAAATCTAATATTGCAGCTCAGCATTGAGAACACACCTTAGCCTTGTCTTTAGTGACTGGGTGCCTTGACCTTAGCTGACCTTTCCCTGCTAGGCTACACTTTCCAACAGCTGTCATCTAGCAAGCCATTGTCGTCACCAGGGTTTCAAAAGTTGTAACTTCTTTTTTTTTCACTCTCTTTTTACCCCAACCCTTCCCCCTATAATTCTGTATTTATGTCTTCAGTGTAATTTGACAGACTGATGACTGTCCATCATTCTGTCTTTTAAAGAGTGGAAAGCTTGTCATTCAAGTTGATTCTTGTCTTAATGCATCGACTACATTGTATATGCCATCATAATGTTATATATTTTGTTCATTTATTTTGTACGTTGCATTCTTTATGTCATGACATCTATTCATTATCTTCCTTTTTTTTGTTTAAATGTTTATTGGTTTGCACATTTTACATACAGCACTACAAACATTATTGGGTATAGTCACATATGAATAAAAGTAAAGTCTGCACAAAAAAAAAAAAAAAACAAACTACAAAAACAACATATTCTTGATGAAAGCTTTTCGGAAGGCATGCTAAAATGATCTGGAACAAAGTGAGAAGAGTCTTCAAAAATGTTTCCCCACCAATAAACCCCCTCCGAAACAGAACAGAGCAAAAACAAGAATGAACAATATACAGTTTATAAATGGGGGGGGGGGGGGGATAAGTTTGAAGAGCCAGATTTTGGCCCATCACCAGTCTAAATAATGAATTAGAGCTGTAGGCTGTATGAAAGCTATATAGGACCAGTCATAATCCTTCTCTATTACACACTGTCAAAGTATTATAATAGTGTGGAATTATTTCTTTAGAGAAAGAGAATATCTTGTTCACATTTCTGCTTTGTAGTAAATACTGAAAAATGTGACAGAAATTGCTCACAGAAATGCAGATCCGCTAGCAAGCATGATCATCATCATCACCATCATCATCATCATCATCATCATTGTCGTCATCGTCATCGTCATAATCATCGCCATCGTTCTATGAGCATGTCACCTGATAAAGACATGTCATCTTTATAGTCAAAATCTGCAAATCTTTTTCGCTCTCTTTCCCTTACCCCCCCTCTCTCTCTCTCTCTATATATATATATATTTTTTTTTTTTGCATTTGATGGACATCCTGTAGCCATCTCAAGGGTGTAGGCCAGCTTCTGAGAGCCGATTCGCTTTCTTCCTCCGGCAAACATAATTCATCTGAATCGGATGCTTTCTCGGCTTCTCCGTTTCAGCCACAAATAATTCAGTCAGTCTTCTTGCCCTCCCTCACGTCGTCGTTGTCGCTGGAGTCGCCACTCTCCCCTTTATACTTCTCCTGCCCCCCTCCCACCCATCCCCGCACCCCACCCTGACATCCTTTGCTCCATTTTCTATTGGTATTGGGGACACTCGCTATGTCGCCCCCCTTGTTTCCCCGTTTCAGACACGGCCTAGAAATCCCATCTACGATTTCAAGCCTGTCCGTTACCATGGGATCACGTTCCCTCCCCCCACCGCCCCGCATCAGTCATCCGGATCCGGGGTGTCCCCCGTAGTAACTCCCGCCCCGTAACTTACATTGGCTGGCCATGGCGTCCCTTGGTGGAGTAATTAATGATGTGTGACAAGCATTTTAATCAATGCACACCAAGGAGATTGAAATATGATCGTGGCATCTCGTTTCCCCAGACATATTTTACCTCCTCCCGACCTTCTTGCACCGAAGTAGAGAATTAGAGCCAACAGCATAAATCACGGGAGAGAAGGAGGTTAAGTTTCCTCCGCCACCTCCCTCAAAAACAGGGAAATAAAAATGTCCTCCAACTTTATAACCCTTTGCATCCAAGATGGTATACTTTCCCATTAGTTGGCTATGTGGTTCACCCTGTTGCCAGAAGGAATAGGTTAGTGAGGTCGGGATAATGTTGGACATGCCTGCTCATATCAAAGCAACACTGAAAGTCTTTTCTACCAAATTCTACTAACAGTTAAGTGTAGAGTCTTCATAATGTATGCATGCAACATTATGCCATGTTGCATGACTGGGTGTACATTTAGTCCAGTAGTCCTCCATTGGATATTTCTCCATGTGGTATGTGATACAGTATTGTAGATGCATGCCATTTGAAGATTGTTAGTGAAATTCATATTGGGTTTCAGATGCTAACAGTATTTACATGTACATTACAGAAAGAATAATTGAAAATACCCAAAATATTTGATGAATATGTAATGCAATTTTATACTGTATTTAAGATATATTAAGATTTTTTTTTTTTTTTTTTTTTTTTTTTTGCGTACCAATATTTTTGCGAAGCATCATTATTGTTATTTGTTCCTCTTATAAAACTCTTAATTATTTGTTTGACAAGTGATGTTGTAAATCTTCAAAATGTTGCTGCTTAGGGCTGCTTGTAGAATTATAGTAGCTTGTCTATTTCTGTATTTTTTGATAGAATATTCAGTACAGATTTATAAATATCCACCATACAGACTGATTTTAGAATGGTATCTATAGTTTGGCACATAAGACTTTGCCGAAGACCTATGGGCAAATATGATTATTGACACATTGTCAGGAAGGACCACAAGAGGGCGCCATTTCAGATCAAACCGGCATAGATGAGTTTGACATGATCAGCTGTAATACAGTTTAACCCTCACAGTGCTTGTAGTAACTGCTGTGCCTACAATTCAGCGACATTTTATTTTCGACTAGAGATAGTTGGTCTTTTCATTATAGTGACTGCAGAGAGGGAGTCTCTGAATAATTTTCATTTCAACATTTGGTGATTCTATTGATAACTGACATTAGATCTTTATTCCATTAATTGAATGGTTACTACAATGTCCATGATATTTTGAAAATAATTAATGGTACTCAAGAGGTTCTTCTAAATGTTGTGATACACAGAATGATTTACGGGGTATCGCATAGCCCTGGCATAGCACTTTGGTTTACTTTCTGGGTAATTCCGTGAAGTTGGGGCACAAAGTGTTACATTTTGTTATGCTATATATTGTTTATAGGCTTTACATTTGTATTGAGACCACCACATTTTCCTGGAAATTTTGTGCCATTCAGACTCAATTTTGATGAAGTTATTAAAACAATATATAACGGTGTCCTGTAGCATCGTGACGTGTCCATGTTATTGTAGCATCGTGATAGTTAAAATCTGGTCCTAAAAGACAAATTAATGCAATTAGCTTGACCAAAATTTGATATAATATGCATGATTACTAGATTAGTCAGATAGCTAGATATCTTAACTCTCCTTTCCACAGTTTTACTTTTACAAGAAAATTACACAATGTGTCACAATGCTACGCGGTGTCCACCAAATGTAACAAAAAAGGACACCGCATAGCATCGTGATACATTTTGTAATTTTCTTTTAAAATTAAAACTGTGTACAGGAAATTTGAGATATTAGCTATCTCATTCATATCTTGTAAATGGATATTGCATCAAATTTTGGTCAAGCTGATTGCCATAATTTGTCTCTCAGGACCAAGTTCTAAAATTCTTTAAATATCACGATGCTACATGGACACGTCACGATGCTACAGGACACTGTTACATATTGTTTAATAACTTCATCAAAATTGAGTCTGAATGGCACAAAATTTCCAGGAAAATGTGTGGCCTCAATGCAAATATAAAGCCTACAAACAATAAATGTATAGCATAATTAATATTGAGTTATGCTGAAATGTATTTTTTTAAATATCACGATGCTACATGGACACTGCCCCAACTTCATGGAATTACCCTTCTGGATATGACTGCTAGGCAAAATGTCATTTCTGTAGCAATTTCATTGCAAACATAAAATTGTTTATTCAAACATTTTGTTCCAAATATTTGCCCATTGACTAGAATCGTTGTAAACTGCAGACTTTATGAATAGCCACGGGAAGATCTAAGGAGCAACACTTTTGCTATTATTTCACAACAGAATGAAAAGAAGGAGACAGTGTGTGTGTGTGGGTGGTGGGGGTGGGTGGGGAGGGTGGCCAATGGTTGTGGTTAGAATGGGCTATGGTCATTGTAAGGGAAGGGGTAGGAGGAGATAGTAGGTATAGGGATATGACCAGTTAAAGGAGGGGGGGGGGCGGCAAGGTATTGAGAGGAAAGGTGCGCAAACAGTGCTTGCATGAAGCCAGGTTAACGACCTCACCAGTTTGCAACAAAGCATCTCACTGCCCCCGCAATTCAATCGTCCGCCCCTCTCCAGCCGTACGGCCGCGTGAACTGACGTCCGCGTGCGTGCGAGGGGTCTGCGATTATTCAGGTGCTCGTTTATAGCGGGGCATATGGCGGGCATAAGCAGTATACACTCCCCATGTATCGCCTTACACGGCACTCCCCCATTCACACAGGCAAAAACACCTTGGGGCCAAAAGGGCTGTCCTGCTTGACTCAACAGGGGGCGAAGTACCAAGAGAGAAAGTCCATTAGCCAATTTTCATCCACCTTGCACCTTAAAGGGAGGGAGTAGTCATATCTGGCGACTTTGACATTTCAGCAATCTCGAAACTGACTATTTCTCGGCTCTAAGACACTGTTTGAAATTGCTGCGGCTTAAAAAAAAAGAATCAAAATGCTGCCAGTGAGAGCTGTAAAAATGATATTAAATATCTTTACATTCTTCCAGATAGGATGTGTGTGTGCTTTGTTATTACACAAGCAAACAACTAAAGGTACTTGCAGTTTCATTGTGTTTAAACCTATGGGAAAATCAAAGCTAGAGAACTTTTATAATACTGTAGTTGTTCTTTGAGCTTATTCAACTTAAAAAGATCAATGTCCCTGTGATGTACGTTTCACCTGAGGCAGAAAATAATATATGATTTGCGTTCCTATCCCGCAACCAGTTGGTATTCACCAGTTCCAACCGTCTCAAAAAGGTCAATACCCTTCATTTCCGTTGCATGAACGTCCAACGTCAATTTCCAGGAGCGTAAAGCGGTACGTTGTTTGTGCATAATAGATTCGCTTGCAAATGTCGCGAGCAGTCTGAGTTCAATAATAATGAGTTCCAGAAACCAGCCAATTTACGTAGCAGTTTTAGTGATGTGAAATGCAGAAATGCTTGTGAGGGAAAAATATTGTGTTTGCAGAGAGCAGTACACTGTACATTTGAATTTGATGGGGCGGTGTTTGTGTTCTGATTGTTGAAAATGCACTCAAGTGGACTTATAGCTTTCTGTCTTTAATAGATTGTTGGCTTTAGGATCAAAGTGGAAGGCTAATGAAGTCTACACAAATTAAAATGAAAGAAAAGAGAAGTAGAAAAAAACTAGAAATATAGAAAGTCCTAAGATAGAGCTCTACAAATTTTGTATGGTGTCAGTGGTTCATCAGTGTTTCTGATCACTTTCTGAGCCTGAATATCATATCAGTAAAATTCCGCAAATGTTCTGAAATTTAGATACATTTGATGTAGAGCATTTTCGGTTGATATTGGAAATGTCAGTGAAATCGGATGTAAAAAGTGTCGATCTGTACTGATCAGTAGATCATGTCATTGTTGGAGTAGGTCACATGAGGCACATTTTCATTGCGAAAAATCTTAAAATTTAAAGAATAGTGATGTTTGAGCATTCCATTTAATATCACTGCAACGGAATATTGTAAAGATATTGTGAGTTTTACCACTGTGATGCCGGCATGCAATAAACTCGGCAGTAGCAGTGCGTGGTCACCTGCATGTTTGTTTTCTTGCTCGGTCATGGGAAAGAGATTTAAATAAGATGGAAGTTACAAGACAAATATCACATTTTGTTGTTGTTGTTGTGAGCATTTCATTGCATATACATTAAAATCGGAAATTTTCTTGTGTATTTTAGTTCTGTAAATTTCATGAGACCCAAGATTCGCGAAATTAAAATCAAAAAGTGCTTTATTACACTGTAATGCATTGGATGCCAGTGGCTATTCAATGAAAATTTCATGCCGCGAAGAAGACCGTCATCTCCAATTTGTAAAAATTTCATGGTGCGTAGATTTCTTGCTGCGATTATTTTGTGCTTTACAGTATGAAGGCCATGGGATACCTCTTTCAAAGTTCAAAAACTTGCAATAGTTTGTGTTTTATTTTATTTCATTTTTTCTGGGCAATGTTTTCAGTGAGAAGAGGACACCATAAACTGTCTTGCAACTTCCATTGTAATGTTACAATTTTTTGTACACTAAATATCATGTCACAGCTAGTCACTAGCAGTCTGAAAAAGCCCTGCTCAAAAAAAAAGAAAAAAAAATGGCCAGATATGGAGTGTGTAACCTTCAGCAGTTTGCAAAGAAACAAAGAGTAGCAAAAGATCCTTCCCCCCCCCCCCCGGAAAAAGAAAAAAAAAAAAAAGAGAAAAGAAAAAAGATGTAGCTTTCCAATGTGAGGCACGTTTTGGGCCTCATTTTACCAGAGAGTGATATTTACTCTTCTGAGCGAGGCAGACCTAGGGCTTATTGGTGCTGATTTCTGTATCAATATGGCAAATTAAGTGAGTATAAAGTATGTCATCTCACAGAAAGAAAGGAAGAGAGAGAGGGAGATAGAGAAATATATTGATATATAGAAAGGGATGGAGAGAGAGAGAAATATATGTGTAGATAAAGAAATAGATATATAAATAGAAACAGGGGGAGAGACATACATAAAGTGGAGCAGATTAAGAGAGAGAGAGAGAGAGAAATACATAGAAGAGAGAGTGGGGAGAGAAATGAGAAAGGGAGAAAGTAAGAGAGAGAAATATATAGTAGATAGATAGATGGAGAGGGAGAGAGAGAGAGAAATATATAGTAGATAGATAGATGGAGAGGGAGAGAGAGAGAGAAATATATAGTAGATAGATAGATGGAGAAAGAGCGAGAGAAATATATGATAGAAGTGGAGAGCTGATATCAAGTGAAGTACATGTAAATGTCAAGGAATGCAAGTTAATAACAGAGGAAGGCGACAATGGTTGCTGAAATCTAAGAAATAAAGTGCAAAGATGGGTTATGGCAGAATAGGGAAAGAAGAGACTGTATACTTGTATATAGAAGGAAAAGGCAAATAAAAGGTGAGATTAAGAAAAAACATGGGAGAGAGAGAGGGAGAGAGGGAGAGAGAGAGAGAGAAACATATAAGGGAGATGATATAAGGTGAATGATCAACAAAGTAAGATGGAGTGTGGGAGAGAGGGCGTGGCAAGAACGTGGGCTGTTTTCACACGTACCGAGAATACGTAATTTGAATCGCGATTCTTATGATGTATCAGTGGAATCATGATTCAAATGGCGCATTTTGGCTGCATGCACGCAAACCGGAATTGGGGAAGGTGATTTGAATCGTGATTCCAATTGTGATTGAAATGATGGTTTGGAGATGTCTACCAATCATGATTTGCCAGAATTATGGAATAAAACAGCCTCAGGTGAGTGGATTAACCTCCAAATTGTGTGTGTGTGTGTTTTTTTTTTTACTTTTGATGGTGGAACTTACTGTGACATTTCGACCACTTCCGCACAAAAAAACACGCTCCTCAAATTCTCACTCTGCAGTCGCTACTTATACTGCTTGAATGATTGATGGGAACTCAGAAAGAAGCCACGCCTCCTTTCCTCACTCTAAAATTAAAAACTGCACAGTATGCGAAGCCTTCCTCAGTCTCACATATGGATGATAATTCTAATCGTAATTGTAATCGTCAATGTAATTTAGCATCGATATTGCAACTCTCTCGAACGGTGTGTGAAAACAGTCTTAGGTGGAGATGACAAGGGGGGAAAAAAGACAATATCGAGGACAGGAAGCACAAATGTACCTGTGAAATATGATCCAGCCAATCGGAGAGAGCCAGAAATAATCTTTATCAGTGGAAGGGATGTGAGTGAAATGCATCCAGAAAGCAAACTCAAGATTACATAAAGCTCTGGATTCATGGAGAGGGTGACATATCGATGAGAAGATTCAATCTAGTCTGTTTGAAATTCAATTATGGCTATGGAAGTCGTAGAGATTTTGTTGCACATTTTCATGCGTGTGTTATATTGTGTTCATTACACGTGAACGTGACTCCGACGTTTGAGAGAGAAACATGAAGACATATTGATATTTAAAATCTACCTTTGATTCCTGTTTCTTTTTGTGGAGTTTATGTGAAGTAAAACCCCAAACTACCAATAGCAATTCTTGGTAATAAAACTAGATATCTGAGTGATAAAGTTTTTCAACAAAAGTGGAAATCTATTAAAATGAATTGAGATGTTTATAAGGAAGACCTTTAGGGATAAAAAATTCGGGTGCTGTTTCTTAACAAGGAGTGTAGAATAAAATCAAACAAATAGATTTGTTCAAGTATGATCAAAGTGAACTACAGATTGCGGACTGAGGCAACTGCCTCGTAACACAAGAACCATGCATGCTTTTCCAATGCTAATATGGATACACTTGTACGTTGGGGAAAAAAAGGTTGATGTTGGAGACCCCACCATGCATACATGATGCTATGCCCAGTGGTAGGAATAACAAAGCACATCATGCATAATTCAGAACCTGTTCATAAATGAACAATGGGGGCAGCTGTATAGGCAGGGAAGGGCGAAGCAGGAGAGCAAGCTGAAGTGAGGGGGGGGGGGGGGGATGTCCAGCTTTGAAAGTGGCATGGGGTAATGCTGTTCTTTTTTGTTTTTTTTTTCTCATGGTGGATAAATCTATTCTTTTGTTGTATGTATTCTGCTTTGAGGCACCATCAAGCTCATTTTACTGGGTTGCATTTTGTGTGTGTGTGTGTGTGTGTGTGTGTGTGTGCATAAAGAGGAATGCTTTCCCTGAACAGTTGATATTTCCAAATGAATTTGTTTCTTTCAAGGAAAAATGGACCAAACTGCATTTTTTTTTGTTATGATTATATTGATGTTTATCTCTGATGGTAGCTTGCCATTTTTGCGCTTTTACCAAAAAGAGAGAAAAAAAAAAATGCTTACAAACAATTATCTAAAGTAAAACAGAGAGAAGGAGAGACAGAGAAATAGAGAGAGAGACAAAAGAGAATGGAGCAAAATGTAGGTTGCAGTACGTGCACCTGACTGTACTTTTTACTCTACCATTATGGTACTCTGCAAACTAGCAATGCATGTTTAAACTTGAGCATCGGATGATTATTTGCATTCATGCACTGTTCTTGGATTAATCTGAAGTCTTTGAGAAGAAGGGAGAGAGGGAGTGATAGAGAAAGGTATGGTGCGAGCTGCGAGAGGGGCGCAAAAAAAAAAAAAATACTGTAGAGTCTGTAGATGGTTCATAATGTTGCACATCATATCAAATTTTGTGTCTTGTAGAATTTCCAGTGCATAGTATACCAGGTGCTAGAGCAAAAGGACAGATTTAACCGGAGGATGCTATTTTCTCTGACAAAGACCGACATACGCTTGTAGTCCCATGTGGGTATGATGCGCACATTGTCAAGAGTGCTACTCTTTGGGGGAAAGCTTTCATATCATTGTAGTACTTGAATGTAGTCTTCTTGCAAGCTTCTTCAACCCTTTGGGTGCCAGGGGCTGTGGACAGTGTGCATGATGCTCATATGAGTTTTCTGTGCCAAGCAGCATTCAAAGCACACAGTGTTAAAATTTGTTGTCCATAAAATTTCTCTAACTGTCTGTGAAGTTTCTTCTAATCGTCCATAATGTTTTCTTTCTAGATATCTTTATTTCCTGTGGCTATTCCTCGTGGTAGTTTGTCTTCATTGTAGAAGGTGCTGGGGCAGGGTTCCAAAGCATTCGCTTGACATGAAATATGAGCTTGGTGCCCAAACTATCCCAGTGGTTATGTGCACAAGAATAAACGATTATGGAACCAATGAACTCTGTAAAAATTGAAAAAAAAAAGGGAAAGAAAAAAAAAATGCTGGCGATCAGGTTCTCTTTGCAATGCTGAGATCAGTGTCTGCTTACATGGGAGCAGAGCTGAGAAAAGCCTGTGTTGGCTTGCCCCGCGGCCTGTTATCCCCTCCGTCTGAGCACGGTGGGAAAGTCTTTGTGTCAGTGTCAGGCCCGCTTACACATAATAGCTTGTCTGGGACTGAACAATGCGGAAGTAGTGTTTCAGGCTGTCCAGGCTCAATGCAGCACTCCTCTACTCGGAGACCCTTTTCTCAGAACGAAAGCACACCTGGGAAAATAGCGGAAAGAAAACTTTCTCCTTTAGAATGAAGCAGCACCAGTGCGCTTGAGGCAGTGAGGGCAGACAGTTACATCAAATTCAACCAATGGGACTGAAGCATTCATGTTTTCCTACCTCCCTACTCCTCATGTTGTGAACCAAATATCCCAGCAGG
Organism: Diadema setosum; assembly: GCF_964275005.1. Classification (NCBI taxonomy): domain Eukaryota; kingdom Metazoa; phylum Echinodermata; class Echinoidea; order Diadematoida; family Diadematidae; genus Diadema; species Diadema setosum. The sequence continues at coordinate 8,900,830 of NC_092687.1, forward strand.
TGGTCTTGAAGAGGGACCACTATTTTTCTGTCTCCAGGAAGCAAACTCTCAGGAACTTTAAAAAACTTCTCTCCTTAAACAGAGGTAACAGTTGGAGAACCAGTCAACTTTTGAATGCTTTTTCATGGCCTTAAATTCTATTTGTGGACCTTTTCTCTCATAATGACAAGATAATTCTCGTGAGGATGAAGAGAAATTAAAGAAAGGACCTGCTATGATATGATTTCACAGGAGGAAGGAAGAACATTCCTTTGGAAATTGTTGCTGGGCTACCCCAAAACCTTGATCCCTGTGAGGTGTCCACTTTACAGTGTCACCCTGCAGCCTTGAGGGCATTAGCCTCCATTCTGAAACACTCCTCCTTGTTCTCCAAAACTTGAACATTCTTTGCTTCATAGGTGTGATCTCTTTTCTACCTCCATGCTGCTACTCAGCTCCTCAGAGGAAGGGCAGGATGATGCAAACAGACTTTCCTGGTTGGATGACCAGTACTTCATAGGCCTTCTTCAGTCAGCACACCAGCATCCTGGGCAGAAATAAAATTGTGTCTTTAACCCATTCCCTACCGAGTCTCTGAAATCTTCACGGACTTTTTTCACAGGATTCGTCCATTCCTATTGGCAGTGGGCTTAATTGGTGTCACTCACTTGCACAATGTAATGACTGGTCTTGATGCATTACTGACAGCTTGTGGTCTGACATCATCACTTGTGAGGTATCTCAGACCTGACCTGTCAACTGGCGGACAACTCCCACTGGTTACATTCAGAAATCCTGGAAAATTCTCCGCAAGTTCTTGCATGGATGCTGGCACACACTGGGAGCGCAGTTAATCCTTTTGAGTTCACCGTTCCTGAATGCTATTGACATGGTACACAAGCTGGTCACCTATGACATTGAGAGAGTTAAACTGGATGTGTACAAAGAGAACTCATTGACCGCCTCATTAGCGTGAGGATTTCTTTGCCATTCTTGGATTGAGCAAATCGTTGATTGCTCAGGATTTCACCATATTTGACTCTACATGTTTAATAATGCTGTGCACCACAAGCTCCAAGCCTAAAGATCTGAATTGCCAATGCACGTGATCCATACACATGATCCATATACATGTTGTTAAAAGAACTCTTCTGTGTCGTTGATTTGTATGGTTTATCATGTTCCATTGTTCTAATGTTGGTTCAGAGTGAATGCTACAAACTTAGCCTGCCTCTGATCAACAAAACATGGCAGCTAGGCTGGTGAAGAGTTAAGTGTCACGTAGCTGGAAGTCCTAAATAATGTGTCTACCCACTTTGCGGCAGCGTCATTAAATTCGGGAACGAAGGTGCTGAGAATGTCATGCAACCCTTCCGTCATCTCTCTTCCATCGCCTCCGTGGAGCGCAGCTATTCTTGCCGAGATTTATGGGGCAAATTCAACATCCATTTTGAGAGGGAAATCACCTGTATTGGGGGAAGCAAAGGGACTTGATTGACTGCAGGGAGGGAGGGAAAAAACAGGTTTTAGGAGCGGTCTTTGTGATTGATAGTAGCAGTCCTGTCACACATATCCACTCAAAGCAGCTGATTTTCAAGATTGTATCCATCTCTCCCCGTCCTCCCCATTCTGGAAGCGAAGCGGAGATCTATGGACCAGGGTACCAGGAGGGAGAGCAGAGGAGGCAAAGTGGATTAGCGATTGGGATCTTTGACAAATTGGAGTGCCCACAGAAGAAGAGTGGTTGGCCCACACTGATGACTCAAACCCCCCTACTCCACTTCAGATGCGCCTTGTGGGGGGCAGCTTGAGAGACAAGACAATTTGCAAGTGGAATTTTGTTGGGTTCACTCAAAGGAGGAGGATGATGAGTGTGGGAATCAGCGTATCGTGTTACCAAGACGATTCCGACATATCTGGGGATGAGCGGGGACAGGCAACCTCCGTGTAAATCATGGTAATTGCCCATTAATAGTTGTTGAGGCTCATTGTGCGATTAGTCGTTGAGAAGGTGCGACCCGTGTCTTTACTTCGGCGTTATTTGTATTTTTTTTCCCTTCCCTTTGGGAGGAATTTGTGTCACCTGCTTGTTGCTTTCTAGCGCTCTGCTTACCTGCTACTCGGTGTCAGTGTCACGACTTTTGCTACCTAGACTTTGCCAATTTGCATCTCGAAGCCTTGGGACACCAGATTCTGACCCTGTTGCCGTGATCTATGTCTAGGCGGAGAGAAAGTGTTTTGTTTGGTGCAATGGAGGAATTGTGTTACTCGCATTCGATCTGAAGATTTTTCCGGTGATGCGCCGGATACCTTGGATCTTTGAATACCTTTGTGAAGGTGAGTGGAGATCGCTACTGATATGATATCCGTGCTGGAAGCATTTTGGGCAGGGTGAATGGGATTCATCGCACAAGATGCTGAATCGACTTGACCCAATTAAAGAGACGGTGACCGGACACGTAATAAGTTTTGAGTGTGTGATTGACATCGGCATACAAGAGGCTTGTTGGACCTGTGCATGATTTTTGTTTTGTTTTTCGTCTTGGACCTTTAAAATGAATAGCAGGATATGAGCAGGCACTTAAAGGTTGCGGTCAGGTGGGACCTCTTCAGACTTTCAGCTTTTCGTCCCGTATTATGTATTCCGACAGCAGAATGTCTTTGACAAGCGCAAGCAAGAAGTAATGTCAATGATTACAGTTCTATTCAGAAGATGATAGAGATGTTTATCATTTCTCTTGACCTGTTAGGGGAATGGATACATGACACCAAGACTGTTGATCTTGAAGGCACTTGTTTATTAAACTTCTGAAGGAGAAATAAACGTAATGTATTCCTTTGGTCCATTGACATTGATTTTGTGTGCATATTCTCAGACGAATTTACCTGGAGTGGAACGCTGCCTTTCAAAATTCAGTGGACAGTTCATTACTCTGAGTGTACATGGATCTTGATTTCCTTCAGTGCATACATGATTGTAGGCTTGAACCTGTGACCTTTCAACTTTGGTCCTCTACATCAAACCACTGCACTACAGGGAAATATTCTTATTCTCTATGCAATTGATTTCTGTATCTTAAAGCGAGTAAATGGCTGTTTATTTTTTTTCTACATAGTTTTTCTACTCAAGTCTATAGTTGTGATGTCCTTGCATCATGCTCCATCACAGTGTATAGGCCAGAAGTAGCAATTTGAGATGGTGTGAAACTGTACATTTGATGGCAGACGATGATTGTGAAACTCTACTCCTTTCTCAAGAATTTTGAGGATCTCAGTCAGTGTCGATAGTTCTGCCAGGCACTGGATATATCATTTTCTATTGGACATTTTAATACTCCGCCAGCAAGATGGAATTTTTGTGCTGCCTCAATGAATTGATATTGGTAAGTGTGATATAATGGCTATATTTTGCTATCAGTATTTTATTATATTGTTATTTTTTCTTTTAATCAAGGGTAGCCTCTTCAGTATTGAGACTGCTCTACCACAGGGTCCTGTCAGTGGTTGTACTGTAGCATTACCAGGTACCCATTCATTACAACTATCAAGTTGAGGGAGACATTTGGGTTGGAGGGGGGAAGTAAAACCCTCTGGTCCTAGGACATTTATTTGGGGATGGGGAGGGGTATTCAAACTCTCTAAAACTTCAAAGTCTAGTTGAAAGTCTATTCACTGTGATGCACTGTCCCTGCTACCAGGAATATCATGCGCAAGTTAAAGGGTGTGTACAGTTCTGGTCGAGGTGAGGATTTAGCTTTTAACTTTTTGCGAGATATTCAGAAACCACTCTATGAGATGTCAAAGAGCATGCAGTTCTAAGGGGTATCAAAAGTTTATTTGATGAAAATCGGTTTTGAAATGGCTGAGATATCCAAAAACAAGGTGTAAAGTTGTGGCATGTCGCCTTTTATTATTATCACTTTTTGGGATATCTGAGCCATTTGAAAACCAATTTTCATCAAATAAACGTTGAATCCTTCTTGAAATTACATGTTCTTTCATATTTCATAAGAGGCTTTTCATTATCTCACTTAGGAATGTTCAAAACATGAATCCCCACCTCAACCAGTACTGTACAGTCCCTTTAAGGTATTAATTAGTCCTCGAATTTCGAAAGTTGTGTTCTATATTGTATGTTCGATTTTGATGACATTTTTGTCATGCTATTTCATCCGATCTAACTCTAATTTAACATCTTCTTGAGTGGGATATGAAGGAATTGCATTAAACCAACTCCCTGCCCTCCATGTATGGTGTATGCCCCCATTTTTCTGCGGAAGAATGACCCTCTGTTCCCCAGCTCCACAGGAGGGCTAATTGCTGAGTGATTAAGCCTTCATTGCTTTACTGTCTTCAGGGAAAAGGAAGCAAATCGCTCCGAAAAGACCACTCCAATGTCATCCAATTTTGATCGCTACTGGTGGTAACCTACATTGTACAATGCACTACCAACCAGGTAGTCTTTTACATTCAGACCCCTGTCTTCTAAACCTAACAGGATGCTGTAAAATTGGATATTTTTGCGTAAGTAATTTTTCGCTTTTGGCCAGGCCAGGGTAAGCATGATTTCAGTTGTTGTGAATACTGTGGAATCAAGGCATTTATTAGTGGAACATATGAAAAAAAACAACAAAATTTTTCCCTTTTTTTTGCGCAGGTTTCTGGTCATGCAAATGCGCGAAAATTTCAACTTTCCCAGTAACGTTTGACCAATCAAATCCTGAGAGGAATTTGCAGTGAGAGAAACCATCATCCTGTCATTTCATAATAGCTCCTTTAAGTTTTAGCATGTACACAGGCCTGTATTTTGTATTGGACAGAAATTAGATGAAAATTCATTTCATTTCAGTCCGATTTCAATTTCATTGCACATAAAAAGAAACATTTAGAACAGTAAATCTGCAGACTAACATGGCCTTGCATACAAATAGCTTGATGCATTAAATGTACACAAAATAAGAAAGAATTGCACAATTATAAAAGTTAACTGATGTGAGAGAAATACATCAACTGTACCTGACAACTACATGTACAGTAGGCCCGTTCACAAACAACGAAAATCGAAATTTCAATCGCGATCCAAATTTCAATTTTTTTTTTCGACCGTTCATACACAGGGAAAAATCGCACTTCGCAGCAAGGAAAGAACGATCAGTGGCCAAACTGCGCATGCGCGAATCTTGCATGACCGAAGACTGACCCCGCCGCAGTCCCAATAGAGTTTCGCACGCGCTACGAACGATGGGATTAAAAATACCGATTTCCGAATCTCGATCGCGCTCACACACACGACGCTTGGCAAAATAATCGCGATTATTCTGAAAAATCGCACTAATAGTGCGAGTTGGATCGCGATAAGGATCGCGGTAATTAGTGAAATTTTTCTGTCCACACTGGAAAAAATTTCGAAATTTTGATCGCGATAAGAAAATCGATTTTTAAATCGCACTTTTTCCCTTGTGTGTGAACGGGCCTATTGTGTATGGATAGCCCTTGTGCCTCATAGGAATAGTGATTTTCCAAATATCTTGATAACAGCGGGTCTGTGAACCTAAGATTAGCAGTCAGAAGGTCCAGGAAGTCTTGATGGCACTACTAGCACATCAGCCAGAAAACGTGCAGCGTTTATTATGGACGCTTAAGAGCTGCATTCAAGAATTCATGAGCTTCGCATGTGCATCCATCATCCAAAAATCCCAGGACACTGAAGTGGATGATGTTGTCCATTGGACGGCAGCTCGTGTATCTTCTTCTTTTTTTTCCTTTCTTAACCCGTTCAGGACGGTTTGATTTTGTACAACCACATTTCCCATAGAAGCTTGCCTGAGTATACTCGCAACGGGTTTACACAAGACATCAAAACATTAGGGTAGCTAGATCTGCAGCAAAAATTGCAGCATGTTAACTCTGCATATATGTATCCTGTAATTATTACGCATTATCTATGAGTACAAATTGTAATATCTGCGGGTTGCAATGTCCATGCTTTGAGATAGAAGACATACAATATTTTCTGATGAATGATTCTTTTTGGCAAATTTATTGCATAGGAGTTAGAACATTTTTCAAGTAAATTATTAGTTTCTAAACGTTGAAAAGTTTTTATTCATATTATAACTAGATTCCTATTCATCCATTGCACATACCTTGTTGCCATGTCAACAAAATATTTTGGAGTGCTGTTCGCTGGAAGTGTGTTGAAGATTCTACTTGCATCTTTTGTTATTTATGATAATCATATAGGCCTAAATGTATTTGGAAGAAGGCTGTATTAAAAGATGTTCAAGTGTGCTCTGAATGATGTGATGAGAATGGAAACAGTGGTATTGATATAATGGGATGATACGAGGAAGATGTTTCAGATGGTGGTGGTGGTGGTGGTGGTGATGCTCAATGACAATAAGGATGATCATGATGCTTGTACTCGTCATTATAAAATAAGGACAGTGACAGTGAGGATAATGATGATGATGATGGTACTGATGATGATGAAAATGAGTACAGTAGCAGTAAGGGTTGTGATGATGATGCTCGCACTGATGATGATGGAAATGAGGACACTAGCCGTAAGGATGGTGATGATGATGGTGGTACTGATGACGATGGAAATGAGGACAGTGGCAGTAAGGATAGGGATGATGATGATGAGGGGGAGGAGGAGGAGGAGGAATAGGAGGGATGGCAATGATTGTGATGAGGACACTGATGATCATTCTGATGAAGGGAGGAAGAGGAGGAGGAGGAGGAAGAGGGGGAAGAGGAAGAGGGGATGGAGAAGGAGGAGGAGGGGGAAGATGGCAGTGATTGCGATCGCGATCGCACAAACCCGGAAGTGGAAACGGCTCTGGGGATATCGGATGTACGAGGGAGAGATCTAGCATTCAGACTGCGATGTATTGTGCACAGTTTTGCCATAGGTTTCTTGTGTGGAGAACTTACACGAATCTGTATATGTGGGACTGTAATAGAGATCGCCGTGTGCGATGAAAAGATCGTACATATGGGTCAATTTGCATCTATCTTATCTAAGTCAAAATAGTAAAATATGAAGTGAAAACATTCAGGATAGGGATTTCAACATCTTTAAATTCTGTGAAGGGGTATAATTCCAGTAATATCGGCCTCATAAATGATTTGTAGAATAGATGAACACAGCACATTCGGTTCAGCAGTTGTAACTGTTTACTGAGCTGAGCACGAGTTTTACACGTAAAATGCAGGTAGCAAAAAAAAAAAAAAAAAAAAAAAAAAAAAAAAATCCGCCCGACCGACCCTATTTGAAAATCTCATGTTACGCCAATGCAACAATTTTTTTTTTTGGCCTAATAATGATTAGGACATACACTGTAGTAACCATGGTGAATATGCCAATAGTGACGCTGATCATAAAATGACAACAGTGAAAATGATGCTGATGAGGAACATTTAAAAGGTAGACGGCGGAAAAAATATTTAACTCTGTACAATCTGAATTCTATGCAGCACCTTATTTTCATATTAAGTCTATTCCCATGTTTTCATAATATTGCCCACAATTTGAGAGAATTTGTTGAAGCCTTGTTTACACGTCAGCAATATTGATAGTGTCTTACAAGACACAGTGCTTAAATCTGAATTATGCTGGGGTGTGAAAACCAGCAGGTGCATCATGATCTGAAATGAAATTGACCTTGCAAAACCAAACATCTGACAAAGTGTTTCAGTTACTTTGCCAAGATGTAACCATAGCTTTGCAACTGAAACTTGTAGTCCCGAGGCCACCAGAAGGTGCTTGAAGTATTTGTAAGCTACAGTGATACAATTATGTGTAGTTTTTGATGCAAAAGTGGAAATTTTTGCACATTTTGCATGACCAGAAACTGGTGTGAAAATAAAAGCTCATGAATATTTTTGCTTGTTGCATGTACTACTGTGTTAAGTCTTGAGTCCGCAGAATTAAAAACTCGCGTAATTCATCTTTTGCGGCTGAGCGTGAAAAATGACTTGCGCCAAAATTTCCACTGTTACAGTAGGCCTACTCTTTATCATACAAGTTAAAGGGACTGTACAGTACTGGTTGAGGCGGGGATTCATGTTTTGAACATTCCTAAGTGAGATAATGAAAAGCCTCTTACCAAATATGAAAGAGCATGTAATTTCAAGAAGGATTCAACGTTTATTTGATGAAAATTGGTTTTCAAATGGCTGAGATATCCAAAAAGTGCTAATAATAAAAGGCGACATGCCACAACTTTATTAGGATCTCTTTGTTTCACTTTGTTTTGGGATATCTCAGCCATTTCCAAACCGATTTTCATAGAATAAACTTTTGATACCCCTTAGAACTGCATGCTCTTTGACATCTCATAGAGTGGTTTCTGAATATCTCGCAAAACATTAAAAGCTAAATCCTCACCTCGACCAGAACTGTACACACCCTTTAAAGTGTAATACCTTCTTCTCTGTCACTCGTATACCAAATGCTTTGTTTTGGAACAGAGTTTATGGCCTTGCAATGAGGGCTGTCATCATTGTATAAAGTCCTCACTGTGATTTTCCCAGTCATTAGCACAAACATTCTGAAACTAACTACGGATGATTAGGAATTAGAATGCAAATGAATCAGCTGCCATTTTATGGTGATGGCTTCCCTGTTAGACTGTTGTACTGTGCCACCTCAGTGGCATTTTCTTTGAAGATTTATGGTCCGTTCCTTTTGGTTTTGAGCTCTGCCAGTATAATGCTCCAGTAATCCAGGAAAGTCTGGACCTGTTATACACACACTGTAAGAAAATTACATCTAGAGTTGTATGAGCTGTAACAGTAAATATTAAGAAACTGAAAATTTTCGAACGGATAGATACTGTTCCAATTATTCTCAGACTTTTCACAAAGTGTTTCGCTATCAAATCTTTTTTTTTTTTTTTCGTTTGCTAAATCCATGTAAATTGTAATCTTATGTGAGGTGAACTGCCCCTTTGATGCAGATGGGAAGAAACTGTCCCTTTAAATCAGGTGAGACTGCTCTTATTTCCGGCGATAGATTTCATTTTCTTTTTACTTTTGATGTTGTGACATTAAACAGCAGGGCCTTGCAAAGTAAATTTCATGAACTGAGTGCTGCCGTGGTGCAGGGCAGTCGATCGATACTACTTTGTGTAGCTAGCCTTTGTCTCAGGCCCTCTCCCTGTATTAATTTAGGAAGCCAGGTAAGCAGAGGGTTGTGACTCCCGCTGGGGTCAGTGGGAGTCAGGCCACCCGCTAGAATCAGGCCCTATCAAGATGAATTGACCTTTGGAGACCCATCTGAATTTGTCACAATATAACTTGGTGCCATTGAATTGCTGAATTTTGTGACCGGCGTTTGGTAGATCTCAGACAACAGACCGGTTCTCTAATGTATTCCGATTTTATGCATGCTTTGTCCACAAAAGTTGCCCTTTAAAACAACCACACAGCTTGCCAGAGGCTTGCTCTACCTAGCAACAACCAAGTGAATTCCTGCCTATGAAACTTAAAGGAAGGGAGCAGGCTATGTGAACAAAATCCTTTGTTACTAGGCTTCTTAGGAAAAGAAATATCCATAAATTGTATTAATGCATAACAGAAATGGTCAACCAGTATTTCATGTACACTTTAGCAGAGCTCTATTTAAAGAAGCTTTAGTAAATGTATGCAAGTACTGTTCAGTACATTTTGTGCTGATCAGCTGTTCTGGCAATTCTCTTGGTTGAAGTGACTAACTGAATATCATTCTGTAGGAGTTATCAGGTAATGCATGGGTGAGGCTTTCTACCACCTCATGGATAATAGTGACATTCACTAATCTCAAAAGGCTCTCATGTAAAGTCAGCTTTGGCTACCTTCCCTCGCGATTGTCAATCCTACATAACAACAGCACATTACAAGTGCCTTGAATGAGGCTACTTCATTCCATACTCCTCCGTGCATGAAACTAAGTGACGGCTGATACAACACACAATTCACCACCCCCTCTCCCTCTCCTATAATGTGTGTGCACTATTAAACTCATACCAATATACCTCACAGTTCAATAGAAGCAAGGTCCTCAAATGCCAAATACCCATCAGAGCTGGCAGGGTGTGAACATTTGATACACATACTGATATGCACAGTTTCATATTTTCTCATGATTTTAAAGGGTGTGTACAGTTCTGGTCAAGGTGAGGATTTAACTTTTAATGTTTTGCGAGATATTCAGAAACCACTCTATGAGATGTCAAAGAGTATGCAATTTTAAGGGGTATCAAAAGTTTATTTGATGAAAATCAGTTTTGAAATTACTGAGATATCCAAAAACAAGGTGAAACAAAGAGATCCTAATAAAAGGCGTGGCCTGTCGCCTTTTTGTTATTATCACTTTTTTGTTGTTGATATGTCAACCATTTGAAAAACAATTTTCATCAAATAAATGTTGAATCCTTCTTAAAATTACATGCTCTTTCATATTTCACAAGAGGTTTTCTCACCATCTCGCTTAGGAATGTTTAAAACATGAATCCCCACCTCAACCAATACTGTGCAGTCCCTTTAAAGGTGCTGTATACAAGGAGCATACAATCTGTATTTTTTTTTTCAATAAATGAAAAACAATGAAACTGTAATCACCGAGACTGTATGGACTAGACCTCAACTCAAGCATAGTATAGCATGACTGCTTAATAAGATGGATTAGAATGGACAGGTACTCAATATACTTAAATGAATAATTTTGATAAATTAATGAATCGATAGCCATCAGTTCATAAATATGCACAGTTACAAATTGTATAATGCAGCTTAAGTGTATGTTGGATTGTGCCTGTCTAACGTCTAGGCGTATACAAGAGACTTCTATACATGATTAAAGCAAAGTGTTATGGCTGGGTTCTGCGTACAATTTCACAGGGAGTTTTGAACAAGGCACATCTTCACATGAGATAAAAAGCAAGCAAAATGTCATGACTGAGTTCTGTATACAATTTGTGCAGGGAAACACTGCTTCACTCAAGTTGGCATCAGAAAGCCAACATGTCTAGGGTTTGAATCAAGGGATCGTCTTCTTGGAGTCTGAACCAAAACACTCTACCACCTGTGCCATTAAGTGCATCCCTGTTGCCGTGGCAACGATGTGTGAATTGAGAGCCTCGTCACTTTGCATCACTTTTTTATGCCTCCGCCACGAAGTGGTGCCGGAGGCATTATGTTTTCGGGTTGTCCGTCCGTCCGTACGTACGTCCGTACGTACGTCCGTACGTCCGTCCGCTTTCGTTTACGCGATAACTTGAGTAATATTTACTGGAATTTTACCAAACTTGGTCCAAGTATGAAGTATGATGGGGCAACGATTTGATAAGATTTTGGGTGAAATCGGCTAAAGGTCAAAGGTCAAAGGTCAAGGTCAAATCATGAAATTGTATCCGTTTACGCGATAACTCAAGACTGTATGGAGTAAATTTCACCAAACTTTGTTGGAGGATGATGTATGATGGGACAATTACTTGATTAGTTTTTCAGTGAAATCGGACAGAGGTCAAAGGTCAAAGATCAAGGTCAAATCCTAAAATTTATCTGTTTATGTGATAACTCAAAACTGGATGAAGCAGCTTTCACCAAACTTGGTCCAAGGATGATGTATGATGGGACAATTAGTTGAGTAGATTCTAGTGACATTGACGAGAGGTCAAAGGTCAAAAGGTCAAGGTCAAATGCTAAAAATGTTGCTATTTCCCCCATATCTATGCAATGCCCGCAGTTATTTTCTTGAAACTTAGTGTAGACATGTACTACTGCGTAAGGATTCTCCAGAGAGAGTTTCATGTCATAAGGTCAAAGGTCAAAAGGTCAAAGGTTAGGTGAAAATGTTGCAATATCACTTTTCTCGCAAATGGTTCAATGTATCTTCATGGAGCATGGTACATATGCATGTACTGACTGGCAGGGATTATCTAGGGAATTTAGGGGTCATGGGTCAATAGTCAGGGGTTCAAAGGTCAAGGTCAACTCCTCAAACTGTTACTACTGTATTTCCCTCATACATGTATACTAGTATATGCAATGATTGCATTATTAGTTTTAAAAGTGTTTAATATATGTACATGTATTACTTGATGGAGATTCTCTTGGAAATTTCCAGCCAGAAGGTCAAAGGTCAAAGGTTAAGGGTCAAAGGTCAGGTTTAAATGAAAAAAAAAATATATTTTGTACTGTAATTACACTTTCTTCATACCTTGAAAATTATACTCAATGCATAAACTTATAATAAGGTCGGTCAGAAGTCAAGTAAAAATTTTCAATTCCCCAATTATGTGTACCTGCACTCTTTAATAGACAATTATAGCAAACCCAGTTCGTGGAAAGTGAAAATTCAAAATATTTCTGACAAACCTGTTATTTCGATATTTTGCCAGTTATGTGAAACTGTCATCACACATTGTCAAGACATTGTACTATACACCTATTGGGAGAATCATGCATTATGGCGGAGGCATCAGTCGCCGTAGCGACATTTCTAGTCTCCATCTCCCTTCTCTTTTTCTTCGCCCACAGACGCTGAAGCTGAACACGGAGGCGAGACAGGACGAGGTGGAGCCCCACAAACACAAACAGCAGCACTCGGTGAGTACATCGCTACATCACTGTTGTCAGTGTGATCTCCTGCCCCTTTCGTACCAAAATTTTAACCCGTTGAGGACGGGCTGATTTTGCAACAACACACATTTCCCATAGACACCTGCCGGAGTATACTCAGGACTCGTCCTCAACGGGTTAATGATCCGGTAGTGTGGGGATACCATAGAGTTGGAAGGCTAGTCCTACACGGATCTATTTCAGAATCCCCGTAACATATTTGTGTATCCAGCTGTATCACTGATCTCTATGATATATTACATGGAGTACAGTCAAAGAATCTCAACGGGAGTCTAATGTTACCCAACACTGCACACTTGCACTGGTCCTACAGTCCCTTACCAGGAAAAATTACTATTGGACCAGTAACTTTTTGAGGAATGGATCAGTAAAAATTGGAAGAACTGGTTACCTACTGGCCCGACAGAAAGGTCAGACTACTGTAGACAAAATGGGTTTATAGTGTGCAGCCCTGTGTTACTGATGAGCAGGGAATAATTTTCCGACTCAAATTTGATTAGCAATTTCAGCTGATGAACAATATTTCGAATGGTATCCTGTACACTTGTATGGAAGAAAACTGCAACACAAAAGTTAGCTTGTGTAGCAATAGTGTAAAAATGCATAGCAAATTGTGATGCGATACCAGGAAAATTATTCCCTGATGAGCATACCCCTAGGGGCACATACTCCCCCAGTGAATTTCTTCAGCTACCATACAGAACAACAGGGAGTGAATCTTGATATTGTACAAATCTTGACATATCATCAGAACAGGAGAAGATGAATCACCATTATCAGAAAAAAAAACAACAACAGAGAAATAAAGCCATACTGTCAGAATGACTATCTGTTGACTCAAAATGTGTTCAAACTCACATTTTGATATCAAACAGGACAACTTGCAAGTCATTATACAGATTCATCATCTACATTGTTCCTGTCAGAACTACAGTAAAAGACATGACATTTCACTTTGAATGGACCTTTCAGACTGACTTTAAAGGGATCATATAGTTTTGGTTGAGACCTAATTTCAGGTTTCTAAAATTTTTTTGGTGAGATAATGAGAAACCTCTTATGAAATATGAAAGAGCATGTAATTCTATGAGCAATTCAACGTTTATTTGATGAAAATTGGTTTTGAAATGGCTGAGATATCCAAAAAAGAGCGATTATAGTAAAGTGTGGGACCCACACTTTATTACGATCGTTTTGTTTTACTTTGTTTTTGGATGTTTCAGTCATTCCAAACCCGATTTTCATCAAATAAACTTTGAATTCCTCTTAAAATGGTATGCTCTGTACTATATCATAAGCGTTTTCTTGGTATCTTGCAAAAAGTTAAAAGCCTAATTCTCATCTCCACCAATACTGTACCATCCCTTTAACCTGTACACTGTAGATTTCATACCTTCTGCACTCACAGTTTGATATCAAACACAGAAATTTTGTGTATCACTGATGGATTTTGTCAGTAACCATTCAGGACAAAATCAGTGGATCTCAATCAAAAACCTTTCCTGACTATTATACTTTTCCTGTTTTTTTTAACATCAGTTGAACTCACTTCAAGAGTGAAAACTTTTGACCTTTGTTACCCACTGTTCACTAACCATTCAGAACAGGAAGCAGTGAGTCTTGGTGAAAAAAGAAAGAAAGAAAACAATAAACAAACAAATCTTGTTACGAACATAATGAACTGCTTGCTTCATGTTGAATTTAATAATTGAATACCCATTACCTTTTGGTATACATGTTGAAGTCAGTTTGATACCCGACGCAGAAAATTTGCTGATCGCTGATGGGTTTCATCACCTGCCATTCAGAACAAATGGATCTCGACTGAAACCCACGAAGTGGAAAACGTGAATCGCGAGCATCTGCTCGCTCTTTTCACCTGCCTCTGGGCAAAAAGCGTTGTTTGAATTTCACTTGGTGCCAGAGGGCGAGCTTTTTGGAACGGATGCTCTCGATGAATCACGATGGAATCGTCAGGAGAATGACCCTCAGATGAGGAGGGAAACCTTAGACTTGAAGCTCAAAGTTTTATCAGTGTTTCAAATGTAGTATTCATTGGAAAGAAAGTTCAGGCAAAAAAAAAAAAAATCAATTTATAGGCTTCCAAGGTGCAACCAAGATAAAGTCACACCATTTCTCTATAAAATGTAGTCTACACTATGACTTTAGCTGAAGGCAGGTCATGTTTCAACTATATTTTATCAGGACATTGGGGTTTCTTTGATGTGTACATTTACAGAGCGTATTCAGTGTCTATATTCAATAATGATAGGAATCATATTGATAATAATGAACATGCTACTAATTACTTCTTATAATAATGATATTAATGATGTAGTAATAAAGATGTAGACAAGTTTTCTGCCGTCATAAACTCCCTTTAATACAAAAAATCCATTAAAAACGATCTGATTGAGATAAATTTGTTTCGTTGGAAAAATGAAATAAAAATGACAGGCATAAATCTTCTATGTGTTTTACTGTTTTTTGTTCTGCTCTGTGTTACAAATGATTAAGCCATTGCTGGAAATTAACTACTTGAAACTGAACTGTAATCCTGTCAGGCCCGCCAACCCAATCTCTCCTTGATAATGCACACAAACAAATTCCTGACCGTAGTGAGAGACTTAATTAATGACATGGAAATGTGTGAAAGTAAAGAGCTACACACTCAGAATGTCTAGACAGTATTGTCCCCGTCTCCCCCCCCCCCACCCCCTTCCTAGCCAATGGAAATGACAGCTGGGCCATCTACTTTGATAGCAAGGCACCCAGCCTGCTTCTTTGACTGAGAGGGGCTTAATGGTCCATGAGATTGTGCCGCGAGCTTATGTGTACATTGTATTTTCGCAGTTGGAGACGGTAGAGTGGTGCCATGTTTCTTATTGGAAAGCATTGGCTGCTTTGAGTGTTGATCCCAGTGTTCAGTGCAGAGCGCTGCATTTCAGCCAGAAGCAAGATAGGGTACCCGTCTGAAATAACATGAGACACGAATTGTATAGGCCATGTTCTGTTGTTCAAATTACATACGGCTGTAAGCAAGCGAACAAACTGTGGTAGGAAAACAGTTGAAGCTGTCATGTACAATCAAGATTGTTATTTCCTTTGAATATCAACAAATGAAAGTTCAGTGATGATTTCATTACAATGTTTTTGCCTTGCTTTTGTAGAGATACAACTACAGTATAGTTTGTGTGAAATTGCTGTAAAAATTGATATTGAGCTACTGTTGCAAAACAATTTTATAAAACTAAAGGGTCTTTGCTTTGAATACATAATCTTATTCTTAGATGCTATTTCTGTATGAATATACAAGCAGTAGACAACTCTGTAGTCATTTCGTAGGGCACAGTTATTTTGTATCCCCATAAATAACCTTATTTCTTCCTTGTACACTCTACTTAAGTATCAATTGTGCATACCCCTTAAATGTTAACAGAAAATGTATGAATAGTGACTGGCATAAAGTTTAACATCTCATGAATAAAGTGTACTAGTTATAATGGATGCTAATTTTTCAGAATTTTTAATTTTGTGTGCCCCATGAATACCAATCAAATCAGTGATGTCTGTTGTTGTCCAGCAGCAGCGACATCGCCACCGTCATCGCGAGGACAATCGACACCCTCGTCATCACCACCACCACCACCATCATCATCACCACCGGCAACAGCACGACAACGAGCGGAAGGAGGGCGATGGGCAGGCCGACGTGGTGCCGCAGCCGGTGAGGCAACGCCGGGCGTCGGAACAGGTGGAGAGGTAAGGCAAAATACCGTGGGGCTGTTTCACTATTATGCTAAAAAATCAATCCTAAGTTTAATTCGACTGATCTCAGGAAACAATTTTGGGATCAATCCTAGAAAGTCCAGAAATATTTCACTTGAGAACGATGAAATATATCATTTGAGAATGATGTATCTTGCACCCACCTTGCCACATTCTAGAATATATTTTTAATGTGTAGGTATCCTTCTCAACTAGATCTGAACTGAATCTTTCCCAACTTTGAGTTCACCGTTTGGCCTGATTGTACTGTTCCCGTGCAATACTTGTAAAGATGTTGACCATCGCGGTGAGATCTGTGACGATATGGGTACAAATAATCATTTGTCTCGCAAAGAAAATCGTTGGTGGGGTGTAGGACGTTTCACTCGTGTTTCGGGTGTGTGTATATGTATGGTTAGAGTGATTTGTAATATCGCAGTGTACTGCTGTCCCTGTCTTCTACCTTAACCCGTTGAGGACGAGTCCCGAGTATACTCGGGCAAGTGTCTGTAGGAAATATGCATGTTGTAGCAAAATCAACCTGTCCTCAACACAATTCCCTTTTGACTCTGTACTTCAGATCTCGCTTCAATGAACTTGCCACTGCCCACAGTATGGGCTACCACCACCAGGGGGTCATGCACGGGTCACCGCGGGGTCAAAGGTCGCAGCACCAGCAGAGATACATCCATGATGTGTCGGGGATGCCCCTACCGCCCGGCATGCAGCAGCCACTGCCACAGGTATGGCCATGCTGCATTGGTTACAGCTCGTTATTCCGAAGGTTCGTTATTCCGAAGGCTCTTCAGTCCGAAGATTCCTTATTCCGAAGGTTCGTTTTTCCGAATTTCATTTTTGGATGAACAAATCTTCGGAATAACGAACCTTTGGAATAACGCCACAAATGTTCGGATTAACGAACCCTTTTTCATTTTCGGATTAACGAACCTCTAGGTATAGGGAATTTGCGTGTTTCGGATTAACGAACCTTCAGAATAACGAACCTTAGGAATATCGAACCTTCGGAATAACGAACAGCACCCGCTAAATTAACCCTGACAGTACCAATGGACAACAGGTTATGTAGAATGTCAATGGCATATTGAATCAGTGGTGATGTGTGGGTTAGCGAAAGCAGTCTGCTTCCTTAAAACACCCACACACACAAAATCAAATATCCAGTCCCTGTGTGTGTGCGCCCAACCATACGTACAAGGGAGGAATGAGATCATGCAACGTTAGGAAACAAGGATAACATCCATTATGCTCTGGTTATTTTGTGCGTGGTTGTCGGTCCTTTAGAATGTTATGTATTAATGTGCGTGTATGTGTACATGTACTTAGGTTGTTATTAGTGGTGGGGTACAACATGTGGCTTTGCAATTTAGGATTGCCAAGTGTACACATTACACAGACAGTGTTGATGAGAGTTAGTGGAGCGTGAAAGCCAAGCGAGGGAGACAGTGAAGACAGGCCTCACCAGGCTACCATGACGAGTATCTTGTTAGTATCTCTAGTCAAGCAAGACCACTCTCCAACCGTTTTTGCCCATTAGCAAGAGTACTGCAAATATTGCGTCCAATGTGATTGGGCCATTGCATTTTTCTTTCCTCTCCTGCAGGTACCGTATGCTCACCAAGGCAGGATGCGGTCTGACAGCGAGCCCATGGACATCTCAAAAGTGCGCGGCGACTTGCAGGGGCACCCGGCCAACTTTGGCCGCTACCAGTCCCACGGGCGGGAGCGCTATGACGCGAGCTCCATCGGACGGTCGGCGGGGCACGCCATCCATGAGATGATGCAGAAGGACGGGTCAGGTGGGAACCTCTCGCAGGGTTCGGACCACTCGCAAGAGCGCCACCGCCCGGACAGCCGGGCGTCGCAGTCGTCACACCAGTCCACGGAGGGCTATGCCCCACAGAGGCGGCGGTCCCTGGAGATGCAGTGCAGCGTCCAACATCACCACGAACGCTCCGACAGTCAGATCTCCACGGCCAGCCAGGGCGAGGAGCGGCATAGGACGGCGCCCTCGCCCCGCAGCAAGAAGAAGAAGCAGATGCCCAAGATGGGCGTTACCGCGGCGATGCAGAGAACTATTTCCGGACCGCAGAGTCCAAACGCAAACCTCCCCCATTCGCAATCTGGGGAGCGTCTGCACTTCTTTGGCCAGCCACGATCTCAACTGCCCCCTCAGATCCAAACGCAGCCACCCAACCTGCCTGGGTTCGGCCACAACTACCACGGTCGGGACATGGACAGTCCCCGCCTGGTTAGCCCCATGGACTCCTCTTTTTCCCCGCCTGGCTCCAACTTCAACCGCACCGCCACGCCCGACTCATCATCTAGTCTGGACTCCTCTTCGCAGTATCCCGGCACCAAGGAGCGCCACCTAGTGCCCGGCTATGGCCCGGGAGGTTATGGCGACCAGCGTGGTGACCACATTGTGCATAAACATTCAGACAGCCAGCTGTCGCAGAACTCCCAAACCTCCATCTCCTCCCACCACTCGGACTCGTCCAACCGGCCGGTCACCTCCGACTCGCAGCGGTCCCAGTCGTCCGAGGACCTCAACGGACCGACCTACGTCCACGTCGGCCCACCGTCGCAGGAGGAGCAGGCCATGTCGCACCGGCACTCGCCCGCCGTCATGGCGATGCATGCACCGAACAACAACCTCCCGCCTCAGCTCTCGACAGAGACGGACGAGATTCTGCCAGGCGACCCCATCTACGCCAACTTGGAGTTTATCGCGCAACGGGAGAAGGAGGAGGAGCAGAGACACGTGCTGAGGGAGATGGACAGGTTGAGCGGCACCCAGGACATTGAGATCAAGCTGCACCGAAACCTCCACACGGGGTCGCCCATCAGCCGCATCAACGGGGAGCAGGAGAACAGGAGCTACAGCCTGGAAGCACTTGACCAGCACGAGCAGCTGGCCAAGGCAGGCATCAGACTCAACAAGAGCTTCGACTCAGAGGGTACGTATGGGATATAGACCATCTGTGCCCATTAATATACCTGTAATGTCTTTTTGGTTTGCAGGGTATACAAAAGTGCACTTGTTCTATATGTGAGATGGAATAGTCTCTGTTCATATTATGAGTTACAGTAAAACAAATAGCTACACATATATCCATTCTCCATTTTATAATCATTTTGATTAATGTGTTTGTTGACCGACCTGTCATGAGACATTGTTCTCTATGTTACAATGATTTAGATTTATGTACTTATCCAGTAATGTTTACAGCTCTCTGTGTTAATTTAGATCAATGTATGCTCTAAGCACTAATGTCAAAATGTAAGTGATATGCATGCAATATAGTATATGGATGTCTATGTCTATGGCACAATTGCATCTACATGTGTGGAAGTCACTGGTTGTTCCGCTCTTTCCAATTTGAGATTATTTGCTGACAGCAGATGTCATGAGAAAGTCCCTAGTGTGTATGTCTTGAAATATGCTAGTATGACTGAGGGTTTTGAAAATAAGAAAAGGGGTTGACACATTAGATTTGGGAGTTGTGAGTGAGTTGTGACATGTAAAATCCCCCAAATATAAAAGCTTGCAGGTATGTATATAATAACAAACCATATGAACATAGATAGCAATACAATAATACATGTAGTTTGCTTGGATGTTTGAAACCAAAGATGACATCCAGCCTGTTGTTCCAAAGACCAGTCGTAACCCTTTAGCCCATGAATTACTTTGATTACTCTGCCCTCTTTGTAGTCACTAAGCCACTCATCAGAACCCCTTTAGGTGTGTGCTTGCATGTTTATGTGAACATGTAAGATGCAGTGTGTTTCAGTGTTTGTTTATTTGTTTTTTTGTTTTTTTTTTTTTTGGGGGGGGGGGGGGGAGTCAGGATTGATATATATAGCTCCTCTGTCAACCTACTCTACTCTTTATTACCTCCGCCAAGGGGGAGGTTATGTTTTCGTTACTGTTGGTTTGTTTGTTAGTTAGTTTGTTCGTTCGTTTGTCCGTGTGCAAAATAACTCAAAAAGTAGTTAACGGATTGAGATGAAACTTGCAGGAAAGGTTTAGAATGACACAAGTAACAAACGATTAACTTTTGGTAGTGATCCGAGAATTTTTGGGGAATTTATGAAGGATTTTTGATATTTCGGCAGGTAGGGTCAATGAACTTGGGAGTTCAGGCTGCGCGTATTTGAGGTTTGCATGTGCGCACTAAAGTGCGTGCTCTAGTTTCTGCTAGGGTGAGGCATGTGGTGCAGCCGAGGGTTTATGACGTAACAAAGGCTTCTATATTGGGAAATTGGGCGGCTTTCAGCACACAATGCAGTACGTATGGGTGGAAATCACTGATCTCTGTGGAAGAACAAGATCAGTGCAGGTGGAAATGGGCTGCTTGCTTGGCAGAGGTCTACGCTCTCAGAGTGCTTCTCTAGTTCTTGAAGAACACAAGAGTTTGCCTGAACCCATGCAAATTTGTGCAAAACTGACCTCATCTTTTTGGGGTAGATTCTGACATTGCTTGGAACTGCTAGGGAGTAGAGGGCTTAATGATGTCGTTAGGAAAGTTTATTCCTAGGGTTCAGTCTTGTGAGTCGTCTTTCTTGTATTGCTGCAGAGAGCTCATCTCGCGACGCCTCCGTCACCCTGGAGAGCAGCCCCATGAACACGCCCGGCTCGCCCCCCTCACCGACGCCCCACGACGCCTCCCACCACCACATGGAAAGCCCGGCGATGGAGACCATGCATGCCTCCCTCCAGCGGGGCGTGCACCGGAGCAGCGCCGGCTCGGGCACCGGCGGTATCACCCTCCTCCAAAACAACGCCTTCGAGCGGAGCATCTCGGTGCAGGACCAGCGCCCCATCTCCCTGGTAATGCCCGACGACATGCCCTCCATTGTTCCGGATGAGGTTAAGGTGGGTGGTGTGCGCCCTTGCCACGCCCAGTGTGTGTCTCTGCAGAAGCCTTTTCTTGCCCCGCCCTAATTTGCGATTCCTCAATACTTTTATCTCAGTCTGGACTTCATTCTGCTCCTCTAGCAATCTCTGTTAGTATTCATACTTGCTAAGTGTAGTGTGCACTTCATATCCAGTTTCTATTTCTTCATCCATAATCAACTTCATCCAATTTAAAATGTTATGTGGTAACCCCCTGTTCAATTCAGCACTTTTCTGAAACAAATTCACCTAGCGAATTGTTATCACAATCCTCCTTTGGTGCAATAAGAAACTCGTATTCCACCACGGCATCACCAAAAGCTAACAGAAATCATCAAATGTCACGGGCTCCCAAAGCTAACCACTTCATCAAATCAGCAAACTTTTTTTTTGATTTTTTTGATGCTTTTGCTTTTCGATTGCTTCTACACTCATGAACATTATGAAAAGAAAGAAAAAAAAATTCCCCTGCTAATTGCTCCTTCATTTGAACAGAAGGTAGAAATTTTTCAGAAAAAAAAAACTGTGCCCTAAAAGAAAAGCATTAGAGTAACAAATGTTGAAATACAACGGCAAGGCTTGTTGCAGCAACACTGTGGTAAGCCACCCACCTGATCCCTCTCCACTCCACACTTGTGTTGTCTTGTTGTTGCTGTGTGATTTATGTGTTGTACCTCTTTTCTTTTTTGCCTCTGTGTAACCTGTTCAGACAATCTCATAAATCATGTATATCATATTTGGAGACAGAAGTGCGTGCTTGCCGTTCATGATGAAATCAGAGTGAATTACGATCCATTTTGCCCTGGAAATTTTCCCGCGGCTTTTTCGCAATTTCAGTCTGGGTCTTTTACGAGACTGCCGTCGCACAAATGCATAAATGCTCCTGACCTTTTGCGTTTCATTTGTGCTCAGGGCTTTTCATCGATTGCTCTGCCATCATGGACATTTTTTTTTTTCCCTCTCGCCTTCAGGCTGTTAAAACACAACCACTTGCTCGCTCCCTCTCTCTCTCTCTCTCTTTTTCTTCTTTTTCTTTCTTTCTTTTCTCTCTCTCTCATTCGTTACATTTTTTTTTTCTACATCTGTTTCCATTGAGAATACATACCATGGCTATAAATGTTTCACTCTTTAGAGTACATTCCCCAATAAAACAGAGAAAAAAGAATGCTGTGTATTGAAGCAGTGTTCAAAAGTCATTTACCTTAATACACAATTTTAGCAAAATCAAAAAAATATTTCAAAAGACTAAGCTGTATGAATGTTAGTAAATTCACTAAAATTGGCAACCTCTTGGCATCTGAAAATTGTTGGTATGATCACATTTGTTGCACAGTATTCCAATTAACAGATTGAATGAAGAAAAAAAAAAATTTTTTTTCTTTCCCTGACTCTAAAATGGGAATGATTTCCTTGTTGTAGGGATGCACAGGGATAATCTATAACACACACATTTTAGTGGCACACTTCAGTGATTAATGAACCAAACGTAGGTACTTGCAAGGACAATGTATATTACATATTATCGGAATTTTGCCCTGTTTTATTAAAGGATAAGATCAGTTTTAAATTTCCTTACCACACAGGCTGCCATAGACTTACAGTCGAAATCAACTATACAAACAATTTTAACTCTTCATAAAACAGGGCCCTGATGTGTTAAAAACACTATGTATCAATGCTACCTGTTCAAAAACACCCCCCCCCCCAAAAAAAAAAAAAACCCAACAACAACAAAAAAAAAACAACAGCAACACACACGCACACACACACACACACACACACACAAAATTATGTATGTAGTGAACATTGTAGTGCACAGATGTATGTGAATTCCTTTCAACCAAAAATACACAGAAGCCTTTCATGCACCATTGTACAGTTACATGTAAATTACCACTTTATCCTTGCCTGTTTTCGCAGATCTTCTAATGAAAAGATTAATCCATGTTTTGAAAAGTCTGTAGTTCAGAAGTCATTACAAACCATTGCTTTACTATGCTCTAGGTTGATTTACAATTTTGAAGAATTGGATTGTGCATTCAGTATACATGCCTTGGAATGCACAATCCTTTGTTGAAAGAAATGAGTCCCAGTTTAGTATACAGCATGTGTGGCTGATATAAAATCAAGGAGCTTCTTTTTTTTCTCTCTCTCTAGGAAATCGATCGCAGAAATTTGTGAAAAAGGAAAAACAGTTTGCATACAGATTCTTAGGTCCATGTTGACGTGAGACAAATGTTTAGGTTTACAAATGAACCGGGACCCCCCTGGGGGGAATGTGTTCGCCAAGGCGTTTCTGCATCTGCCTCTGTGACGTGAGCTGACGCCCAGGGCCACGCTCCATTGTTTTCATAATTGTGTGAGGGAGCAGAGCCGCATCAGTGCCAGCCGCAATAACATACGGACGTGCAACCGTGTACGTGTGTGTGTGTGTGCACGCTGGCACGTGGCGTATGATATTTAGATCAGTCTCTCCGCTGGGCAGGCCGTATAGTTAGGTTCTGTCTGCTCCAGGCAGCCAACATGTGAGGGAATTGCACCATGCCCAAGATAATAATGTAGTTAGTGCTGGATAGGGTATTAGTCGATAAGTCTGTCTAGAAGTGTTCGAAAACCATAAATAGCGCCCATCAGCGAATATGTGCATCTAAGCGTACACTTATCAGTAACAGTCAGTTCTAGTCGAGATTCTTCAGCTGTGTGTGTACTTAGTTTTGAGGGGTCGAGGGCAATTACCCCCTCTTTAGTTACCCCAGACTTTTCCCCTGACCCTAACCCTAATCCTAATCCTGAACCTTATCCTAACCCTAATCTTTACTTTTACCTTTACTTTACCCTTTTTGCTAACCAGTATTTAGCCAGGAGGTAAATGTCCTTGGGAGGTAATCGCCGTGATACGAGTTTTAATATCAGTGATAAAGCTGTGCACAATACAGTGATTCTCAAATACATACTTGCCAACTAGTAAGATTTCATCAGATTCAGTAAGATTTTTTACGTTAAAAATAGCAAAATCAGATTTTCTGTCAGAGAAATCAGATTTTTAAAAAATATTTAGATATACCTTTCATGTGTATTTTCTGAAGATTTGACCGAAAGTAAGATTTTTAACTTCAGTTTGCATAGAAAATAAGATTTTTGCAATCCATGAGCAAGATATTTCATCTTGAAATGTTGGCAGGTATGCAAATATAGTTGTATGCGACCAAATTGGGCCAGCCTTCCAGCTCCATGGTGTCCCTGTATGCTACTAGGTCTTTAACCCTTTCTCTGCCAATGAGTCAAATGTGCCCAAACCTTAAAGGTAGGGGATACCTTTTACAGAACTCCCAAAATGCAGCAAAACATTAAATATGAACCTCAGGGGGCTTGTTTAGGCCACTGCTGAGAAATTTGGAAGTCAACAGTTATCTACAATTTGAATAATGCACAAAACTCAACTACTCAGTAGTTCTGTGTGTCAGCCACTCTTAAGCCTTTTTGTTGCTGTCTTCTGTATTTTTTATCTATAAACACAAATCTAAAAGTATAAGAGCTGATGTAATAACATATAGAGTGTGTGGCAAGAATGTATATAGAAATGTTTGTAAGTTTTGATGAACTTTCTTCACAAAATATACATGATGGACACACATGCAGTGCATGGGTCTGCAAAGGTAGCCTAGTAATGTACTGGAATTTACGGTGAACCCCGAAAAAAATTCAATTCAAAATCTAACGGTCAATAAAAATGTACTAAATGTTACCTTCCACTTTCAATACTTTATGGGAGTTTCTAAAATGATACTCTCTTCAACATACCACTGTGTTTATACAACTCTTCATTTAAGGCATGCAAATGGGATTCCCTACCTTTAACGTATACCTATGAACAGGAAATCAATGCGGCATGCAGAGGGTTATATGACAGGGTCACCCTTCATATACACAAGGATTGAGAGAATGCAGCAATATTAGTAGAATACATCAGTGAAAGTTTGAGGATAATTGGACAATCCATTCAGAAGTTACAAATTTTTGAAGTTTCTGCACAGTCACTGCTGATGAGAAGACTACGTTGTACAGTATATGATGTCACGTGTGTAGAATGATAATGAAAATAAGAGAATTACACAAAATTTCATGTTTTGAAAAAGTACACATTCCTTCGACTCATTACTGACAGTAATGTCAAGCGCCGTATTATTATGCGAGAAAATATATATTTTCTTTATATCGTTCTATGCCTGTGACATCACAAGCTGTAGTAGTCTTCTCATCCAGCGATGGCGTCACAGAATCTTCAGAAATTCGTAACTTTTGAGTGGATTGTCCCATTTTCCTCAAACTTTCACTGATGTATACTGCTGATATTGCTGCATTCTCTCAATCCTTGTATATACGAAGGTGGACTTGTCCTTTAAAAGAGAGCCAAGGTCAAGGTATGCAGCCTTTACAATTTGACATGGCAGGTTCATCTTTCGTATATCTGCCATGCAGAGCTGGAAGTCCAGGGTCCCCAAGTACACACCCTCTTCTCCAAATCTCAGACAGAAGGGTACCTATTACCCCCCTCCCTCTCCCCCTCCCTCTCCCCTCCCCCCTCCCCCCCCCCCACCTCCGACCTCCCGGTGATATATCATTTGGTCTACTCCCACTTTGTGTAATAGCCATGCAGTCTCAACCCACATCGTCTCATCCCATTTCGTCTACAACCAGTTCATCTAATGACCGTTTAGTTCAGCTGCCACTTAGCCTCATTACCAGTTGGTCTACTTCCAGATTGGCTATGCCCATTTAGTCTAATACCCACATTCTATTAGACCAAGTGGGAAAAATCCAAGGAGACACGATTACAATGAGACCATCTGGTCATTAGACAAAACGATAATTAGCCAAACTGGGCATTAGACCAAGTAGGGGTTAGACCAAACGGGCATTAGATGAAATTGATAGAAGACCAAATGAGTTTAGCGGTAGTGATATTAGACGAACTAGGAAGCAGACCATAGGCCCATGCACACACAACGAAAATCGAAATTACAGTCGCGATCCAAATTTCGATTTTTTTTTTCGACCGTTCATACACAAGGAAAAATCGCACTTCGCAGCAAGGAAAGAACGATCAGTGGCCAAATTGCGCATGCGCGAAACTTGCACGACCGAAGACTGACCCCGCGGTCCCAATAATGTTGACGTTCACGCGCTACGAACGATGGGATTAAAAATACTGATTTCCGAATCTTGATCGCGCTCACACACACGACACTTGGCAAAATAATTGCGATTATTCTGTAAAATCGCACTAATAGTGCGAGTTGGATCGCGATTAGGATCGCGAAAATTAGTGAAATTTTTCTGTCCACACAGGAAAAAATTTCGAAATTTTGATCGTGATAAGAAAATCGATTTTTAAATCTCACTTTTTCCCTTGTGTGTGAACGGGCCTACTCTGATAGTAGACCAAGTGGCAATAAACCGACCAACCTCCCTCCTCCATCCCCAACAGACTGGCCTGCCATGAGACTCAATTCTAATGGACAAACCACACAGTCCTATCTCACTTGTCTGTATTTTTCTGTATTTCTTTTTTTTAACAAGATAATAAACACAGTCCCAGTGGACCCTGTGGTGTAACTCTCATTTCACAAGAGGAACTCGCAGCGCAGCGTTGTTTTGAGGGAACAGGGCAACATTAAAGGCATAATTTACCATTTGCAGATGAAACAAAAACCCAGCATACACTGAACAGAGAAATGTATATATCGAGATGATAGTCATTATTTTTGCGTGTCTTTGATTTAGCGAATAGCACCCGACTCGCAAAATTCGTGAAAATAAAATCCTAGCGAAATATTCGGCGTATACAGTATGTACAAAGGCTGAGTGAAGAATTTAGAGTATGTCGTATGTTCTTTAATTCAAACAATCAATCATCTCAACATTGCTTTAGGTATGGAAGCTCTGGACAGTTAAAGCTTATTTAGTACGAATTTTACAATTTATCTGAAGAAAGTCTTTTATGCATGCAGTTATGTACATAATTGCCTTGTTCTCCGTTTCTCGACACCGCATGCCATCGAGAAAATATCGTATGAAATAATTGTGGGAGATGTCTTCTCTCAGACTGGCAAACTCATCACCTCTGATTGCATGTAATATACCAGTGCCATCCTTGAAACACAACAAATTGTTATTTCTAGTCAGAACTCCGGGTCACTCCCCCTGCTTGTACAAGTTTTTCTTTCAGTTTTTTATACTTTTTTTTTCCTACTTTCTTAAGATTCAGGAAAATCTGACAGCCCTACTTGGTGTCTACATTGTCGTTTTTTGTCCATTTGGGATTCTCGTCAAGGTGCAAAACACAGGATACTGGGAAACTGGTAAATCTGATATTACTAAACCAGACCCATGCTTGCCCTTGAAACTTGACAAGTCGGGGCTTCCTCAGCGACCCTTTTTTTCCCTCTCTCTCCTTTTGCTTTGTGACCCCCTGTTCAGACGCAAGCCAGTTTATACCAAAATTTGATAAAGAAACGACGTATAAAGAATCATCGTACAGCAGACAGACTGTTTTGGAAAACGTCGTATTGAGGTTTCTCTCTGCACATGTTGTTATGGTCATGAGTGACAGGTATAGGGTCACCTATTGTGCGCGCTCCCATTAAGCCCCTCCCAGTTAAACAGTTCTATGGTTGCCATACGTTCAGACGCACAATGGACACGATGGAATGCTGATTCGTTATCGTGTTCTAGTTTGAAACGATGCTCTGACTGTCATTTCGCTATACTGTAAAAGTTGAAATTTTCGCACATTTCGCGCAACCCCAATCTAGCGTGAAAAGAAAAGCATGCGAATATCTTTTTTTGCCATATGTTCCAGCAGTTGATGACTTGATTCTGCAGAATTAAAAACATGTGAAACTCTTCCTACCCTGCTGAACGCGAAAAATTTGTTGTGCGAAAACATCCACTTTTACAGTACCGGTTCGTTTTTTCATTATACATGTAAGTCGTTTCGTTAGTCAGCATTCAGACTTATAAATTCATCGTATAGCTATACCATTTTGGTATAGCTATACTATTCTAGTATATAATTTTTGTGTCTGAACACCCTGTTAGAGGTTTTCCTGCGTCAGAAAGATTGTTTGGAGTAATAAGTTGGTTTCGTGACAAAGCTCAACTTACTATCTTCAATAAATTAACCAGACTCCTCTATTTGGGTGGATGGAGTATGTAATCAGCCGGTTTAGGATTCCGAGAATTAAGTCTGTAAGTTTCAATCCCCTCTAGATCTCAATGCATACCTTGTGGCTTTGCTTCGAAATCAAGCGCAGTTTATTGATTTTTATTGGGAAATGCCACATGAGTGGTTCATTTCCAGCTGACTGAGGTAAAGTGCATCAAATTCACTTGCCTACCTGCTCCTCCACACCAATCTATCATGTGAGTGTACTCTCACTTGTATCTGCTGTGGAGCACTGTAGCAGAGCTATTTCTTTACCCTTTATGAATAGAGGTGGGCTATAGAGGGTGACATTTTCAGAACATGCTCATCACACCTTAGTTTGATGACTTTGTGCCTACTGACACCATTTTTGAAAAAAAGAACGAAAAAAATGCGAAATCCAGGGTGCCCCGGCCGAAATCGTTAAAAATCCAAGATGGCCGCCGTTTCGGCTAAAAAAAGACATTTTTGGCTATAACTCGGCTATTTTTTGGTCTATTGTCATGGTTTTGGTGTCTAACCCCATGTTTTGGGGGTCAAGGAAGTGGATTATAATGATAATTTTGGTGTAAAACCTAATCTTCCACATGATACTAACCCTTTTCCAATATTTAGGGGTAAATTTTCCTTGTCCTTTACCCTTACCCCACCCGCCATTTTTTGCACTTTTTTCTGTATTTTTTAAAAGTCATGTTATCTACCATACTCTTAATAACAAGTTCTAGCTATCAATCTGGTGTTTTCTATCAATGATACAACAAGAAATATAACTTACGTTATATGATGTGTCATGCAGATACCGGTATGTGGCTGGTGCATTCAGGATGCATGGTAACTGTGCAACCAGTGCTAATACTGTATCTGCTTTATAGTGTCCATTGACATTTGGTCAAAGTGTACAATTCTACTGTACAAATGTAAGTGTACAATTTTGTAAAATGACTTGAATAAGCCTTCTATATGCCAATTGTCCAGCACAAAGCCAAATGTACTTTACTGGATGATGTACATTGTATCTGCCGTCTTGCCTAAAAACACATTTTTACTATAAGTCAGTCAGCTTTTTCATCTTTTAGCCTAGTTTTGGTGTTTCACCATCACCATTTGGTCCCTTATTTCTCATGCCTGCTTTTCCCTACCATGTACGGTATATTGCTGTACTTTTATAAAGTAAGAATCCTCACATTTGATGGGTAATTTGATACCATTTGAGTGATTTTCCAACCAGTTCTATGACAAACAAATGTTAAGTACGATGTATGTTCCTCACATAGCATCATAATGGTATTAAGTCATCATCTCACTCTCTGTGACTGAAAGTGCCTAAAGCTGAGGTAATTAATAGCTGTTGACTTTATCAGTTATTTCCAGTTCTCTTTTCCAATTCCAAAATGTGGCCCAAGCACAACAAGTTAGAGTATGTGCATCTAGGCTGTCTGTTACAGGAACATAAAACATGGAGAGGCCCATTAACAATGTTGACGAACTCAAGGAATGTCTGGATACCCGAGATCTCATCAAACTCAACTTATAGCTATTTTAGGTGGAGAGCTGTCATGCTGCAGACTCATATCCCATCGAGATTATTGTACACCCACACGTGTACACTTTGTATAAGGTCTCGATACCAAATCTCTGCTCAAGTGAAAATGAAGGTGAACTTGATTCTTCTTGTGACTAGAGGAGAGTCTGATAATCGATCTCCCTGCCCCTGATCTGCCTACTGAAGATGACATGGTGAATGCATTCAAGCGAAAGTCAACCAATGGCATCATACAACCAACTGCCCATACCAACCTTGAAGATATTGTTGATAGTGAACTGGGCATCAATGATTCTGCATCTTAATTGTGATATTGGATTACATACAAAGGTGCACGACGAAACTGGTACCTTGGTATGTGTTGAGACCAAGAGCATGAGGCATATGGAATCGAGCACATGGAAAAAATGAAAGGGACAGATCAGCATCAACACTTGTGATGCCCAAAGCAAGCTGATGTACAGACAGTACTGCTGATGCAGATTCTTCCATGTATAATACATTGGTTCATGGGATGCATCATCCAGCCGAAACATTACCTTTGTGCTGGACAATATTGGCATATCACAGAAGGCTTGTTCAAGTCATTTTAAAATTCAATTTGTGCACCTACAGTAGAACTGTAATGTATAATTACATGTCTAATGACCAAATGCTAATTAGCACTACAAAGCAGATACAGTATAAGCACTGGCTTCACAGTTACCATGCATCCTGAATGCACCGACCAGCCACCGGTATCTGCATGACTTATAGCGGAAGTTATTTGTATTTCTTGTTGTATCGTCAGTAGAAAACACCAGATTGATAGCTAGTACTTGCTATTAAGAGTATGGTAGATAACATGACTTTAAAAAAATACAAAAATACAAAAGTGCAAAAAATGGCGGGTGGGGTAGGGGTGAAGGACAAGGAAAATTTAACCCTAAATATGGGAAAAAGGTCAGTATCATGTGGAAGATTAAGTTTTACACTGTCAAAATTATCATTATAATCCACTTCCTTGACCCCCAAAACATGGGGTTAGACACCAAAACCATCACAATAGACCAAAAAATAGCCGAGTTATAGCCAAAAATGTCTTTTTTTAGCCGAAACGGCGGCCATCTTGGATTTTTAACGATTTCGGCCGGGGCACCCTGGATTTCGCATTTTTTTCGTTCTTTTTTTCAAAAATGGTGTCAGTAGGCATAAAGTCATCAAACTAAGGTGTGATGAGCATGTTCTGAAAATGTGACCTAAAATTGACCCTCTATAGCCCACCTCTATTATGAAGTGTGCTTTGAGTGCCACTTAAAACAACAACAACAACAACAACAACAGCAGCAGCAGCAGCAGCAGCAACAACAACAACAACAACAACGACAACAACAACAACAACAACACAAAAAACAAAAACAAAAAAAAACAAACAAACAAACAAACAAACAAACATAGGATTGTACACAGTGTCTCAAGTCCCTGGAACAGAAAGTGTTAAACTGCCCTTCATGCAGATATTGGAAAGTGTGCAGTTATCATTTTCAGCGCAGAGCAAAGAACGACATTTTGATATATCCAACCAAGTAAAGTGGTTTAAAGAGAGAACTAAAACCCAAGCAACCAAATTAGAGAGCCTCCCCATGTAGTACAGTGAACATACTAAGTTGGAGCTACGGCAATCAAAGTCAGATTCCAATATAGACAAATTACGTTGTTGGCGGCAACCGGCCATCCCTCAACGACTTCCTGCACTTGTCAGCGTAACGCAAACAGCACGTGTGGCGTGGGGATATTGGGATTTGATAGCTATAGCAGACAGCTGGATATGTGTGGGGCTCAGCCTGAGTGAGCTTAGCCTTCAGGCTGACTTTCTCATTTATTCATTTTAGTACATGATATCTATTTCTGCAGGCAATTACCATTTATATTGGAAAATGTTTTCAAACTTCATGCTCAACATAATCTTATGCTATCAGAGCCAGCTTTAAAAAAAAAAATACTTTTTGTTGTCTCCATCCCTGTATTTCTATTCTGTAAATGAGAAGATAAAGGGGAACAAATTAAAGGTCCTGTTTACCTTTGGGAGAAGGGATTTTGATAATCAATCTGATTGATGCATATGTGTAGGTCAGTTGTATCACAAAACATCCTACCTTATAAAATTTTTGCAATAAAGCCTAAAATATAAGGAAATATTTGTATTTTTCTCATTAAACCGTAACTGTAGACGGTTAAGTCTGGAAAAAAAATATTGTTCCCATTTTGGTGTATTTAACAATTCTTAACATCGACTATACAGATTTAAATTTTTACTGTGGTTGTTTCTATCCCTAACTCACATTTTAGAACTATTTTAAGTCACTAATATGCTGGGTTTTGTTTCTTCTGCAAATGGTAGCTTATGCTTTTAAAACAGACATATCGGAAGAGAATGTATTCTCTGAACCTTCGTAACCTTTGAAAGTTTTTTCAGATATATTGCCAATCTTTAATTTATTTGTCTCTACCATCATATTTTATGGTTAGTGTGCAAAAAACATTTCAAATTCATGTTTCTCATGTCACAATCATCTCTCATTTAGGTTAAATGCTTTACCAAGTCTTGCTAATCTAGATATTTTCTTGCATTTTTGTATTCTTCTATATACTTTTATGTATTCTTAATAAGTACTGTTATCAGCATGGATTAATCCAACTGCTCCTCCCCCTGTGCACCCCTCCCCCCCAAAAAAATGAAAAAAAAAAATGTCTTAATCAGTCTTGAATGCAGGCTATGGCTCGTTACATTGCTGAGAGAGACAAATCACGACATGGCCCGTAGCGAGGGAGGGATATTTATTGCTAGAAAGATTAACCTGGTAGTCGGGGGTTCTGGAGGCTAGCCCGCCTCGCCAGCGGTAGTGGTATACAGAGTAGCGCTCGGGGAGTTATTAGTACATGTATACAAGTGCTGTGGGTTTGTTCAGGGAGGAGGGGCATTTATGGGTACACTGTATCTGCCAGAAAAGACACATGTAATCTTCAAGGACGCTTTCCTCACCGCCGCCACCGCTGTGCCCTTTTCCTGGCTCTATCGTCTGTCTGCTCATGTTTTTTTTTTCTCTTTTCCTGTGTTTGTGGAGTGATAAAAAGTAGACAACTTTCTTGAAAAACATGCAATTTATCCTCATGTGTCTACCTCAGTGTATTACACAGCGAATATGCGCAAATGGTAAATACAATAAAATGTCTCTAGGAATAAAAAAAAAAATAAAATATGGAGGACTGGTAAGATTAAAGGGGCAGATCCCTCTGGCATGCTTTCTTTCTTTGTTGTTCCAGTGATATGATAATGACATTTTGTAGCATTTTAGTCATTTACCATCATCAAAATTGGTCAAATCTCCCTTAAATTGCTTGATTGTGTCCTTTAATCTTGTTTTCAACTGCTACATTTCTGCTTAATTACCATGACCCCAACT
Source organism: Diadema setosum (assembly GCF_964275005.1). Lineage (NCBI taxonomy): Eukaryota > Metazoa > Echinodermata > Echinoidea > Diadematoida > Diadematidae > Diadema > Diadema setosum. The sequence continues at coordinate 8,934,321 of NC_092687.1, forward strand.
AGCAGTCAAGTCAGTAAAGGCTCAATTATTCCATCGTTACTGAGCATACTTTGTAAGAAAATGATTTTTTGCCTCAATTCAACACTCATTCAAATTCATGAAATTCTGCGGTTGCGATGTTTTTAGTGCAACTGATTGACAATTGCCCTACATCAACGTAAGAAGCACTGAATTGATCAGTGTTTTAGTAGTAGCCATGATAAAAGAAATCATGGGTGTACTTACTCGAGTAGGATCGGTTGCAATTCAACACTCATTGTTTTGCTTTGTTTCGTTTATGTTTGATTTGTGATTTTCTTTTTTTTTTTGTTGGTAGAGATTTAAAACTTTGATTGAGAAAATCTGCAGAGGAAACCTTGAAAAGTACAATGTCCTTTGGGATGGAAGATTTTTCATATTTATAAAACAATTGTGATTCAGATAAAAAAGAATGCAATGCATACTGTACAATACAACAAACAAAAGGGATTAATACTTAATTTTTAGCCATTTGGAAGGTAAAGAAAAGACTTGTAATATTGAGATGGCACATTCTGTAACATCCCTTCACACAATATTAAGAAAGTACAATGGTGAATTAAGAGTCTTTGTGCAAAAAAAGTTCACCTCTATCGCAATTCACTCCTTAACCCACTGAAGACTAATCCCCCCGAGTATACTGGAGCAGTTGTCTGTGGGGAAGTAAAATTGCAAATTCAGCTCATCCTCAGTAGGAGAACCGTAAGAGGTCTACACCACTTTCTTTGAACTGAATAAACAAACATCAAAAGTTTTCTATCAAGGTCTCATCTTTAAAGATGGAATGATTTTCTGAATGAGCTAAATTAGAGCGCCAAGTCATTGCAGTCAAATAGAAGTAACTTCAAATATGCTCTCTGTAAATAGCAACCAAGTCATACATACTCTGCCAGTATTTCATCCTATTTTCTTCTCTTCCTCTCATATTCTTTGTGTACCAGTTACATTTTATATATCTTATAACCCCGTTGTAAGTTTGGATAGTTATGTATTTACTATGGGGTCCTTTTGTCACCAACCCTAATGGGTCTCTATTGGCCCCCATGATAAAAAGGATGACACCATGACATAAGACTGCTATGAGTGTTTTTTTTTTTCTTTTTTTTTTTGAGTGTGGAAGTAAATGAAATAGCTTCATATCAGTGCCTTTTGCTCAGTCTTTTTCCTGTTGGTGTTTTCTTGGGTGAAATTAAGAAAAGAAGCAGGAGCATTAGTTGCTGCCGATTGTGCAGAGTCTCACACAGGGCAAAGATGTTAAATTATCATCTCTTGCAAAAAGAGAAGAAAAAGAAAATGGGCTTATTGCCGCAAATGTTTACCTCCCAAACACCACTTTACCTTAACTGCCACTGATGCGTTTGTTGTTGCCGACAGCTGCACAGTGTGCAGCATTAGATGTCTTCTCACTTCCTGTGATCCCTCTGTGCAAAAGCTGTCTCCGTTTCATGTTTGCCGCCAATTCACACCTTCACCTGCTGTGGACATACACAGTATACAAATGGTGCCAGGGTAGCAGATTATAGCAGATTGAGCCAATCTGAGCTTGTTCTCCTAATTATCATGATTTGGCAACAATCCCTTTATCACCACCTCGGCACGCAGAATTTACCAAGCATTTTCATCAGCTTTCTGTAATCTGTCCAACCTTAACATCGTTGAAAAAGTTACTTTGATAGCCCTGCCCTCAGGTGTAACAGTGTGCCACAGTCCAACAAGATTAGGGGGATTAGCTAATCTCTAATCATTGGCAATTAGTTTCCATGTTGTACTGTGCCAATCGGCTATTAATCCTTTTTATGCCAATGAGTCAAATGTACACAAATTTCACACACAAACCTATGGGCAGGAGATTAATCAGGCATGAAGAAGATTAAAGAATACACTCAAGGAACGTGCAGATCGGAGAGCAAAGCACAGTGAGGGGCAAGGGTGCAAAAGCGATCATGCCTTCTTGACTTGTCATTGATTACAGAGTAGTTTTATGTGAGATGATATAAGACCCCAATTAAAGGGACTGTACAGTACTGGCTGAGGTGGGGATTCATATTTTGAACATTTCTTAGTGAGATAATGAGAAACCTCTTATGAAATATGAAAGAGCATGTAATTCTATTAGGAGGATTCAACGTTTATTTGATGAAAATCGGTTTTGAAATGGCTGAGATATCCGAAAAACCTTTTGATACCCCTTAGAATTGCATGCTCTTTGACATCTCATAGAATGGTTTCTGAATATCTCGCAAAACGTTTTAAAAAGCTAAATCCTCACCTCAACCAGAATTGTATACACCTTTTAAGGTCAGAGCTCTTCCTCCGGGAATGCTCCTTGAATTTCACATTTGATGCCCCAGTGAGAACGGTGACAACAAGTAAGTGTGGTATTTGATACCACAACAATTGTAATGTGAATAACATTTATTAGTTACATACATGTGTCAATTGACAAATTTGTCTCTGATGAATATGATGCAATCTGATGAATATGATTCATTTCAAATGAGTATGTTGGACTGGTGTGCGTCTGAGTTACAGCAATACATTGTAAATATATTTTGCCAGCCCAGACCAGATCTATGTGTAGCATTTTCTTTTCCATATTGTCCTGTGTCATTTCCATGCGTTAAATGTATTCGTACTGATGTACTGGATTGTTTCTTGGTCTAATAATAATTTGAAAGTCTTTCAGATTAATGTATGATTCTTTGTTTGTTTGTTTTTTTTAAATCTCCACCAACAGCAAAAGATGGGGACCGCTCCCCATGGTCTCAAAAACAGCCCCTCCCTGGTAGCCATCACCCGTGGGGGGTCCAAGGGGAAACCCCTGCCCACGGGGGAGAACGACCTAGAGAACGTCGCCCCCGAGAATCTGAACCGGCACAAGAAGGGCATCTTTAGGAAGAAGGTCTCACTGTCCAACATGCTGTCCTGGACAAAGGTAAGGACAATCTGGTCAAGCCGTGGGTTTGGTTGTTATTAGTCACATTCGCATACAGTAGGGCTGTTGGTTTTTTACATCGTGATGCATTTTTGTTTGTTTGTTTAATTTGCCATCTTTTCCACAAAGCTAAAGAACATAAGAAATTGCTCTGCTACAAAATAAAGTGCCTCGAATTGAATCTCCAGACTGTGCATTCATGTACCTACACATTGACTGGAGCTTGACCCAGCACACCCAAATGTGCAGACCTAGTGAGGCAAGTTGTGTGATGGTATTAAAAAGATGGCTGGTTTCTTGGCAGGCTTGATGCATATCAGGAGAGCAATACATACGTGGGTAATTCCATGAAGTTGGGGCAGTGTCCATGTAACATCGTGATATTTAAAAAATACATTTCAGCATAACTCAATATTAATTATGCTATACATTTATTGTTTGTAGGCTTTACATTTGCATTGAGGCCACACATTTTCCTGGAAATTTTGTGCCATTCAGACTCAATTTTAATGAAGTTATTAAACAATTGATGTAACAGTGTCCTGTAGCATCGTGACGTGTCCATGTAGCATCGTGATATTTTAAAATTTGGTCCTAAGAGACAAATTATGGCAATTAGCTTGACCAAAATTTGATGCAATATGCATATTTACAAGATATGAATGAGATAGCTAGATATCTCAAATTTCCTGTACACAGTTTTGATTTTAAAAGAAAATTACAAAATGTATCACGATGCTATGCGGTGTCCTTTTTTGTGACATTTGGTGGACACCACGTAGCATAGTGACACATTGTGCAATTTTCTTGACACATTGTATAATTTTCTTGTAAAAGTAAAACTGTGGAAAGGAGAGTTAACTCTTTGTGTGCCACATTATCCTGAGACACGAAGGTAGTCATGCTTTGAGAAAGAATTCTGTTTTTCCAATTTGTATAACTTCTAAAAATTTCTGTTAAGCTGGATATAATAGTGAGCAAAGTTAAAGAGGAATGCCAAACTTTGTTTCTAATATACAATGTATAACAATTCTATTTTCAATTTTTCATTTTAATTACCAGTTGCTACATTACTATAAAGGCATGACTTTTGCACATAAAATAGTGACATAAGCTTAGAATATACACGCAAATCTAGTTGGGAACACCGCTTGATAGTAAATCACCACATAGAATGCAAGCCGTATGTGAGAGGAACAAAAGCGCGAGAAACGCTTTGATTGTACCGGGGGAGATTAGCCTTTTATCGATCGGTTTTGGCGGCTTTGTTTGTTGAGCAGAATATGCGAAGTTGGCACGCCATCAACTGAGCCGGACGTGTGAACGTGGCACATAAAGAGTCAAGATACTTAGCTATCTGACTAATCTAGTAATTATGCAATACAAATTTTGGTCAAGCTAATTGCATTAATTTGTCTTTTAGGACCAGATTTTAACTACAGTATCACGATGCTACATGGACACGTCACGATGCTACAGGACACCGTTACATATCGTTTTGATAACTTCATCAAAATTGAGTCTGAATGGCACAAAATTTCCAGGAAAATGTATGGTCTCAATACAAATGTAAAGGCTATAAACAATATATGTATAGCATAATTAGTATTGAGTTATGCTAAAATGTCACACTTTGTGCCCCAACTTCACGGAATTACCCACTTGCAAAATGCAAGCAGTGTCAGGTTAATATGTTACATACAGATGCGTGTATAACTTTTTTTTTTTTTTGTGATAAAAATAACCAACATTCCAATGTAAAGTGTGTGCTCATAACAATACAGCTCTGCAAAATACAATGGTCGCATAATAGTACACACTTTTCTTCTCGTGATTTTGATACAGTACTTTGGCATTGTCCCAGGAAAGTAGTTTTCACTAGAGCTTTCTCACAGGAACAGCTGATGATTAGTTTTGGCTGCAAGGAGCGCGGAAGAACCTTGGAGGGTTATTTTTAGCTCAGCCGTTTTTGTATACCGCCCTCGCTGTCATACACCTTTTCGGGGGCTGCATTTCATAAACAATTACTCGGCATTTGTAAACAATTACTCTGTCAAAAAATGTGTTGATGTTCCTCCATTGGCAGTTTGGCTCTCATACAAATGATTGTTTAGTCAAATCAAAGAGGGGTGGGGGGATATAATGTATTCCATGGTACAGAGGGGCCTACCTGTGATTTCATCTGTGCACCATTAGGATCCAAACGTAAATACTTTAATCATATCTTTGTGCCAAACATTTAGGGTGGGGCTTGAGGGGAATGGATGGAGTATGGGGGGAAGAGAAGGGGTTTGAGATATAGTGGTGGTAGAAGGTACATGTATGGCTATGGTACATGTAGTAACACAATGCTTGCATTCTTTTGAGGAGTGCAATGTATGTGTGTTTTTATACACATCCTCGATTATTTTATTGATTGATTGGCTGATTGATTGATTGATTATCAAAACATTGATTGTTTAATTGATGTATGGATGTATGGCTGAATGGACAGATGGATAGATAGATTAATAATTTGATAGATAGATTGAATGACTGTCAGGGTTTCCAGCCCATCAGGGAAATCAGGGAAAAATTATTTTACTTTTTTTCCAGTCAGAGACAAGTCAGGGAATTTGATAAAAATGCCTCAAATCAGGGAAAAGTCAGGGAATTTTGATCGGCCCAAAAATCGAAAGTAGTCAGAAAGACTAGCTGTTATATTTTGTTGCATATAAAGGCAACATCCATTGGATGAAACTGGATGAAAACTGGAGCTGAAACTGGACGAGTTGAAATAATTATCATGGAAATTTGATACTTCATCAGGGAAAAATTAGGGATTTTTTTTTTTTTTTTTTTTCTGGAGATGCTGGGAAGCCTGACTATGTGTTGGTACAATTGTCATGTCCCTGTGTGTCTAATTTCCTAAGGTGTTCCTAAGGGGGGTAGGGGGTCATTAGATTTTCGTCATATCTAGGAAGAAATAATCTGCTGTCAGAAACCTACTGCAGATCATGGAATGGCAGGCTCTGTTGTGGCATTGTGGGTGTGGGGAGAAAACAGAAAAACGAATCAGTCTGGACTCTCTGTTTATGAAGTTCCCGCTAGCCACAATGTTAAGGGTCTACTGTTTTGACGTCACTTGCGGCTGCCGCGGAGGGGGCAAGCGGTGGTGCGGGCGGTGCGGGAATGGATGGTAGATCACATCTACAGAGGCATGATGTGCTATCGTGTGGTGGCAGCACGCAGTATCTGGCAGCCCACGATTCATTGACTCACGCATATCGAATGCATTGTGCCGTGTTATCGCGGAGCAGCTTTTACCTCGCCCATTCTCAATTATTTCTTTTTTATCACATCTTGTCAGTTCGATCAGGTCAATGTCTGCAACTCCAGGAGTGCAGTATTAATAGAAGTGTGGTGCGTGAGCAGATTTATCGGCATTATGGAAAACAAAAGATATAGAGATGAAAACCCATGTAAGATGGATGAAAAACTCTCACATGATATATCATCGGCTCATAACCAGAAGGACGCTATCGCATTCTCAGATTTGATCGTAAATAAAAATGAGACAATTAGAATTTTCATGAAATGCACAAGCTAATTTAATCAAAAGTGGGTATAGTCATGAGCATTGTTTGAAATATTGGGCAAAGAAGAGCCCCTGTGGTTTTGATTTTCAACATTTTATTGAAAATGAAAATAATTCAAAAATTGACACTATAATCAAGATATAAGATTCAAGCTCTCCAATGTGATATCAATAACTCATTACCCCCCCCCCCCAGGAAAAAAAAAATGTGATAACGCCCTTCTGTGGTTCTCAGTCGACAATAAACACTACATGAGGATACACTGAAAACTAAATATAACCTTTTCAAATAGAGGATGCTCTTTTGGAAGTAAGCCAGTGATCTGCGGCAATCCTTTTGCTCTATATCAACAAAGTGTTTCTCAATAATATGTTAAACAGAGAACATTCAATCTTTGTTATACACATAGAAACTGCAATTCCATCAATGACATTATTACAGTAATTGTACAAAAACAAATCATATCACAGTTACTAGTTTCCATGACGATCAAAATAGATGTTATAACATATAGTTCCACAGAAATGTTGCTATGGCAACTGATATGGCTTCGCTAAAATGATTCCCCCCATTAGGTCTAAAGTACATCTTGACTATGTGAGACGACGGTTTCACATGATTGCCATTAGAAACTGAAACGACAAGTTTGAAAGTTTGATGGCTCAACCCCAAAATGTGTTGAGTGGTTACTAATACATTCCATGAACCACATTTCATTGTATGGCAAAATTATTTGGGAGAGCAGTTGTTTGGGAATTCGAGCATTTTCACTTAACCTCTGACCCTTGCCCTTTGACCCTGTGGCTCATGTTTTGTATGATTGCCATTATAGAAGAAAACAAGTACTTCCTGCTCCTCCACTACCTCTCCTCCTCCTCCTCCTCCTCCTCCTCCCCCTCCTCCTCCTACTACTACTACATACATGCATACTTGCCAACTAGTAAGATTTTATCAGATTCAGTAAGATTTTTTACGTTAAAAATAGCAAAATCAGATTTTCTGTCAGAGAAATCAGATTTTTAAAAAATATTTAGATATACCTTTCATGTGTATTTTTTGAAGATTTGACCGAAAGTACGATTTTTAACTTCAGTTTGCATTAAAGATTTTTGCAATCCACGAGTAAGATATTTCATCTTGAAATGTTGGCAGGTATGTACATGTATGTGTACTAGTCTACTGTTCCAGACTTTTGTCTTCTCTCCCCATTAATTCTTTCATTTTGCAGCTCTTCCAATGTTCCTAGACTTGATACAGATCATATTTTTATGATATACAGTGTACATGTATACACAGATTATGAATATATTTTCGTTTCTTTTTTTTCTGTCTGCTGCCCTCAGGAGCCCATCAGGAAGTCCATGTTGATGACGGAAGACAAGGCAGTGAAGCGTGACGCCCCGGAGGTCTTCAAACATATCCTTTACTAGTACTATTGCCCCAGCTAATAGCAAAAAATATGGCTTGCTCCTTGGAGTGATCCCTTCTAATTTAGACATGCAATTTGTATGTAATGCAGTGAAACTGTTATATTCATTAAAAAGAGGTTAGATACGTACAACAAAAATCCTCTTTATGACAAGGTGAGCTTACAGGTCCCATCTCATTAGATCTTTGTTTTTCTATCCTGATATAGTGGAAAACCTGATACAGCAAGGTAATACAATGTAGTTACATTGTGACTTTTTTGTGACTTTTATGTCCTCAATTCACACAATGTTCGCCTGTATCTACATTAGCTGGCAGTTAGTGCACTATTTGCACGCATGTTGAAGCAGACCTGCAGCCGAAAAGAGCGGGGAATTGTTGAGTTAATTGTTGAGTCGTGAGTGGGGAGTTGAAAAATAGATGAATTTTCTACTCTAGAAAAAGTAGCTAAGCTCAAAATATTCTGAAGTCACAATGTTCTCAACTTACATGTGCTAAAAGATACCCATATACTTCAGCCAAATACTGTGACTTACTTGCCTGTACATAATGTAAGCCATGTTTTCAGGTAGTGGATGAAATTCAGATCACCGTGATCATCGTTTATTGCCTTTCCTTGACCAGTGGTCTGCACTGATCCAGGTGTACATGGGTGACCGTGTGGTCAAGGGCCTGAGCAGGGAGTCAGCCCTGCTTGACCTGGTCACTAAGGGATGGTCAGTGGTCCCCCTGAGGGACGAGGTATACATCCAACTCTGCCGACAGACGTCAGATAACTACCAAGAGTAAGTTTTTTCAGATACTACTATTGGCTCCTTGTAAAATGTGCAAAGGTTTCATGTTCATGGAATTTCAGGTTTTGCAGAACACATTCTCTCTGCTGCACTGTTCTCTCTCTGTATAACTAGCATTCTCTCCCTCTCTGTCTCTGTCAATTCAATATGTGTTCTTCTGAATTTTTGATTGCCTTCAATATTTTTTTTTTCACTCTCTAAATGTCTAATATGCTATATGATTCTGTGACGAAAAGAATAATCTAACGTTTAATAATTATCATAATGATGATGGGATCTTCTGATGCGCCGTGTCTGTCACACAGTGACACTCCTGGCGCTGAAAGGCAATATCTCTCTTTGACACTGCCACCTTTGGAAAGAGCCATACGATTTTACAGAAAAACTTAAGAGATACTGAAGCTACAATGTAAAAGGATTTTTGCACGAGAAGGAGAGGTTTGCAGTAACACCATGTGTCTGTAGTCCTTGAAAGGACTGCTGTTTGGAGAAAAAAGACCCTAGAAAGAGGATATTGTAAAAGCTGCTATTATCGCGTGCAGATATTTTCACAAATGAGGAGGTCACAGACACTTTTGCAAGGGGTTGTTTTCGAGATTTTGACTTTGAGGCTATCACATATATGAGCACCAATGCCTGTTCGTTTGCAATATTTTCGTGTGTTATTATATTCATGGCCCAACGGTGATTTGCTAAATTCACAAAAATTAAACCCTTGTGAATATGCCAGCTATTGTAGTACGTAGTGGATCTTTGCTTTATTTCAATTTTTTTCGGGGGGGGGGGAGGGATGTGGGAGGGCTTAGCTTCAGTCAGACAAGACCCAGTAGAGATGGGAGAACTTCACTAATCTGATGTCACCTTTGACCTTTTTACCCACAATGCAGTGAGAGCCTGAGGTCTGGCTGGGAGCTGATGGCCATTCTACTCTACTTCTTCCCTCCCTCTGTGTCCTTCCACCCTTACCTGGAGAGCTATGTGTCCAAGCACCTCACGGGGGACTTTGACACGAGAAAGGTAAGAGCCATTTATTTCTGTTCCTCAATGTCTCAACCCCAAGCATGGTTGACTGTGGTGTAGAGCTGCCAAGTTGCCCTGATTCTGCCGGAATCTCCCTAAAAACTAAAAATTTCTCCCTAATACCCTTACAAGAAAATATTTATGAAACCATCCTAAATTGGGAACTTGTTTGGACCCATTGGGATTCATGTGCTGTGAAATTTTTTCATGCCTAAAATCTTACAGAATTTAACGTGGAGCCTAGAAAAGAAAAGAAAAAAAACAAGAAAATGTATATTCAATTTATGTATTTTTATGTAACAATGATTTCTGTAATTCCAGATATATATTTGGTTTATGACACTGAATGAATATAGATTGAATTGAAATTGAAAAAATTTGCAAAATTAAAATACTCTCTGAAGTTCTTGTCTATACTACATGTATGTGCATTGAATGCAAGTGACAGTTTGCAAAAATTTCATGCCACAAAAAAATGCCATCAGCTCCAAATTGTGAAAATTTCATGCTGCGAATATTACTGGGTTTTGCAGTGAAACATGCAGGTATCTCCTTATAACTCTGTGGAATCTCCCTGATTTTGATATAGGTGTATGTTGGCATCCACTTAGTGGTAGCTGTGGGGTTCTGTCTTGAAATACATCACTCGCATTGCCAGTCATTAGACAAAACAGTAAAATCAATAAATGTCCTTTGGCAATGCTTAACACTGGCACCGGTCCAACGGTCCCAAACCAGTAAAAATAACTCTCAGGCCTGGAACTTTTCAGGAATTGCCATAGTTACTGGTCCGATATGATAAAAAAAAAAAAAAATAAGATAAAGAATGAATATTTACCTACAACAGTGTACTTGAAAAAAAATATAATAGGAACAGTAAATTTTAAGTTTGGGCGATTGAACAAGTAAAAAGGGAAAAACTGGGTATCTATTGGTCCAGCGGGGACAGTTCAGCCGTGGAGAAAAAATGGTCAATGTGCAGCCCTGCCTTTGAGCAAATTGCTGAGAACTGAAAGAAGAGATTGCTATACCAGAGTGAGCTTGCTAATGTTACCATAGGGTGAAGCTAAGATGGTCGAGTAAATGGTGATGAAAAGAACTTGGGATGTTACTCTAGTACAAGTACGTTGGCGTGTAAAGAATCGAACATCTCTACGCATGCCGTGTACCACAGGTGACGGTCAAGGACTATGCGTTGCAGTGCATGAAGCGGCTGGACAGGGTGACCATGTTTGGCGCCAGGAAGGGGAACCGCAAGATCACGTCGGACGAGATTGGGATCGCGAAGGTGAGGACTTTGAACTTTGCGTTCTGTTTTTGTTTCGGGATCCCAAAGACAGAAAGATTCCATTTTTTTTTTTTTATTACTTTCGTGGGTAGTCAGAAGACTTCACTCCTGTGTGTTGTACATCTTTGTACACACACAGATACAATGGCGCAATTGCCATGTAATTTGTGAAGACACATGGGAAATTCAATCATATGAGGATAACTACTATCTGCGAGATATTTTGCCTGCATAAAATTTAAATAAAGAAAAGAAAAATTGAAGTAGTGCTTGATCTTCTTTGTGATGTAATTACTCAGCTGCTGTATAGAACTCTTTGTAAATCTACCGGTAATAGGACTTTATGTTTATCAGCATGAATTTGTAGTCAGTCATCAAGCAGTTAATATTTGGTGTCATCTATGCTTGCAACTACAAACGCTATTAAAGGAGCATCGAGAATGTTATCGAAACCACTGGATAATGGTTAATTACGAAGTCTACAGCTGTCAAGTAGTTTAGCAGAATTTAGAAACCACAAATTGGTAGCAATTAACATTTTATTACCCAGGAAACAGTTTCTAAAGTTGTAATAGATATCTAATGGATATTAAGATGACACTGTCTTACTGTGTATGCTTGTCTTAGCAGCGAGAGAACGTTTGAAATGCACACTTTTGTGTTTTACGATGCATCAGAACTTGGTACATAATAGCCTTCATTATCATTATGTACTTTGATGTGTGGTGCTTTTATTATTTTTTTTCTCAACTCTTTATGTGCCGCCTTCGCACGTCCGACTCAGTTGATGGCGTGCCAAGTTCGCATATTCTGCACAAACCCAGAAACCTGCCAAACCGATCGATCAAATGCCACAGTACAATAAAGGCGTTTCTCGCTACTCCATTCCTGCCACGTATGGCTTGTATTTTATGTAATGATCAACTATCTAGTGGTTTTCCCTAGTGGATTTACAAATAAATTCTACGTTTTTGTCACTCTTTTGTGTGCAAAAGTCACAGTAATGTATAGCTACTGCTTATTTAGCAGAAAAACAATTATAGATTTGCCATGAAATTTACATCAAAGCAAACCTTCACATTTTCTCTACAATTTTGCGCATTAAATTTCCAAGATAACAAAACTCTATAAATGTTGCACAGATTTGAAAAACAGAATGTTTTCCCAAAGCATGACTGGGTTGCTGTCTCAGAATAATGTGGCACACAGGGGGTTTACACCATGGCACATAGAGAGTTAAGTATCTTTGAAGTGTTACAGGCTAAATATGATGCAATATTTGGTACCCTGGGGTACCAAATGAAAATTCGCCATTTTGTTGAATTAATTATTTTTTTTTTCAGCGCTGTACCCTGGCTTACCAAAAAATGTGTCAAAATATTTTTTAGTATTATTATGCACAAAAATGTTTTCTTATTTGTGATTATGCAACAATTAATGCATGCAAGTGTACTTCGAAAAACACCTATGGTGCTAGTTCATTGCTACGACTTTGCCGTATCCGAATTCGGAATCGGCGTATCTGAATTCGGATACGCATTATAAACACGTGTCCGAAGATTTGGATTTAGCGCCGCAGCTAGACTCCGCCCCTAGCAACGAGGGAGTAATCTTATTGGTCAGTGCGTGGCACCCTGATTACTGATTGGTCGTGTGTAGAACGCTGGCGCTAAGCTTGAATGCACATCAAGGAGGTCACTAGGAGCATGCCTTCTATTGTCAAGCGGTGAAAACTGTCTTACCTCGCCTTGATCATGATAGCGTCAGAAGGAAAACTTTGAAGGCATTTTTCTCAAAACTTTGATTTAGTTAACCACTTGACGTGCCCTAATAAAATCATCGATATCTCCGCAACCGAGTACTTTTATGAGTTGTGCTGTATATGAAATTAAAGTAGAAGAGTAAGGGAATACGTCATGCCATTTTCAGAAAATTGTCCTCCCCCGACTTTCGGATCCTTATGTTGTAGCGGGTCACATATTGATAGTTTTCAGCTACTATTCGATGGTCAGAGTAAAAGTAATATTTACATTATGAGTACAGTGTAAATGGCTAAAGTGTCATCAGAAACAAATTACAGGAAACACCAGGCTGTTTATGTGTGCATTTTAGAGTTCCATCTACTAGCTATGCACATATGGCAACATACTGTATGTACGACTGAATTACTGTACATAAAAAGCAAGTAAAAGAAGAAAAATTGTTTTTGTGTATGTTGTAGAATTCCATCGTGCAGCTGTTCATATTTAGCAATGCGCTGAACATACAATGTATTATATCAAAGACAAACAACAAGCAATACCCTTTTGTATGTATGTTGAAGAAATCAATCTTCCATCTGTGCCTTGCAACATGCTGTAAGTGAAATGTACTGAACATGTATATCAAATACAAATGACTTGAAAAACTTCATTTCTGTGTATGCTGTAGAATTCCATCTTCCAACCATCCATGTTTTGCAACACGCTGTGTGTCTTACACAAAAAGCGAGTTTCAAAAAATTTAACTATCTATTTCTGTGTATGCAGTAGAATTCCATCTTCCAGCTGACCATGTTTGGCAACAATCTGTATTACAAGTAAACTAGTGTATTATTATATCAAAGACAAATGACATGAAACACTGGTTTCTATGTGTGTTGTAGAATTCCATCTTCCAGCCGTCCATGTTTGGCAACACGCTGGAGGAGGCCATGGAGCTACAGAAGGAGCGGTTCCCCGACAACCAGCTGCCCTGGATCGTGGTGGTGCTGTCGGAGGAGGTCCTGAGGCTGAACGGTCAGCAGTGTGAAGGCATCTTTAGGTGAGAGGGCGCCCTCGATGTCATAGGGCTGTACATGTGGTCATTCGAACATTGTCTAAAGCCCGCCTCGCACTGCGTGATTTCTTGTGATACGATGTCGCATCGCAGAAGATTGCCAGATGGTGCACATTGTGAGGAGGTCTGCGATACAACAGCAGATGACATCGCTCAGTGTTGCATAAAGATAACTAGATTAGTAGATATTTTTCTTTCTCTTTTCTCTCTTTTATTTCTCTTTTTTCTCTTCTCTATTCATCTTTTTCTCTCTTTTCTATATTTTTCTTTCTCTTCTTTTTGCTAACTTTGTTTTCTGTTTTTTTTTTATATTTCTGTCTATCTTTCTATTTTTTCTTCTCTATTTTTCTCTTTATTCACCCCTACCTTTCTCTTTTTCCCTCTCTATCTATTATTTGTCTCTTGTGTGTTACGCTTCAATTCATTAAGGAGAACTAACATAGTCGGCATTATGATAGATAAGGAAAACCAGAATATTTTCTTCTTGGTCTCATCTCTATCCATCTTCGTTTGTCACCCTTCCTTTCATCTCTGCTCCAGGGTACCCGGTGACATCGATGAGGTCAATTCACTGAAGCTCAAGTGTGACCAGTGGGTACACCCAGAGTGCTCCGACCCCCACGTGCCCGCCTCCCTCCTCAAGCAGTGGTACCGCGACCTCTACCTCCCGCTCATCCCCAACGAGTTCTACGACCGCTGCATCATCTTCTGCAATGACAGGGTCAACGCCCTGAAGGTCGTCGACGAGCTGCCAGACCTCAACCGCCTGGTGCTCACCCACTTCATCCGCTTCCTGCAGGTGAGTTTTTGGGGTTGGGGTCGGGGTCGGGGTTGAGGCGGGTTCTCTGCGGCATATCTTCTGCATTTTTTTTGACATTTTGTGTGTGTGTGTGTTTGTTTGTCTACAATGTATGTTTGTGTATTTGCATGTATGTATGTTTGTGTTGTATAAAAGTTAGATATGTGTGGATGTGTGTATGTGTGTTTTGATACACTCTGCGTGAATTACAGTGTCAGTGTCCTTGTTACAAGTCAGGGAAGCTAGTTTTCAAGCGTAAGCCTGAATTCAGGCCCAGGCAATATCAGAGTTCCAGCCCTGCTGTGTACAAAGTACAAAGTAATGTCATGTAGATCTGTTGGCAGATGTCCTTTCTTTGATTCTAATTGAAATCCCTGTACAACGGTTGTATGTGTTGTATGAAAGAGACTGTGTGTGTGTGTTTTATGCACCATGCTTGAACTACATGTCGGTGTCAAGTGTGGTCCCTCTTTTCTCATATCTTGTATTAGTCATTGTTTCACTATATTAACCCGTTCCATTCGGGAACCTGGTGGCCTGCATACCGTATTGAGTCTATGGGGATTTCAGAATTTAGTATGGAACGGGTTAATATCAGACTTGCAATGTACACATTCTGAAACTGCAATGGAATTCCATTTTCTTTGCTAATTTTTCCACTAATAAATTGTTTTCCTTTCTGGTCAGTTTCCCTCTGTTTGCATTTTTTACATACTCAAAAAGCTGCATCACTTCTGTGATCCCTCGCATTTATCCCCAAGTTGAATTATCCTTCGGGTTTAGGTTAGGTTTACATAGTGTATGCATGTGTGTCACGCACACACACACACACACACACACACACACACACACACACACACACACTGCTATAGCTTCTGACCACATGAACATTGAGAATTAAGGGTTTCTGGGGCGAACACTGTAATAGGGCTTTCCATAGCTTAGTCGGTAGAGCACCGGGCTAGCATCCAGAGGTCTCGGGTTCAAATCCCGATGGAATCCCATTTTCTGTGCTCATTTTTCCACTAATAAATCCTGAAATCTTTTGAGAATACAGTGATTTGACTCTGAGAAATGCATTCCATTTGATAATGAATAGACTTTCATCCTGCTGCCCATAGGCAAAGAGACACCTAGATTCTGAAGCTCATACACTTTAAAAGGATTGTATAGTTTTGGTTGAGACCTAACTTCAGGTTTCTAATTTTTTTGGTGAGATAATGAGAAACTTCTTATGAATTATGAAAGAGCATGTAATTCCAAAAGGGATTCAATGTTTATTTGATGAAAATCGGTTTTTAAATGGCTGAGATATCAAAAATATAGCGATCCAAACAGAAGGTGGGACCTACCTTTATTGGGATCGATTTGTTTTACTTTGTTTTTGGATGTCTGAGCCATTCCAAAACCAATTTTCATCATATAGGCTTTGAATTTGTCATAGAATGGTATGCTCTATCTACATTATTTCATTAAAGTACAGTAGTTTCTTGGTATCTCACAGAAAGTCAAAAGCCCAATACTCATCTCCACCAATACTATACCATCCAGTTGTAACTTGTCCACTTATCTGCAACCATTGGGCAATCCCACCCTAGGCTTGCCTGGAATGGGATTTATGGCAGTGTGCTCAGGTGGATCCAAGCTGCAGCAGCCCTACGGTGTAGACCATAGACTGATGTGATACAGTAGGATGTAGAAGATTAGGGATTCATTAGGATTAGGATAGTGAGATTTAGAGGATTATAGAATCCATTTGCGTAGACAGGATGTGTTTTCCGATTGGCCTGGGCGAAAGAAATCACAGTAGGCATTAACAGCCACATTCACACACGGTATCGAGTTCATTTCCCAACATTAACATATGCTGCGCAGGACACATTATTGCAATGTTTCAAAACAGAAATTAACAGTGATTAGAACGTGACCCCCAGTGTGTGGACCTCCTGGAATGAATTGCATTGTGGGATTGGCAAACTTGAGTTTCCCTTTGTGTACTGTCCACACACAAAACACAAAAACAAGCGGGATTGATTTTGCATCACACATCAGATTGAGATAATTACTGTAAAGCAAGAAGTGTTCATGTCTTGAAATTTTTGTGACTTTGTGTGGGGGCAGACTGTCTTTTTCACAGCGTGAAATTTTCATGAATTGCCCCTGGAATTCAATGCATGTAGTGTAGACAAGAACGTTCATGTGCATTTGAATTTACCAAATTTTGGCTCGAGCAAAATTTGCAAAATGAATATACATGTACATGTGAAAATTTTGATTTTACAGTAAAAAAATTTTTGTACCCACTTCACGAATTAACAGTTTTTACACACCATTACAAAACTGGAGTTTCAGAAAGTGTTAATTCAGGCAAGTGTGAACAGCACTGACGATTCCATCTTATTGTTGTCTTTTTTTTTTCGTCCAGATATTCGGTCAGGAAGAGAACGTAGCAAAGACCAAGATGGACGTGAACAACCTCGCCATGGTGATGGCGCCAAACTGCCTACGGTGCGCCTCGGACCAGCCCGAGGTCATCTTTGAGAACACGCGGAAGGAGATGTCGTATGTCCGCCTGCTCATCCAGTATCTCGATACGTCGTACATCGAGGGCATCGTATAGGAGCGACCGGCCCCCCCACAATTTATATATATATATTTCTCTCTCCTCTTTCGTTTTATATTCATGTCTATAGCACGACCATAGTCATTATAATGCAGAAAGGGAATGAAGTGCAGCAGTGTGAGGAATATGCATGATTTGGACTAGAATTTGGACATGCTAGCGAGGCAAGAAGACGTAAAGCACATTAGAAATCAAGAGGTTTTCTTTTGCCTTGTTTCCTGTTTCCAAAAAATATCCTCCTTTAATTTGAAAATAATTGCATCAGCTCAGTAAGTCACAGGGCATGATGATGAAAACTTGCGGAGAGGTTGCCGAGGAATGTCTTTACACTTTCATTCAATTTTGGGTAGTAACGATGTATGTATCATGGGGAAGAGAAAAAGATGAGTGAAAATGGTGAAATTCAATGTGTTTTCAAGATTCTCATAGAATCTAAACCCTGGGGTCATGTTGGACCTATTGCAGTCCATCTAGATGGGCCATTTCTGGCAACTTCTATGGATGAGAATGACCCTGAAGTTGGCAAGGTCTTCATTCTCAGCTGGAAAAAGGTCATTCAGTATGGGAAAGAAATTATTTTGAGATGGACAGATCTACACTAAAGAACCCAAGTATTTAGTTTTCAGAGAGTTTTCTTTCTTTCATCATCTTTTTTCAAGTGTGTCTATGTGAATATCTGAGTGAACATAGCTCATGGATTTCCCAAAACCATGGTACCATTTGCAACAGCCCGCTCCCAAAACACCAAACTGCTCACTGGTATCCTACTTTCTCACTTCCATCCTTCGTTTCTGTGAAAACCGTTTTATCATCACCTCCAAAAAGAGGCTTGTTTTCTTTTGCGTGTGTTAGTTTTTGTCGTTGTCCTGTTCTTTCCAAAGATACGCTGAGCCGTCACTTTACTTTAGGGATTGAAATGTTGAGCGGGAGAAAATATCTGACACAATGTATGGATAGGGTGAGGTTTGGAGACTGGATTGCAACAACCTTTTGAGTATGGATGATGAATGAAAAGTTGTGGTGAGAAAGGGAAAAAAAAAATTACTGTAAAATCTTTCAAACAAAATATGGAACACAAATGAATCACATTCTGTATTGACGTATCAAGAACAGATTCTATTTCCTCTTCATCGTCTTGGAGAGCTCTCTGTCGTATCATTTTTCATATATTTCTATCCCATTTGTCAGGCCGAGTTAGATCCTACAGGAAACAGAATTCTCAGTTTCTTACATTAAAACAGACATGAGATTCTGCTGTACGCTCGCCCCACCAACCAACTCTATCTCCTCCTTTCTCTAACCCCTTTTTTCTCCCCCTCCCCCCCCCCAAAAAAAAAAAAAAATGAAAAGAAAAAAAAAATCAAGAAAGGAAAAAATTATAGTAGATGCAAATAAGAATGGCTGAAAAACTCATTTTCATGCGATAACGTTTTTCATATATGAAGAACAGATGGAATCAAATAGACCTCATGTGGTGGGCTAGGAAACAAAAATTCCTCCTTCCATTTCTTGGAATGTTCTCACTTTTTTTGCCGCTCACACTGCTCTGTACTTTTTTATGTTTTTGTAACAAGATGGTAGGTCCCATTTGGTTTTGGTCGAGCTTGTAGTTACCGACTTGTGCCGAGGATTTGTCAAAAAGTAAAATTTTATGATGTCTTTTGAAAGACTTGTGTCAGGAGAGTGAGTCAAAACTTATGCTGGACACTGCAGTGTTAGGTGCAAGTCACATGTACAACATGTATCAGAGCCCTATTATATTTTGTGTTTGGGGTTTGTGTCCAAAAATGGAGGTACATTGTATCAACTGAAAATGTTCAATCAAAGGTTTCAATGTATCAGTCTCTCGCCTCTCGTCCCATGTGATAGACAACAGAGCAGAGACCAGAACTTAGAGAAAGTTTGGAAAAGAAGTTCATGTTTCGAGCTGTGCCCTCTGATCTGTCAGCTCAGCTTTCTCTGTTATCCATTCCATATGGGAACCTGGAG
Source organism: Diadema setosum (assembly GCF_964275005.1). NCBI lineage: Eukaryota > Metazoa > Echinodermata > Echinoidea > Diadematoida > Diadematidae > Diadema > Diadema setosum. The sequence goes on from NC_092687.1 coordinate 8,953,610, forward strand.
ACCTGTGTATTAACTCTATGGGGATTTCAAAATTCAGTATGGAATGGATTTAATTATTATAACAGCCTTGAAATGGCTGTTGAAATTTCATAGACAATCTTATATGAAAGTAAAGTCATTACATTGCGCGCAGTTTTGTCTTGAAATAGAGAATTTAATAACATCAAAGGAAATGCACCATCCATCACATATAACCAGAATTGTACCATAAGATTGCTTTAGATATTTTGTATCTTGAGGTCCTGTTAAATTGATTGGTGACCCATGAAGATATATTGCTTTGAGGGAATTAAAATAGACATTGCCTTCACTGTCATGAAGCAAAAATCAGTGGACAAGAAAAGGTACTCCATGGTATTTCTTTCTACATTAGAAGTGATTTTAACAATAATATGAGTTGATAAATCACTTTGTACGCCATATATTTCATGTCTTTTACATTTTCTTAAATTTAGCGAGTTAACTGATAATTCTCGAAGTCGTGAAATTATTGCCGTCTGTACAAGAAATGCCAACTACACCACGTCAAAGGACTGAGATGCGCTCACTTTTCTTTTGAAAAGGTACATAGTGTAACACATGCCCCACTTCATGGCTGTAGTTCTCAGTTGCATGCTATTCAAACTGGTGGCATTGTCGACCCAGTCTTAATTTGCTAAAAGATACGCTCACGAAATACGTGGCGTATACGGTGTGCATTGGGAGACGCTTGGTAGATCGAAACAAGGCTTGTGGAGCAGCGATGTTGCTTTTCGCATGCATTCTCAATGTCCACCAAGAGCCTAAGTGTATTACTTTTACATTTGGATTGGGATTATGGCATACCTCACACATTTTTTTGCATTGTATTCCCAGAAATCTGCACTGTCATGTACAGCAAAAGAACACAATAATGAAAAGATTGTATACTTTATTATATCGCTACCAAGCACTACCTGTGATGAACCCAGAGGATGACAATTATATATCATATTATCATGGCTTTGTTCAAAATTTGCAGAAATCATTTATTATCATGTGCATCTGAGATTAGTGTTTTCAAATTGCATGATTTGTATTCACAAGCTTACATCGTTTTTACGCTGAAATAAAATAGTTCACCCACTGCTTGCACAGGTTATTCCGACCACAGAGATTTCTTTGTCTTACTCTACAATATCTTCACACACTATTTACAGCAGTATTCATTATTTATGAACAATGATTTCTCTTCACTTCCATGTTGTTTTTGCGGATTTATTCCTTATGACTGTGATGGAATGAATATTTCAGTTACCCTCCGACAATTCCAGAAAACAGTGTCTATATTTTCTTGCTAATGCCATTCTGGGTACAGAATACAGAAAATGATGTTCTTTTTTTTTCTCTCTCTTTTTCTTTCCGTGTAGCTTGATTTCATATTAAAGTGCACGCAATATTGATGTGTGATGAGAACTCTGCACCAGCATTCATTAGCAAACTGATGTGTATCCTTGAAAGAGACTACTTAAAGATATGACTCACTGACACCTCAGAGGTCGTATGTCACGTCACGTCCTGCAGGATAAATTACAGTTTTTCTCAGTCATAATGTAATCCGTTTTCTGCTGCATTTGAGCTTTTTGTGCTACAAGACCTTTATGAATGATAAATATTCGACATCCACGTTTGGATACTTACTGCATTTGTATGTCAATGTTTGAACAAGCCAGTTTTATTAAATGTTTAACTTCACAAAGGCATTACTACTGTAATAATTTTTGAAAACACTGCAAAAACAGGATGGGCACTGTTGCACCATATACACCTGATATGTGTATTCAAATTAAAGTGCTGATTGTATCTAATCTACTGTGTTCCAGAACCTGGTAGAATTTGTATGTTTAGAATCAGATAACGCAGAGTCTTACATATCTCACTGTTACCGGCAACCCTGTTTCATAAGATGTCAGTAGTATTTTTAACATTGTTGTTCCGTGAGGGTTACAAAGGCCTTCATGCGAGTCTGATGAGACTCGTGTCTTATGGTGTGCAAGAGTCAGGCAGATCCAATCTGTAATTCAAACTTAATGCTGTATCGAGCCAGCCAAGTTTTCTCTATGGAATAAGTCTGTTTGGTACATTCTATTTCTTTCTCAAATATGATGCAGTTTTGCATTTTTTTGTGTGTGTGTGTGTGCAAGGGAGAAACGTCCAGCTAGTAGAACAGCCGTTGGAATATTTAAAACCAGGGTCAAATTCATTTCTTCGTTTTTCATCTCGTGTTATAAATATGCATCATTTATCTTTGTCTTTTAGAAGCCTTGATTGTATGCATATTCATTCTGTTTATATACTAGCATCCTCCATAAAAAAAAAAAAAAAAAAAAAATGACAGACTGCACATAAAGTAATACAAGGAACATTTTTTTTTTTTTTTGTCCGTTTGAAGGCAGTTTCTGGAAGCAAAAGCGTGGTACCGGTACATTTTCAACTCAGCTCTAAAATCCACTCTCTTGGACATATTGATGTTAATAGAGTGGAGAAAAAAAAAATAAGTTGAACAGGACAGTGAAACTTCGTGGACACTGGGCTTACAGTAAGAGAGAGTTGGGAAATTGTTCATGATTCATACGTTTTCAGAAATAATAAATGTCAGTTACAGAAAAATGCAATGACATCCTTGCAATTACTGTAATTGATTTTTACCGAAGCAGTGTTTTAAAAGATTAATTTGTTTGGCTGATCGGAATAACATCTGCATCCCCTTCCTCCAATAGATCGTCACCCCCGGCCTTTTAAAGTTTAGATAATAGCTTCATTGTTGGATGCAATTCCCTCCCTTTCATGAAGGAGATTTTAGTGAATATTATCTGTGCAGGCCGGTGAAAAACGGTATGTAAGTGCATTGCTCCTCTTTCACTAGACTTATGCTTGATGCCGTACAGTTACAGTGAGGGAAAAGAAAAATAGAAAGATGCAATGTAGCAGTAAAAGCAAATTGAAGATTTGAGGATACTGAATTGGGGTCTGTGAAGTAAAGACTATCACAAGGCGTGTAATACTGTAAAATTTGATATAATCGCGGCATGAAATTTTAGCAAATTGGAGCCAATGGCCTTTTCCATGGCACAAAATTTTCGTGAGCAGCTGCCACTGGCATTCAATGCATTTAGTGTCGACAAGAACTTTTGCGCGCATTTTAATTTCACAAATTTTGGCTGTCGTGAAATTTGCAGAATTAAGATGCACGTGAACATTCCTCATTTTACAGTATTCAGTCCTACACGTACATGGTTTTAAGGTTCTCTCTGCTGTCGAAAGAGCCACTGCTGCTATCACATTCATTTACCGGCTTTGTCATGGATAGGTTTTTGCAATGAATGATTTTTTTCCCCCCTTGTACATAGAATGAGATATTATTTATGATAATGCATCATATCAAATAGTGCATGGACATCTGATGTCATGTGTTAACCCATTGAGGACAAGTCCCAAATATACTCGGACAGGTGTCTATTAGAAATGCGTGTTGTAGCAAAACCAGTCCGTCCTCAACGGGTTAATAGCATACCAAGAGATGACTTCAAAGGAATTGTATTCTTGTGAACCTAATATCAACTCGATCCATTAGATGGAAACTGCACCCTTCACCACACAGTTTTCATTTTAGTATTACAGTTACAGATGATAGTTGTCTGTGAGGTTTGGTTGTGAAACGTTTTCAGACAAGCACGTGTGTGTGTCGCAAATCACTGTTGTGGGCAATGAAACCTTGTATCTCAAAAATGTCAAATGTTCAGGACAGCGACAAAATGTGGCATAGCCAAAGCACTCTAACAAATGGGATTGCTTTTCCTGTGACATGCCTAGGTGGCTTCATTTTATCTGGCAGTTATTACCCAAAAAAAAAAGTGATTTTCACCAAAATTTGAGATAGAACGTTTTGTCACCCCAGTCACGGAATGCTAGCTGTCTGCTTCATATATCACTCATTACATAAAAGCGTTTCACTCTTCGAATTTGCACCTGCAGTTTGATATGGCACTCATTATGGATGACTGTAAACCGCTTACTGACCATCATTTAAAGAATAGTGTCCTTTACTTCAGTAGACTGTTCATTGCAAAGTTCCATCCTTTGGTTTGCTGAATAATACAAGATTCAATTCTGAATTAGATTAATGTCATGTACTTCCGAGTGTGTCCTTTGCAACTGATTAACAAATTGCCATACATCGACAGAAATGTTTTGTTATTCAGTCACAATATAAACAAGAGTGTATTTTGTAGTGCAAGCGACAGGACTTGTGTTTTAGTGATTGTCTCAATTACATGTATAATCAACGAGTATTGCTGGTGATAGGGTGTAGTTTCCAAGATCTGAATTCTATGTAGACTTCTCTTGTTTTTAGTGAACAAACCCTCACTACTTTACTTGTGGTAGCAGGTAGATGCTGCAGTACGGTATATTCAAATCTTGATTGAATGAAAACTTGGTGCCCCCTCCCCCCCCCCCAAAAAAAAAAAAGAAAAAAAAAAGAAAAGAAAATGAGTTGATGAAAATCTGGTGAGTCATATTGGGATAAAGTCCATTATTGAAGTATTTAATATAATAACCTTTTTGTCAAATTTCTCTACACTCGTGAATTTTCTGTATTGTTCACATAGTCGACATCATGTACATCCACTAATCCCCATGTGATTGTGAATAGAAAATTTTATAGCAATAGAACTGATTACACTTTGTGCCATATTTTGATGTGATGTAATCTTATAATTTATTTTCTCGTATTATTATCTCATAATTTATTGCATTGACAATGTATTGTAGTGAGGGTGTATTCTAAAACCCAGCTGTGTATGCAGACTTTAATCCTGTTTCCTGTATAAAGGTTGTCCGACAGATCACATGTTGGTATAAAAAGTGGAAAAAAAAAAGGACAGGGAATGTGAATTGTATTCAGTTTTGTAATTTTCCCTTCGTATTACATGTGTTGCCTACAACTTGTTCAAGGAGGCACATTGTGCTGCAGTTGTTTTACCACAAAACTGAAAGCATTTTATTTAAATATATAATTATATATTTTTTTTTTTTTTGGGGGGGGGCAGACATTGGTTTAAAAACTTAGCATTGAATATTGTATTCACATAGTATGGTTATTGGGATGAGAACTGTGTATTGGCTGAAAAATGAAAATGGAAAATGCAATGATATTTGGAGAAGAATAGAACAGAAAGTCTACTAGCGTCCAAGTTAAAAAACCAAACAGCTAGCGTTGCAAACAAATTTAGGAATTTAATCAAGCTTTAATGAGAAAAAAGAGAAGTTTTCAGTTGTTGAGTAGATTGGCAAACACCAATGTCATATCTCCTGGAGGTCTGATGCTCAAATGTACATTCAGTTGAATTAATAGCTTCAGTCCTGTCCATGAATTTTAAAATGCTATTACATTTATTGAAATATATAGGCGTGCTTTCAAAATGTACCCAATAGCCTGCATGATTACACATTATTGAATGTTGGTTGGTGTATACGCTGTGTCTCTTGATTCTATACAATCAAAATTTTGCATGAACATACGAGCACGATTCTAACAGCTTTTAGGAAATTCATTCGAAGTGAAAAACCAAATCTAGCAAGTTTTGTGGACAAGCATTATTCTTGAATATTCATTAATGTTATTTTCTTAACCAATGATGTCATATACACTTTCTGCTAAGCTCACTCTTGGTAGCCACACGCTTTCAAGAATATGTCTGTCACGTGTGGCAGAGTGTGAAAAAAAACCAACAAAACAGAACACACACACGCCACACAACACAAAACTGTTCTGAATTATTCAGATGCAAATTTGGACTTTGCATTGCGGAGACAAGAAACACGTTCAGTCATCGATTTCTCATTTTATTTGGCATGAAACCATTCCGCTCATGCGTGTCCCATGATGACGGTATTCCAGTTTGCTGGGATGTTCTAGAAGAGCAATTTGCATAGAGGCACTGATTCTGTAGCATTGAATAATGGATGAATTCAGTGCAACAACTTCCCACGGTTTGTGCTCATTGTATGTGCAAGGTCCCTCTATAGTTGGTAAACTTACTCGATGGATTATTTTGTCTCCTGCTGTTGTCAGACATAATCAGAATGACGTTTTTTTGTTTTTTTTAAGGATTCATGTATTTGTCATGTAGTTTGTGTAGAAATTAAGTGTATTGTTAGTTATCACAAGAGACAAACTGGAGGGAAAGTTGTTAATTGCTCTTAGGTTGCCATGGGAACAGCTTGTAGGGGGTGGGGAGTCTGAGATTGCTATCGTTACCCCTGGCAGGAGGGATTGCCTTTAGAAGAAATGTTGTGCTTGTTGTGTAGGTAGAGCATGGTTTGGACGTATCAGTAGTCCTGATAACAGACAAGTCACGGGGAAAACGTTAAAATATCTGAGAATGTCTTGGAAATGTCTTTGTGTGTGGAGGGATGGGGATGGGGGTGGGGATGGAATTGATAGAAAATTGTTCATTGATGTGCTGTAACAGCAGCCAAATAGTATGGCTTTTTCATATTAAAGACAAAATATACACAATCTATGAACTGGTAACAAGTTTCGATGTCCATTGAATATTTCCAGACAACTCAATACCAGTATGTTCTAATTCTGGCATGCTATCTCTTTGTGTTTTGAGTGTCTGCCTTGATTACCCCTATACAGTGCACTACCGTTATAACGAACGCGGTAAAGTAAAGCAATTCTAGTACTTTACAAAGGAGTCAAAATTCAGACCACAACATTATCCTCTCCTTATTTAAATTTTCAATTTTGGCTGTAACAAACCTTTGGTAAAATGAAAGAAAACTGTCGTTTCCTGAGGACTTCATAATTATAATGGCAGTCCACTGTGTATGAGAACACTTATACGTGTTGTACCACATACTGAGGATCAAAGGTCACCGTATGTTTTGTTAGGAGTTGCTACTTCATATGCTTACTTTGCCCATATGTAGTCAAGTCTAATGACCATACCCCCCCCCTCTCCCGTAATATGGTGACAAATCCTCAACATTTTGTAGAGATTCATCAATGACCCACCTGTTATTACTCTGCTTTATTTACAAGATCAATGTACTTTAAAAGGGCACAAAGTAATTCAGAAATTTGAGGCTTACACCTGCTTTGATTATCTTCGCTCATGCAAAAATAATAAATCCTTGCATTTAGATGAAAAAGAAAGAAATTGTATATTATAAACCCTAAAGGATTTTATCATCTGTTTTGTAGAACACACAGTAGAGTCTTTGTGTGTATTGACACTGTGTCCCTTACAATATGGTCTAAGTGTATTCACCGTGTAGCTATTATTTACACCGTTTCTCTTGAAAGGTGTAAAGTGTAAAGTGCTCACGGCCAGATCATCTTTAAGAGAAAATATAAAGGCATTTTAGTATTTGTGTGAAACTTCGACCATATAATGCTTTGTGTGACCAAAAAAAGTATTTCTTTCACATATGTTTACTATTTTGTTACTTATTACGCTTTGTGAAAACTTTTGTTTTCCAAATCGCTTATTTGCTAAACATCTACTTACGACATGCCTGTGTATTCCGTATTGAAAATGGTTGCTCCTGTAAACATCATCATTACTTTTATCTTTGCAACTTAGGATATAGCCTGACACTTTTCTGTACTCAAATGTAGAAATACTCTCTGAAAAATGCCATATTCTCCCGATTACTTGTGAGTATAAAACTACGCTACTTGAATCTTTAAACATCACAGAGATTACTAATATGCGAGCTTTGTGTGTGTGTGTGTGTAAATCCCTGTGACACAGTGGAATGAATTGAGTCGGTTTACAAAATATGGGCTGAAGTACGAACAATCAAGACTGAAAATGCAAATACTGTATCTGAATTGCGAGAGGTGCCAGCTTAAAGTAAATCCTATCAGATAAAGTTGATATACAGAGTGATTCTTATCATGTGGCCGAAAAAAAAAAAATGTCGTTGGAATATCATGCAGCAGAAAAGGGAAATGAAAAAAAAAAGTATGTGATGTTGTGTTGTATTACGTTATGTTATGTTGTGGTCACACTCTACTCCCTTTGGGATTAAAGAAAAGGGCAATCATGAAACTCAGCGAGGAAAAAAAACAAATATCTGAACAGGCACACACTCACACAAAAACAGATCAAAAAAGAGAACACCAAAATCTGCGAGGAATTCCGCACTATTGGTACTGCTCGATGTGGATTGCTTCTTGAACGCTGTGCTTGGATTCGTTGATTGAAAACCATGACATTTTCTGTATTGGACTCTCACAGTTTAAAATCAATATTTTGAAGATTTTATTTACTTGATTTTCTTTCCCTTGTCAGGAAAATGAAATAAGCGACGAATATGTTGTCTACTCTGTCCTATATCTTTCAAGCTATTTTCACTTGTTTGAACAAGTGAAAATGTAATTTATTTATACAGACTTTATCTACTAGACGAGGTTCCGTGACGTCAAAAACGCGTTGCCTGAGGGACAAAAAAAAAAAAAAAAAAAAAAAATCACGCGCGTTTAAAGCGCGTAGCTCTGGCGCGCAATACGCGTACCGCATACCGTTCTGCCTGGCAGGCCTGATAAAATCCCACGCGATAATGGGACGCGGGATATAACGCTTGCGCGTGCGCGCCCCATACGCATTTATTGCGCCTCAGGAAGATGAACCAAGCTTAGTGACGTCATTGGAACCTCGCGTATATTGGTTTTGATATCATTTCCGCTTAGCCTTATTTCAGACTGGTGGAGTTGTGAAGTAATAATTATGGAACGTGTGAATCGTTAAGGATGCCATATACAGTGTGTATTAAATTGAAGCTTATCATAGTAGATTGTAAACCCAGTGCCATTTCCCTGCTACATGTTATAGGATATTGTCATCCAATTGATGTAATTTTGTTTCATAGGCAAAGCAACGTGTAGAATATTTCTAAATATGAACAATGATAACGTTTAAGTCATGCATGTACTTTTTATGTGGAGTAAACTATATATATTATTTTTTAGTATTACTGCTGTACAATACTTACCTGCTTTGTATATTGAAACTTATGAAGATGAAAAAAGCGACTGAAAAGTGACATGGAAATAAATGTTCAAAGAGTGTTATGAATGATGACATGACTGACATTGTTTAGAGTAATTACATCAAGATATTGTACAGATGAAATATCATTTGTGTCTGTGTGGTGTTTTTTCTTCTTCCCGTCGAGAAGTTCTACATTACATCCTACAACACGTTCTACAAGACGTTCTACATCAAGCTCTACAGCAGTATTGTAAAACGTGTTCTACCTGCAAAGGTTATACAATACGTCATACAACATGTTTTACAAAATGTTTTGCATGTTCACTTTTATTCAAACATACCTTTTCGGTAAAATCAGACGAGCAAAACGGGAGAGGTTTTTCCAAAAAAAAAAAAAAAAAAATCTGAAATAGAACTTTACGAGACGGAACAATTTGACATAATTGTATGCTTTAAAGTGATTGTGTAGGAACTGCAGATGGAAATTGTGCAATAACAGATTACTCTGGTTAAAACGACGTCATCGGGACCGGCATTCATCTTTCATTATATAGAAATTTCATTGTAACTAAAAACAAACAAACAAACAAACAAACAAACAAACAATTAAGATACCTTATAGTGGATTGTGTTGCGGCCTGATATTTTATTTTTTATTTTTTTGTTCGTTATAACGGGAATGCACTGTACACATGCAAATTATGCAACAACATTATGTAGGCCTAAATAATAATAACTACATACATGTATGTAAATCGTGCAACTATTAATGCAAATTAGATGAGTCCATGACGTCACAGCCTCACAAATTTTACATTGACCACCACACACTTCCACACAGATCTAGAATTTTTTTTTCTGAAACCAGCAGATATGTATCTAGTTGAGAAAAAAAAAAAAGAAGTAGAAAATACTAAGTGTTCTTCTCATCATTGAAGTTGGAACGATAAAAGGAGTGCACTCACGAATTCGACACCTACGAGTTATACAGACCATGAGTCCAACAGTAGGCAGACAGGCCCTTGAGTCCAACACCAGACTAAAAAAAAAAAGGCTCTTTAGGCCAACACTAGGCAAAAAAAGTCTACGAGACCGACATTACGTCACTTTTCTCAGTATACGCAGTTGCTGTTTTTTATTTCTTTTTATTGCACGAGTGCCTTGTGTAATATGCATGTCGTTGTTTCCAATATCATTGTTTTTCGCAAAAAAAAAGGTTTAACTTAACATGACGTTATCAATTCAGTAATTTTCTTTTGAAGTTTTATTTTAGCGTGTGATTATCATGAAGCTCTTGCGGTTTTGCTGCGATCAGTTTAGAAGCTCTTGCGGTTTTGCTGCGATCAGTTTATACCACTTTTAACATGTTTTGGAAGTAGAACGATGACAACTACAATTTTTTTTTTCCCCACAATTCCCGCAGATAGGCCTACCTACACTGCATATAACGGAATAGACATTTGATTTGTTTGTTGATTTGCTTGTCTGTGAAGGTCACGTATATACTGTCATTCATACGTACAAGCGAAAGCAATTACTTTTAAAGGTATTATTAAATAGTATATATAGTAATTAAATAGTATTATTAAATTTTACCATTGGGAGCAGTGATTTAAAAAAAGTTAAAGTTATCACATTTCACATATATTTTATTATGTGTAGGTCAGTTGCATAACGAATTTAATCTCATTAAAACTTGTATTATATGAGGAGATATCACTATTTTTTTTAAATAAACTATCATTAGATGGGTTATTCTAGAAACTATTTTATTCAATACAATTGTTCACATCTTTTTTGGGTTTTATTTAAAGAGATTATTTATCATTTGCAGATGAAACTAAAACAACCCCCCCCCCCCCCAGTTTTTGTGCTTCAAGATAGTTCTAAGATGTGAGTTGGGGATGGAAACAACCAATGTAAACATTTGAATCAGTATATAAGCAGTGTTAAGTCTGTTAAATTGTTAAGTATGAAAAATGTGAACAATAGTTATGATAAAATGCTTCTTGGCTAAATTGTCTATACAGTTATGGTTTGTTGAGAAAAATAGTGGTTATCTCGATCCTTATATTTCAGGCTTTGTTACGAAATTAATTTTGAATATGGTAGGATGTTTTGTGGTAAACAATACATTTAACATTACTTACCATTCATTATAGTGATTAGCAATTTTGTATTGGTTGTTTCTATCCCTCGCTCACGTTTTAGAATTATTTGAAGCACTAAGGCTGGGTATTTGTTTCATCTGCATAATATGGTAAATTATACCATTAATGCATGACTTTGAAACGGGGAAATTAATCGTCTTTTTATTTTTATTTGCCTCAATAACAGCAACAACAAAGTCCATTGCAATATTATTGATTGACATATTGTCCTACATCGACATGAATTTGCAAAAAGTCCCTGTTATTTACATCGGTAGCCATGAATGTCATAAGAAATCATCCATTTCTCATGCCACACATGTTCTCAAACAGCCAACAATAGATGCCCTACATTTTTAACCATGTCGAAATATCTTTCTTCGATTTTTGGCATGAAACCCCCTCTCCCTGTCAGACTATTACATTACATTAAAAAATGAGGAAGTAAGAATTACAATAGATGGTGGAGCAGTCCGTTTTTAAATATTAATGGACCCTCTTTATTCAGACAAAATTAATTAACATTTTTTTTTTTTGCTTTCCAGTAAACACACAAACCCACTCACACACATACAACGAGACATGGAAACATACAGTAGTTCTCAAAAGATATCGTTGATTTAATGAACTTTTGCCACCACAAAATGAAAAAAAAAAAGGAAAAAGAAACTATCAAAGTGTCAAATGATTGCAGACATCCATTAATAACAACAAACATACAAATTGTAAATGCAGAAGAACCAAAGAGTGGTATGAACAGAATAACATTGCTACTTATAGCCAATCATGTTTAACTGACTGACAATACATCTGGTGAATTTACGCTGAACCCTTCACTGTTTCTTGTCTTGCAGACAGAAGATAAAAAGAGAGACAGAAATAGAGAGGGCAAAGAAAAAGACTGCGAATATGGTTTCATTACATTTGCTCTCGCGCCATATTTCTCCCATTTAATATCTGCACGCTAACAGGCTAATCAAAACATAAATTCCAGAGCTCACATCTGTAAATAAAAATGGAATGTCCCAGTCCCCTACACAAATTCGTACCAAACATACTAAAATAAATGAAGCAAAAATGTATTAAACATAAATCATGCAGTTTGGCAAAAAACTGAATAGCTGCAGATATTGAGTATGAATTACTCTAGATACTGCATTTTGGTGGGAAGATGAAAGCTTTTCTCGTGGAATTTGAAGGTGCTATATTTAATTGGGTGCATGTACAGAAAATAGGTATTTTTTTCTTTTTTTCTTTAGTAAAAGAAACTCGTAATCTGGCTATGCGGACCCTTGGACAGAGTGTGAGTTGAAGAACCTGCCTTGGACATTAAACTTGATGGATGAAAGGTTATATCTCACTTATCCAAGTTAGCGAAAATTAAACACCTAATTATTTTCTCCCAGCTATTTTACAGAATCTTTTGAATTTCAAATTTTAACACACGTCTCCATACGGCATGGGGCATTGTTTGCCAGTGTGAGCCCTCTATCCACAAGCATAACCCATACCTTAATCCCAATCCTCACATCAAACTAAACCTAAAACCCTAATATAAACCCTGACCTTAACGATACCGTTATTCAAGTCCTTGGAAAAATAAGAACGGAGCCGATTGTCTCGGGATAAGGAGTGAATGTCGCGTCACCGTTTATATGAAGCTTTAGATTTCAGACGTTCAAATTTTGGACTTTCAGAGTAAAAAAAAATATAAAGAAAATAAAAAGGCACACAAACACACACACACACACACACACACACAATTACAAAAACAAACAAACAAAAAACGGTTTTGCGCAGTCGCAAAATCGCCAATAATATACTCGTAGATCTCGCGTCGTCCGAGATTTTCGCGGTTGGTTCTGGGCCATTTTTTGTGACCGCTCGAACTCACGATACAAAGTGCTACATGATGCACTGATAATGATTATGAAAGCTTAATGATAGTTGTTATAGGTTCTGTCCTCTTGTGAGCTAAAGCTCCCTTATTGAACATCAGGCGGTGGATGAATGAGCAGATTTCTAAATGTTACAAAGAGCGGAGATTGATTATATACAAAACACTAAAACCTAAGTTTTGCAATACACAAACAATTTAGGCCCTACTTACATTAATGCAAATACACTGTAAATATCAACATTTCATCATTGATTTTTATTCAAATTGTATAGCTACATGTATACGAAAGTTCTCGATTTGTCTTGATTAATTACAATAATTCTTTTCACAGGGGCTAGACGCTAACCTGTTCATCATTGTGATCCGCTCAGGCCACATAAATATTTAAATCTGAAATTTCGGTGGCCCGAAAGAGATACTTAGTGGCCCCCAAAACAGCGAACATAACAATCCAGTTTGCATCTCCGTTGCTCGATCGGCCATCGAAGGATAAACTTTTTGAACATTTAGCCGTCCGACATTAATATTCAGCGGGCCACCTAGGGCCACCACTTGTGTTGAGCCCTAGCTGCTTCCCACCGTGCCAAGTCTGTTGCACAGGAGTGTACATCATTGTACAACAAGATATCAGTAAAATAAGTATTCCTGAACAAAGCGAACGCTTTCTACCACCAACACTACGCATCTTTCTCTAAATGACAGAATAATACTTTGAATATTGCGTCATGATATTTTGATAACATCATCTATTTTCAAAGATATACATTGAAAAGTTTGTCGCTATGGTTTCTTTCTTTCTTGTTTTTCTAGCTATGATTGACATTGGCTATACAGTCCTATACCAAGCTGATCAAGTTATACGATGAATAATAGTGACATTAATCAAACATATAATTATAATAACCACATCAAACATTTAGGTAACTTCAATAAACATACTCCGAATAGTTTTATATTCAATACAACTTCTCTCTCACCCTATTGGGTTCACCACATTTAAGAGTTGCTGCACTTCGAAACTCCTCCGTTTCAACGAAGTGATGTCAGTGGTTTGATACTAGACACTGTTTCACTCCAAATCTACAAAAGAGAAATGAGCTATTAACAGAAATGAAAAAAAAAATAATATCAAATTAAATGTGGATAAATCAGATAATAAAGAGAGGGAGAGAGAGAGAGAGAGGCTGGTACAGGTTGGAATAAACGAACAGGAAAAATGAAAGGTGAGTCACGAATCGATTTTGTTTGGATGACATCCTGTTTTACAATTTTTATCCAAAATCAGGAGGACCTTAAAGTTCGTCAAAGCAGTGTTTAAGTTTTAATTCATTTAGTGCGAAGTAATAACTGCATTTCATTTCTCCCTTAACATCATCTGTGTTTTAAAATGGAGAAACATTTAATGGTATCTTTATTCAACAGATCATAGTCGCAGCCAGAAGCTGAATTACAAATGATTTTTCAAAAATGAGAAATATACATACACAGTATTACATAAAAATACGAAAGTAAAATTACAAAATCAAATAACACACAGGCTCATACAAAACAAGAACAATTCAACAAAACAAAACAAAAAAAAAATCCTCAGGCACTACATACATAAGAAAGTAATGAAAGTTTGAATTGACGTGGACCTCTGACCGTAAAGTTTCTATATCACTACCAATCAGTTCATGAATATTCACTAAGTTCCATAACTATACCTTGAACCATTTCATAAATATATTAAAAAAAATGTTACCCCACTCCGGCGGGGGTGGACGGAACATAGGTAAACTGAAGGAAGAGAAAATGACGTCCAGTCACAATGGATGCGGGAATGAATGTGTGTTTCTTTATTCTGGTATAAATTATACCAAGTTTCAATAATCATATTGATCGTAATCAAGTTAATTATCAACCACTTCTTCTCATCAACACAGTGTGAATAACACATGCAGTCTGTTGATACAAATACCTAATTCTTCATGCGTGTAACTGATAATTTATCCCTTTCTCAATATGATGCCTGATTTATATCTCAAAAAGTCTCTGAAATCATAAGTTAATTGTAACACTTACTCATACCAATTTATCTTAACATTCCTTTGTAGTAAGAATACCTTACTGTAAGCTTATCCTTTAATAAAACAGTCAAGCTTTAACTTAACCTGTCATTTAAAATATTAATGATTGAATCAAATAAACACAACTAAATATCATTTGATCAATCTCTGTTTATATCTATGAATTGAAATGCAAATGATTAAATAAACCTTAACCTGGAATGTATTCACTTCTTTGGCAAGAATTGTTTTAAAAGCAAGAAGGAAAACCGGTAATCTTTATACACTGCAAAACAAATCTAACTTCTTTAGTTTTCCTTTATTTCTCTAAAAGCCAGGTTTTCTCTCTCTTTCCTGCTCGCTTCTGTATTTTATTCCTCTG
This sequence comes from Diadema setosum, assembly GCF_964275005.1. Lineage (NCBI taxonomy): Eukaryota > Metazoa > Echinodermata > Echinoidea > Diadematoida > Diadematidae > Diadema > Diadema setosum. Next base: position 8,969,119 of record NC_092687.1, read on the forward strand.
ATATAAAACAAAACGCTTCTGTAAAATCCTTTACAATATACTTTTTCGACATTTGAGATGATCCCTGCCGTCAGGCAAACGCGAAAGTATTTCAAGAATGCGAGACACATGCAAGAGCAGTCGCTCTGAAAACCAACTTTGGGGACGATTCCTGAATAATTTCCTTTTAGTTTCTTTATCAAAAAGTGAGGGATTGACCGATTCAGTCTATGTACACTGTACCACTTGCCATTGTTTCTATCTTATACAATGCTATTATACTACTCTTTTAACTTTGTACAAATATCCATGTCTATTGCATTCACAATTTTTGCACTTATTAAGGCATTAGGGGTGTTTTCCATTCAGAAATGACATAAATATCAGCTAACCTGTATTCAGTCCCAAGATAGCCTATAAAGGTCAATGGACTCTGGTGCGGCGTACCACTGAGGAAAGTGTTTACACTGACTGCTCTACTCGTCCTTCTACACTGGATAACACAGCCTATGGCTTGTTCACACTCACACTAGCATTATTTAATCCGAAACTAAATCAGCTTAAATAGCGATTATGCATAAGTGGTTAAATCACTACACAAATATGATAATGACACAAGAACTCATATCCATATAATCACTAGCACATCATAATCAAGCAGTCATATCCGGTATTAACAATAATGAATAACAGACTATTCGATAACTTCACTGAGAACACCATTTGTAATCTGAATTCCTCTCTTTCTGAAGGAGAAACACTGCAATTCAACTACAACACACTAAATATCATGTAATCTTCCCCAAATTTACCAGTCGAAAGGAATGGTTTACAGAATAATTTAACACGAATAAAAGTTAGATTTCTTACCTGAAGGAAGAGAAAATGACGTCCAATCACAATGGATGCGGGAATGAATGTGTGTGGCTCAAAACCACATCCATCGAGATGGAGTCAGTTTTCAAGAATTTGAAGAAACTGGGTGAGCTCCATTCTGATTTCAGGGGTGGGTGGAATAAACTTATGAGGGTAAATTTCCCTATGTATACCATTCTAGAGACTTCCAAAAAATTAGGGGGGGGGGTCTATTTTCCCTGTGGCCTTTACAAAAAAATAAATTTTCACTTGACCGTTCACCTTAGACCTTTGACTTCATAGCCCGAAATATTCTCTTTAGTCTCCGTTCCCTGGCTGATCACCGGGCTGCGTGTTTCCACACACATGGGCGAGTGTATGGATACATTATGAATGACTCTCTGAATCTATACTGAAGGATAATATTACTGGTCACCGTCATATTTTAATCCTATTGTATGTGAGTTTCTGGATTCATGAACGCAGATACATATACTTGTCACGGAAAATGACAACGCGGCTATCGCAAATTTGCTTCAACAACAAACCATGCGGCTTGATTATGAGATATGAGAAAGGAAGGAGAAATTAGTGCGTAGCTTTGACATCATTATTCCTCTTACTGTTCCTCCTTTTTCGGAAGAAGTTCAAGAGTTGCAAAGATGATCTCCGCCGGGAATCGAACCCGGGTCTTTGGCATGAAACGCCAACGCTTAACCGGCTCGGCCACGTAGACGTCAGAGCGGTTCAGGCAGCCCATTTCACCAAGTTCGATAACCTGCCGGCGACGGACCAACCTTTCAACCCTTTTTGTGCATGTTCCTTTTTTGAGCAGAGAGTTTACGAATAACAACCAGCATAAAACGATATACATTTGTAAATGATTTGTATTGCAACTTAAGTTTTGCTAAGTCCTCTAGATTTGAATTAATATTATGACAACAAGTTGAACAGACTATACAGGAAAAACAAAATTATTAGGTTATTATTTACCACAACGATGACCAATAATAATGCACTTTCCGGACTCGTTACTATGGTGTGTCATATTTTTTCCGGTTGTGGTTTCGTCACACCGTCCCTCGAACTTGAAATCAATAACTAAACTGTTTTTCCTTTATCACTTTTTTTTTTTTGGGGGGGGGGGACTCCAAAGTGTATTAAGGTTTTAACGGTTTGCAATAAATTAAAAAGGAGGTTTATATACCAAATAATCAAACGCATCTTTTTTTTCTCACCGCACTACTTTGCAGTGATGTCATAATTCTATGATTTGAATATAAGTGGAGAATGCTCTGGACATTTAGTGACAGTTCCTTTGCATTATTGCATGTAGACATAATAAAGCAACTGTCTTCATTCGGAAGCGTGGGGACATCATACCGTCACTGCCGTAACTACCATTTCACTCTATGATATAACTCATCAATACATTGTAATGTATACACAATATATTATGAACAGAAAACAGATAAGCCCCACAGCCATAATCACCTAATGTAAAAAACGAAAACAACGACACAACACACTATCCATGTATCAAAATTAACTAGATTGTAGTTGACATTCTAAATTCATAAGATGAGTTTACTTGTAAACACAGATACACTATAGAAGTAGGCTTAAATGACCATTCATAATAATGTACTCTCTCTCTCTCTCAAAAAAAAGAGTGACGTCAGGGATCACTCCAAAATCTTCGAGTGATCCCTGAGGTCACTCCAAAATGAGTGAAAATAAACATTTTCACTCGAAATTCACTGTTTTTTGTATTCACTCCTTCAAGAGTGAATATTTTCACTCGATTTTTTTTAGAGAGTAAGTTCATCCTGCACGGGGTAGAGAGACAAACCCCAAATAAAGGAATCCTTGAAATGTAACTGATTCTGTTTACTTTTTTGGAACGTTCAAACATTCACAGAATACCTTAAATTTAAGACATGCTTAGGATGCGTATAAGTGAATGAATCTTCACGAGAGCAGGCGAGACACGTGTCCAGCTATTTCATAGGACTCTCGCGTAAACTTCATTCAAGGTGTGCTAATATTCTATTCACTTGGAATATCATACCACAGATTTTTGTTTGTTTGTTTTGTTTGAAAATTATCGACTACAGTCAACTTCGGATACCTCGAATTCGTCGGGACTGAAGAAAATGGTTCGAGGTACGTGAAATTCGAGGTACGCGAATTCGAGGTACGCATACGTACGTCGAATTTTCTTCGACTTATCCGACGTTTATCGATGTTCAACATGGTATCTGTTATAGTGCTTACCGATTGTTTGCATGCTTGTCAATTGAAATTGAATCGATATTTTATATGAATGAATTGAATGAAAATCGGAATTGAAATCAGAATTTCAGAAATGAAGATTTTGGTGGCCCTATCGCGCCACCAAAAAAGTCGGATGTTTGCCTTTACTTTTGAAAATGAACAGCGGTAACAATCGGCTCCGTAGGATACTAAAATAAATGTCGGATGTTTGCTCATACTTTTGGAAATGAAAAACGATAAGACTCGGCTCCGTATGGTGCTAAAACTAATGTCAGATATTTGATTTTGCGTTCGGAAATGATTAAGGACAACATTCGGCTCCGGAAGACGCTGAAAATGTCGAATATTATTTGCTTTGACGTTCGGAAATGAAAAACAATATTCAACTCCGTACGATGGTTAGATAAGTGTCGAATGTTTCCTTTACTTTCGGAAGGAAAGCAATAACATTCGGCTCCGGAAGATTCTGAAATAAATGTCAGATGATCGCTTTTATGTTCGGAAGTTCCAGTAACATTCTGTTCCATACGATGCCAAAATAACTGTCTGATGTTTGCTTTTAAATTTCGAAATGAATAACAGTAACATTCAGCTTCGTTCAATGGTAAAATTAAGGTTTGATGTTTGCTTTGACGTTCGGAAATGAGTAACAATAACATTCAACTCCTTACGATGATAAAATAAATGCTGGATGTTTGCTTTTACGATCGAAAGTAAATGGCAATAACATTCAGCTCCGGAAGATGCAAAAATACATCTCGAATGATTGCTTTTACGTTTGGCGTGTTTGAAAGTGAATATTACTGTAGCAGTAATATTCTGCCCCATGATGCTAAAAAAAGTATTGGATATTTGCTATTACATTTCGAAATGAATAACAGTAATATTCAGCTACGTTTGATGGTAAAATAAACGTCTGATGTCAGCTTCGACGTTCAAAAATGAAAAAAAAAAACAGTAACATTCGGCTCCGTACGATGATAAAATAATATTGTCAGATGATTCATTTCACTTTCGGAAGTGGACAGCAGTAAAATTCGGCTCCGTACGATGATAAAATAAATGTCGTATGTTTGAAATGAATAACGGTAATATTCTGCTTCGTACGATGCAAAAATAAATGACAGATTGTTGCTTTTAGATTTGGAAATGATTAACGGTATTGATCCGCTCAGTTAGATGCTGAAACAAATAGCGGATGTTTGCTTTCACGTTTGGAAATGGATAAGGATAGCATTCAGCTCCGTAAGATATGCTAAAATGAATGTCGGTTGTTTGCTTTTACATCTAAAAATGATTAACGGTAATATTCGGCTCCGTAAGGTGCTAACAGACTAATAAATGTTGGATGATTGCTTATAAGAAATGAATAACGGCAACTTTCGGCTCTTTACAATACTAAAACAAATATCGGATGCTAACAGATGTCGGCAAATGCTCCCACTTTTTCATTTCAAACGTAAGTTTTGACCTCCTAAATTTTTATGAATCAACTTTTATAATAATCTATACGCCTATTTGCTAAATCTTAAAACACAAAATAAGATAATTGGATTTTCTAATTTTAATTTCGAGTAAATTTGACCACCAAAAAATAAAAATCAGTGATACTGGTGGCCCGATAAAAGTTAGTGTGGAGCCCTGTCTATTCTATTCTTTATTATGCTCGGCCTATACTTCCACATCATATTCCACAATATTTTCATAATCGCATTGCTGAAAAAAAAAAAAATCAGTGCTTGCGTTCTCGGGGAAGAATAAATGAAACATACTTCGTGAAAGGCAAAACAAAAAAGTTAAGAAAAGGCACTACGCAGTAGATTGATGTTTGGACAGTGGACCGTGATTAATGCCAAAGATATAACTGTCAACACCCAACACCTACGCAGGTGCGCCACGACGGTTTAGAAATCTACGCACGCGGTATGACTATCATGATCAAGAAATAAAACACAGTGGTTAAAGAAAAGAAAATGATGGGCAGAGCGTTGTGCTATCGTAAGCACTCCATTAGCAAGGGTGCTATATTACGTGTACGTATGTAGGTAGGTGTTGGGGATTTTTCTCGTCAGCTGTGTACCGGGTATTTCTTTGGGCGCGCGATTGTTCTGGTCGGGAATATTTACAGTCGAGTGTGAAAAGATTTGTGACATGTCTTCTTCGCTGCCACGCGCGCTTAATCGGAAATGCTGAGTGATGTTGCAATTCGATTCGAGCTGCATGCTGGGAAAAACAATAAGTTAATTAAGATCGGGACAGTAGATTTCACTTCGAGGTAACCGAACTTCGAGTTATAGTTCTTCGAGCTACGCGAATTTTAATACACGGAAACTCCATAGGAACAATCGGGACTTTCATTTTGCCCCCGAGGTAAGTGATATTCGGCTTATCCGACGTCGAGGTATCCGAAGTTGACTGTATTCATCTACCTGTTCCTGTTTCAGATCGCATCAAATATGTAGAGTCTATCCGAAGTGCAGAAAGCTATCTGACCATTCTCAAACTCTTGTAGACTGTAGTCACACGATGATGCTGGTATTTGGATTTTGAAATCAGTAATAAGATTGTGCACGTGCTTCAACTCACTAGTGTATCGATCGATACGGACAAGACCCTCCTCGTGTTTCACCAAGGCTACAATGACCGAATCATCTTGACAAACAGCTGGATAGGGAATCATACCCTCCTCTTTGAAAACATTCTGCTTCTTCCCAGTACCGTCAAGGCAGACGACAGCTGATGCAGCTTGGAGTATCAGTTTCCCCTTGGTGGGAAAGAATAATTGCTTAGGTGTATATCCATCACACATCATGTATCTGACAGCCTTACCACCCTGTCGTTTAAATACCAGGATTATTTTGGGCGTCCCATAACCCACGTAGATATTATCATCTCTATCCACAGTTAGACCACCCAACCCTCCTTCAGCAAAATTCATCGTCTCGAACGTGACGTCAAGCTTCCCCCACTGTGGAGTGTAGAGAGACATCTCGTTCTCCACATCACGTACGACACATCGACCATCAGACAGGAATCCAATGTTAACGAGAGAGAGACCCTTCAGCACGGTCTGCTGTAACTCGCCATCAGGGGAGTACAGATGGATTCCGCCTTTAAACGATCCCACCGCCATCTTACCGTCTGGTACACGAGTCATGCAGTTCATGCTGTCTTCTCTTGGGAGCTCTATTTCTGCTTTGACATGCCACGTGTAACCTTTCAACTCTCCAAGACAAAGTTCATTAACCTTCACGAATCTACGGAATGAAATCTTCCCTGCTCGTTCTGTCACACCTCTCGGTGATTGGTTGTCAGGATCATCTCGTCCCAGAAAGCTCTTCAAGTTCTCGCACAGCGTGTCGTGTGCTAACAAGGCGTCTTTCTCCAGCGGTACCTTCATACTGTTTGTTACCAGTTCTTCCATAGCGTTCATGTGACTTATTGTTCGCCGACTCTCTTCCTGCATGACTTGTAATTCCTTCTCGAATTTTTCAGACCAATGTTTCACTTGACTTTTCAGGGCTTCTCTATTGTCTGACAATATCTGCATGTATTCCTCGTACGTTTTATCGATGTCATCATTGAGTCTTGTCATTAAATTTGTTATTTCATTGCGTTGTGTCTCTATGAATTCGATGTGATTGTCGATGGACGTTCTCTTTGATATTACTTTGTTTTTCAACTCCTTGATATTTTCCATCAATTTCTCCTCATGAACAGCTGTCTCTTTTATCTGATGTCCTGCTTGTAAGTGTGTTAACATCCCGCATCTTAGGCAGGCGTATTCTTGACATCCAGTGCAGAAACACTCCACATCCTCGCTAGGATGTTTCTTACATTTCCTTCGCCTCTTAAGCAGAACTTTTCCCGAGAGCACCTCGCTCATGGGCACCACTTCGTGGCTGGAGACCGGCTTCCAGAGAGAGTGGCCGTTCTCACACGATTCACACATATATTTCCCACAGTCCTGACAGTAGGACACAGCTGGCAAATTTTCGTCCATCTCACAAACTGTGCATGTTGGACTCTTGGTTTTCACTTCGTCCACTAGAGAACTCAAGAGTACATTTGTTTGTAACTTTTCCACATCTCCACTGGGTAGGGGCGTTTCTTTCCTGCATATTGGGCATGATATAGTTTCTTGATCGGACCGAGTTTGAGATATTCGTTGAAGACAGTCTTTGCAGAACGTGTGAGAGCATGTGAGTGATTTAGGCTGGTTGAAAAGAGTCAGGCAGATAGGACACTCAAGATTTTGGCTGCTGATTTGATGGAACTCTGTCATGATGTTTGTTTTTCTAATAGTAAAGGAAACATAAAGTGACAAACATATCAACAAATACTGGCACAAAACTCAAATTAAAGTTATTGAAAAGAGATAGTTTATGTGAAGCATGATGTCAGAATTCATGGATTCATAAACTGGCCCAAAATTAAGAAGTACAATTTAAGAGACATGCTTGAACGTGCTTTTTTGTTTTGTTTTGTTTTGTTTTACTACATTTACTGTGGATGCTGTATTTACTGGCTCAATAAGAACTTTTAAATATTTGTGGCGATCCATGTGAGTGAAGGAGATCACATTAACTTGTAATGTGTGTCTGTCAGAGGATGGTGGGACTTAGAATAAATTCAGATGTTAATGGTTGACACTCTAAAGGAATATTTGTAAAACAATATAGAGTTGCATTACGATAGAATATCAAAATATATTTAGGCATTAGATTGCAGCAGTAAAGGGATATTCAGCGATGTCGCGTATAACCAGTTGTCATGAAAAAAAAAAGAGAATTTAGATGATAATATGAGCGAAATGAGAGCAATTACTATTAACAATCGAGTGTCCGTTTGCCTGTTTGTGTGTTAGGTAACAACGTGTAATTCAGTTTATCCAAACAACATTATTTTATCCTTGAGAGATAGTTTTTTCTTTCATTGCACGAAAATGCTGGTTTCCTTAGTCTGGAGAGACAGGTGAGAACTATACTTATAGTACATGTATTGTACCTCATGCCTGTCAAGAACAAATTTAGGCACAACGATATTCTTCCCTGGATTAGCACATTATGTTCCCCACCATTTAGGAAAAACAAAAACGGCAGCATTATTTAAAACGTAGCCACAAATGGTAAAGGATTTCTGTAGAAATGGTGCAAGAAACCAATGAATAAAAATACTGAAGAAGGACCATTTAACCCTTCGTGACCAATGTCACTTTGGAGTCGATGTCTTTTCGAGGGTTTATGAACATGGAATGGATCTAACGGCCAGATTGTCTTCCTTCATCCATATGTAGCCATGCTATGTAAATAACCCCATCATTATTTGAACGCTTAGAGTTTTCTTGTGAGGCCTTTGATGAGATGCTTTCATTATTTAGGGTAGCATCCTTTTGTTGGTGATTAGGATGCATAAACCTCAATTCTACGTGACAGGCCTAAAGAGGTCTGATCTATGCCACGTTTTACTTCTCTCTCTGAATGATCCTACTTTCAATCTCCTTACACTAATTAATTCCAAAAATGGTTAGATGTTGATTTATTTTCAGCGGAGACAGTGATTAAAACTTTTTTGATATTTTTTTTTCCAATTCAAAGTTCATTTCAATTTTCGACACAACATATATATTTTCACTTCCTTTGATAACAGAGAACAAGGTGAAAACAACATTGTAGAAAAAAAAAGACTATACAGTACAATAATCTTTATTCATACAACATAATTGCAACATGCTAATTGATATGTCACTTTTTCTTTTCTTTTTGGCATGCTGTCTACTATGTTACAGATATCAACATAGGTTGTGGGCTTTAATAGTATGTTAACAAAAACACCAAAATTATAACAGAAAAAATATTGACTCAGCAAACAAAGGGAATTCAATTTCGAGCATATTAATGGTCATTTATTATTTGTATTAAGACTACGCGTTAGCACGATATCTAGTAAGAAACTAGAGTGATAATTGTTTCCTATGCTTACCAAGTATTCTGACATTCCTGGTTCAATACTGCTGATTTAGGTATGACTCCGAAATACAAGTAGACAAGAGATCACGATCTGATGTCTAATCAGCCTGTCCGAAAGTGCACACACACGTTAGATTGAGCGTGGTCTCACTTTTTAAGACCCAAACAAAATGAAATCATGAAGAGTTTATTGTTTTCGACAGAGAAATAGATGACGCAGTACTCCTAAAATGGCGGTGTAGCTTTGTTTACATTCTGTGTTATCTTTTCAGTCTGACCTATCAACGACAGAACAGTGTGTCTATCTGGAATCACAGCGCGTAATTAAATCTCACATTGAACAGCTAGCTCTTCATGCAACATTGGGCGAGTAAGAGGTGCACTGTGGGGGTCCATCATTTGTTTCGCTTTATTTAGTCAGGCACTGTGGGGGTAAAAATGACTTCGTGGGGGTATTTGTCTCTGTGGGAAAACAACAGGGTATACCCCCACAAGCTCCTATTGTTAGGTTGAGTGAGCTAAGTGAGCATTTTCCCATAAACAAAAGTCGTCATGTACACGACGACGATTTGAGAGTAATAAGACACAATATTATAGGTTAAATAGTTGTCATTTATCATTCATTTCCACAATAATGAGATTTCTTTAATTCCTGAGACTGTTCAAGCTATACTAAAGTGACATACGTGTGCGCTGAAAATCGGTTGACAATAAACTATATTGCTAGTAGTTTTGCATAGCCATGTGGTACTACACTAGAATACATGTTTTGAATGTCAGTCGTCACAATCTCTGCGTTTGCGTGTTCATAATTCACTCAGCAGCACAATTATTATATCACCAACATTACTATCATCATTGTAACGATCTTCATCATTAAATTAGAAGCAGTAGCAGTAGCAGTTTCAACTGTCCTGATATGCACCTCGATCCCTATCAGCTGTCTATGGTGGATAGCAATTTCGGTACATGTTTATGTCGTCTTCTTCGCACCGACGACCCACTGCCTGTATGGCAATGAAACGTAATACTGGCTTTGTCGTTGACATACCCCAATGCTCACCAACATTAAGACATATCAGCACAGGAGTAAGAATGGTAGAAAAAGTTCATGTTTGCTCTTTATGAATCGTGAATTGTGAGGCTTTTATTGTTGCCAAACAGGTATGTGGAGACCTCCTGTGCTATGCATCGTGAGTTTTCTCCTCGTCTTCCTCGTCTAAATTTACTCACAATCTCACCCTTTTATTATCCTGATTCTGGACATTTGACAATCATGTAGAGTGAAGTGCCGAAACCAAGGTACAAATTGTACAGTGAAAATGGGCCGAGTCGATTGTCAACAACTTCTTAAAGTTAATTCTAATTAGATGAATACTTATGCCTAGAACTTGGGAATGACTTGATATCATTACATCAGTATACTCTACGATACTCTACAATAAGACAAAATAACAATCATTTTGTAAAAGAGACCTACTTTCAGTCCATCGGCTGCTCGCCTGGGTTATGTAACTTTGTTGTTGTTATTTTAAAGATCGAAAGAAGAGAGAGAGAGAGAAATGGGGCCCTATACAAATAATTTGCCCCAGACAGCACTTATAACATAAAACAAATATTATAGATCTTAAAGAGATATAAACAAGAATATTAAATGCATACCAAGTCTCCTCGAGGGAGCTCATATCGTCTCCACGAGGGAGCTCATATTGTCTCCACAAAGGAGCTCATAAAGTCTCCACGAGGGAGCTCATATCGTCTCCATAAAGGAGCTCATTACGTCTCCACGAGGGAGCTCATATGATATTGATGAATACCTCATATTATTCTTCAGACAAACTCAAATAATTACACAATACACGCGCGCGTGTACCGCACACTAACTCATCCACGTGCACACACTCAACCACATACACACACCTTCAACCACGCACAGACACATCCATATCATGGTTCAACCCAAAATAATGTACAGTATTTAAATAGAGCACACACACAATGATATGTTTTTTACAAAATAGATAAAATTACTATAACTGTATCATTGTTTCGAAAGAAAGAAGAAGAGGAAAAAATATATATATATACAGTGTTTATATCAAGGAGCTCTAAGGCGTTGATACAGAAAAATATTTGCATATACAGAAAAATATTTGCAGTGTTTATATCAAGGAGCTCTAAGGCGTTGATACAGAAAAATATTTGCAGCAAACAACGGAGATATATGATACAGATATAATCCTGGAATCAAAGACGTATGAGTATACCTGCGGGCTTCAAGCCCCAAAAAATAAAAAAGTACCCCCCAAAAAAGCCCCCCAAAATAAAAAAGTACAATGTATGTAACTTATGTAACTTATCTTAACTTGTATGTATGTAACTTATCTTTTGTATCTTATCTTTTGTATTGTCTAGGGTTGAAGACAAAGGATGGTAAAAAGTGCTCACTCTTCACCCAATCACAGCAGTGGTCAGAAATGCACAACTACATTTAAAATACAATGTCTGGCTGTCTTTCAGTAAACTACATACGGGTAATACTTTAAGCGTATCAGCATCCCATTCGGCCTCATTATCACGATCTATTTTTTTTGAGGAGAATGTTGGGTTGATCACTGACTGATAGTCGACCATGAATTCAAGTTACCGTTGTCTTCTGTGAGATTACATACTAGTAAGTCCACTTAGTAGGATGTTATTCCTCTTGCCGATTAAAGTTGAGATAGGGAACTAAGGGCTTAATATAAAAGCTTGTAGATATTTGATGTGAACTTGTGCTGGCTCATAGCATTTATTACATTCAACAAACAACTAACAACTCTCTTTCACCCGGGTTTTATTTCGTGAAAAAAAAAATCTTACATAAACAATGCTTTAAATCATACTGAAACGATTTCTTTTTGCAACAAGCATGGTGGAGGAGTTTCTTGTTATATTTTGAAATATTGTGTTTTCACAAATTTAGTAAAATTCGCATTTTCTGAAGGGAGAACGTACTTGGCATTCTGCCTTAAACCATGGATCTAGGTCCATGCTTAAACAAAGTATTTAGAGTAAAGGGAAGAGGGAAAGTCACTTACACACACACACACACACACACACACACAGCACCAATTTAACTTGGGCTAAGATTTATTTCCACCAGAAACTTTCTTCATCGTGCAAATAGGACCTTCGACACTAACAGTCACTTTCACCAACTCAAAAAGGAAATTCCACTTTCCGGCCTGTTTTATGATCCCAAATTTTAGCATAATGCAAAAGAAGACTTGCTCTTTCAGAAAATATGAAAAAGTCAAGATCGGCCAGGTTGACCCATTTCACTTATTTTCAGTCCTCACGCAAAATCAGTATGTGCGACTTTTTGTTCGTTTTGTGATGCACGGTCACTTTTATTCTCTCACATTCATATAATGATTATAATAACATCAATTCAAATAGTGTCGTCGTCTTCAGGGCCCTGTTTTTAAGAAACAGATTATCCCTGAATAACCAACGCTGCAAAGACGGTCTGTAAAGAAAAAAAAAATAATAAACATGATCAACAGCTTACTCCCATACAAATATTATGGAATTCAGCTAGTGCATTGAAGCTAGACATTTTGTACTTGATATTTTGGATAATTCGAATTTGAAGTTATACGTTACACATAGTTCTTGGTAAAAACCAACAACAACAACATATAGCAAAGAGAATAAAGCTTTTACACAGTTTACGTAGTTTGGATTGGCAATGATGATTTTAAATCGTTCTGTACAGTGGCACAACAGTTGCTGCTATAGACGACTTTCCGTGACAAAGTTCTCAAAAGTTATTGTTGACTTAATGAACTTTTGCCACCAGAAATAAAAGCAAACACAAAAGGGTAGACAATTGAAAAAAAAAATAAAGTGATTGCAAGTATACAACAACATCAACAAGAAAAATACAAATTCTTTAAAATGCAGAAGAACCAAAGAGTAATGTGAACACATAATTAAGTAATACCGGCAAATAAGCTTATAAAATGTGATTAGATAAGCAACAGGTAAATTTACGATGGAACCTCAACTCTTTCCGTTCTTGCAGAGAGAGGAGAGAGATAGAGAGAGAAAAGGCGAGTTCAAATGAAAAAAAAAAAGAAGACCGCAAGTTATGATGATATGAAATGGGGTGGATGAATAATCAGATTTCTAAATGTTACAATGAGTAGATTGATTATAAAGGAACATTACAATAAAGTAGAGTCGGTAACGCACAAACAGACAATACACAAGAATGCAAATGTACTGTGAATATCCATAATTGTATTATGGATTATAAATCGAATAATAGGGTAGGGCCTAAACAGAAGTTCTCGTTTGTCTTAATTACATGCAGCCGAGCTCCATACAAAACTTGTTTCTTTGGTGATCTGTTCGAGTCATTAAAATCTTCAAACTTGAAATTTTGGTGACCCGAAAGAGATACAACGTATATGCAGGCTCTATTGGTCCGAAACAAAACCAAATAGGCATGACAATCCATTTTCAACTTTTGTTACCCAATTGGGTCATCATTCTAGTGGTTCGACAATAGTTTCCTGCACCGGGATACCGCTAATGTCTTTCCCTACTTATCATCACGTAAAGTGTGTTATATAGGATTGTACTATAGAATATCATTTATGAATATAAATGAACAAAGAGAGTGCGCTTTAAAGCCAGCACTACGGAACTTGCTGTAAATGGCTAAATGATTCTATATTGTGTGTCACAGTAGTTCGATATAACATCCCCAAAACATTCCCAAAGATATACATTAATAAGTGTGAAGCAAGTTACAGTATTACAATCGTAATATTTTTCTTTCGCTATGGCAACTCCGTGATTGCATGGGTAAAGTTGCTTTTACCGCTTTACCAATCCGACCACGTTATATGATGAATAATAATAGTCTTAACCAAAAATATAACTATAATTGACATATCAAACATCTAGGTTACCATAGTTTCGTATACAACTTCTTGCTCACCCTATTTCAAGATATACCAGAGATGCATTTCAAACCTCCTTCGCTTCAACATTTGACGTCATTGGTTTGATTATATGGCACAGTATCAGTCCAAATTTACAAAAGAAAAATGACCTTTTACAGACATCATAAGGTATAGAACATTATCAAAAAAAAATGTGGACAGATCAGAAAATGACGAGAGAGGAAGAGAGAAGGGCTGATAGAGGTTGGGAGAAATGAAAAGGGAATAGGAAAGGTTAGTCACGATTCATTTTTGCTTGGGTGATATTCTGTTTGACTTTTTTTTTTAATCCAAAATCTGGGAGAACTTCAAGTTCACCCACGCAGTGTTTTTTTTACCTTATTTTGTACGAAGTAATAACTGCATTTCATATATCCATAACTCACAAAACACAACACCATCTGTGTTTCAAAATGAAGAATCATTATTGCCTCTGTTCTCTGGCTGATCGCCGTGCTGCGTATTTCTACACACTTGGTCGAGTGGTAGTACGGATACATTATGAATTTGTATCTCATCAGTACTGAAGCATTATACTGTATTGCTGCTCGTTCCCATATTATTATTTCCCTATGGGAAATCAATTTCTGGGTTCATAAATGCCGATACACTAGGTCTATCAAACTTGAAATAGTATTGTAATAACGTGTTGAGCAGTAAGGTGGAACAATAAATTGGCTAATTTACCACAACAATGATAAATTTGACAAGATTCACCACTGTGGTCTCTCATTTTCTTTGTTTTTTCCGGTTGCGGTGTTGTTACAGCGCCCATTGAACCTGAAAACGATCGGCAAAATATAATGTTCTTTACGTCATCACATTTCTTTTTTTTTTTTGGGGGGGGGGGGGGACTCACAAGTGTATTAACGTTTTAAGCGTTTTGGTTCACATATGAAATTGAGGTTTACCAACCAAATCATCCAACAAATTCTCTTTTTCTCACTGCACTGCTTTTCAGTGATGTCATAACTATTATGCATGATTGGAATATAAGTGGAATATGCTTTGGGCCATTAGTGACAGTCACTTTGCATTATTACATGTAAACACAATGAAACAATTGATTTAATTTGGAAGCAGGAAAATATTCTTCACCTTCGTAAGTACCATTTTTTCTCTGATGCAACTCGTCACTGCGCTGTACATAATGTACATAAAATATGTTATAAACAACAACAACAACAACAATAATAATAATAATAAACAGAGAAGTACCAAGAGCCAAAATACCTAATTTAAAAACCGAAAACGACACAATGCACTGTTCATGTATCACAATTAATTGTTACTATAAATGCAGATAAAGTGTTTTTCCTATGTAAATGTATACATGCATTAAAAGTAGGCTTGATACCTATTCACAGGCCTACTCTGGAAGGTGTGGAAATACAAAACACCCAAATAAAGGGATCTTTACAAATCTTTTTCTCAAACATTAGAGCTGAGTGAGTAGAGCGATGACTCGTATAGTTTCAAGTTTGTTTATCAAAATAATTTGCTTAAACTTTGCAGGTATTATTGCGAGAGTGTATAAGGACATACTTAGTTTATTCATTCAAATGGACACCATTCCACAGTAGAAGGTCCAGAGGGACACACGTTCGTATGGAGTAGGGGTAGTGTGAGAGGGCATCTGGGAGAGATAGCCCCGAAATTACGGAATCTTTACAATTCGTTTTCCCCATATAACTAGATCTTATAGGATATGCTACAGTGCTATGAATGAGTAGAATTGTGACTGCAGTTTCAAGGTAATTCATGAGAGTGTCATGAGTAGGGGACTTAATCGGGTATAGTTTTCACATTTCATCTTCTTGGATCACATGGAGAACTCTGTCATCAACGTGGGCAGGCGTTATCCCTATTGTTACAGAAGATGATTTATATAAATTGCTCGTCACTATGCCTTCATACAATGAGGACCCGAAAGGAACAAAAATTAGAGAAACGAAATAAAAAAAAAAAAATCTCCAAATCAATAGATGTAATTTGAATGAACCGTCAAGTTTATACACTGTACTAGACTAAGGGGAGGCCCCACGTGTCCGGGAACGACTTGGTAGCTAATTCTCTAATTTGATCTCATGTTTTGAAAGTGCACGCACAAACTTTCTAAAAGAAAATACGAATGGACACCCAATAGTCCTCAAAGCTCCCCACCCACATGCTTTTTTTTTATGTCCATACGTAAAAGTTTGGAATAATGCTTGGAAGGTGAACTGGTCCCTGGGTACTCAACTGAGCGCGAGATGCAATATTTCTCTTGTTGCTAATTTCATATGAAGGTCATTCCCCAAAGCCTAATGTCGTATCAGCCAGAGCACTAATATATCAAAGCTAATGTTGTAACTCACCCTGTTTTACTTTAGGAATGGTCAATCATCCACAGACATGTCTATTGATTGAGGTCCTTAGTGCAAGAAGATTCTCGTGAGCACGCGTGGTACATGCTTGACATGTGCAGCCCATTCCTACGACCCTCGTGTAAACTTCATTCAAAGTCTACCAGTTTTTTTATGATATAACAACAAAGATTCTACTTCATCCTCTTTTTCTTTTTAAACGTGCTACTGCAGGACAAATGTCGTCTGTGACAGTTCAGTTCAAATCGTATCAAATATGTAAAGTCTATCAGAAGTGCAGAAAGCTACCTCACCACTCTCAAACTCTTGTAGATTGTACCAACTTCTTTCTGGTTTTTTTTTTTTTTTTTTGTATTTGGAAATCAGTAATGAGATTGTGTGTGTGCTCTAAATGTCTCGAGTATCGATCGACACTGACGGTTCCCCTAAGGTGATTCACCCAGGCTACAATGACCGAATCATCTCGACACACAGCTGGGAGGGGAAACAAACCTTCTTTCTTCAAGAAATACTCCTTCTTCCCCTTACCATCAAGGCATACGACATTTTATGGAACTTTCAGTATCAGTTTCCCTGTGTTGTGAAAGGAGAATATTTGTAGAGGTGGATATGCACCACACATCATGTTCCTGACTGCCATGCCACCCTGTAGGGTAAATACCTGGATCTGTCTGAGGCAACAATAACCCTGGTAGATATTATTATCTCTATCCACAGTGAGACCACCCATCCCTCCTTCATAGAAACTTATCGTCTCGAACGTGACGTCAAGCTTCTCCCATTGTGGAGTATAGAGTGACACCTTGTTATTTATATCGCGTACTACACTTCGGCCATCAGACAGGAATCCAATTCTCCTAACGTTGACATCCTTCAGCACGGTCTGCTGTAACTCGCCATAAGGGGAGTAGAGATGAATTCCGCCATTATACGATCCCACCGCCATCTTTCCGCCTGGTGCACGAGCGACACAGGTTATGATAATTTCGCTAGGGAGTTCTACGTCTGCGTTGACACCCCACGTGTAACCTTTCAACTCTCCAAGACAAAGTTCAATAAATTTCGAGGATATACACAATGAAATTTTCTGAGCTCGTTGTACCACACATCCTGGTGATTGCTTGTCAGGATCATCTCGTCCCAGAAATCTCTTCAAGTTCTCGCACAGCGTGTCGTGTGCAAATAAGGCGTTTCTCTCCAGCGGTACTTTCATGCCGTTAGTTACCAGCTCTTCCATAGCGGTCATGTGACTGATTGTTTGCCGACTCTCTTTCTTCATGACTTGTAATTTCTTTTCGACTTTTATAGACCATTGTCTAACTTGACTTTTCAGCTCTTCTCTACTGTCTGACAATAGCTGCATGTATTCCTCGTACGTCTTGTCGATGTCATCATTGAGCTTTCCAAACAAACTTGTTATTTCATTGCGTTGTGTCTCTATGAACTCGATATGATTTTCAACGGTCTCTTTCTTTGATTTTACTCCTTTTTTCAACTCTGTGATATTGTCCATCATTTTTTCTTCATGCATAACTGCATCTTCAATCTGATGTCCTGCTTGTGAGTGACGTAACATCCCACACTTACAGCAGACGTACTCCCGACATCCAGTGCAAAAAAAAAAAAAAAACAAAAACAAAAAACAAAAAAAAAAAAAACCTCCTCATCCTCGCTAGGATGCTTCCTACACTTCCGTCGCCTCTTAAGCGGAACTTTTCCCGTGAGCACTTCACTCACGGGCACCACTTTGTGGGTGGAGAACAGTTTCCAGATAGAGTGCCCTTTCTCACACGATTTACACATATTTTTCCCACAGTCCTGACAGTAGGACACAGCTGGCGACTTCTTGTCCATCTCACAAACTGTGCATATTGGGCTCTTGATTTTCACTTCCTGCACAAGAAAACTCAGCGATATGTTTGTTTGTAACTTATCCACATCTCCACTGGGCAGGGGCGTTCCTTTCCTGCATATTGGGCATGTTATAATTTCCTTGTCAGACTGAGTTTGAGATATTAGTTGAAGACAGTATTTTGCAGAACGTGTGAGAGCATGTCAGTGATTTAGGTTGGTTGAAATGAGTCCGACAGATAGGGCACTCCAGATTCTGGCTGATGATCTGGTGAAACGTTGCCATTGTGTCTATTTGTCTAATAGCAAAAGAAACACACAGTAAACACATACCAGGAGAAAACTGAAATTAGCATTTGTCAAATAGAAGAGGTGAAAACATCATGTCTGATTGTAGGCATTCTCAATTAAGCAATTTAACAGACATGTGTGATTGTTTGTGTAACCATAATTAGTGAGAATGATTCATTTACGGTCTCAATAAAGCTGACTTAATATGTGACCTTGCATCACAAAACCAACAAAATGTCGCCAGACATGGAATTTTAGATAAGGGCAGATTCTGAAAGAGCAGAATGAACCCTTTAAATTGATGTATAACTCAATTAAGATGGACTCCCCTAACCTACCTATATACTGGAAAGAAAGCACACACTCTGGAAAAATGTGAACTGAGAGAAGAGGCTCTGAAGTACAGGGTTTATACAAGCACTTAATCTTTACCAAGCCATGTTAGCTGTGCGATGAAAGGACAAAACACAGGATGTAAATCACTGGAGCAACAACAATGAAGGGATTATCAGATTAAGCAAGAATTTAGCATGTTTTATTACCACAGTCTGTCCATGAATTATGCCAACTTCCAAAGCAGTAGCATTATTCCTTCAAAAGTTGTTAGATTAAAAAAGTGAAGAGTGTGGTAGTGGTTTCCAGAAATGAAAAGGGGTTTCTAAAACATACCTAGTCATTGTACTCCCCCCCCCCCCAAAAAAAAAAAGGTTGTAGGAAACTGTTGCAAAGACACTTTCTCTTTCATATTATGGTCCCAAATTAAAAAATAATGTAGAAGAAGGATAAATTTTTGAGAAAATATGAAATACTCAAGATTGACTCTGTTGACCCATTTCACTTTTTTTCTTGAGCATTAACGTAAAAAAAAAAATAAAGGGGTGCGACTTTTTGTTTGCTTTGTGGTGCACGGTCACATATTATGGTATATCTCTCGAGTGGAGGAAATCTCCATGACTAGTTGAGTGCGCCTGGTATGATATGCCAATTAGAATGAAGTCAGATGTAACTTACTAATACTCTAAAGGAGTATTCGAATATAATACAATTTTGAATTACGATTAGCACTCACCAAACTATTTTACTTGGAAGATTTAAACAGATAATGGGGTATGACTATTTTGATGTTGGCCTTGTATGTACACTCTTGTATTTCCAAAATTTTGTCGCTTAACGTACATATTGAATAAGTCCCTTGTTACCGGCACAATACTTAATCAAATAAAAGTTGGCAAGGTTGTTCAAAAAAAAAGAAGAAAGGTGGGGGGTAGTGATAACATCTTTTGACTGCTATTTTCACAATTCTTAAGCATTTGATATACTCTCGTGTGATCAAGTTCTCAACTGAATGTAGATTTCTTTTGTGATTCTCAATCTTAATCAGGGAATTTGAAGAAAAAAAATTCTAAAACTGTTGCCATTTTTGACAAAGCAGTCCACGCTATTGATTATTTGTCTCATGGTCCGTTCAGGAGCTTTTTGACCGACAGGAAACAGTGTGTTAATATTTATCTTTTTAATTCTAGATTGATAATATTATCTTGCTGGGTCCCTCAGGAATTTCTCTTGGGCCCGCTTTTGTTCATTCTTTATCAAAATGATTTCAAAATTTAATCTAACACTATGTTCTTTCGTCTGTTTGCCGATGATTCCAAAGTTTTCTTTCCACATCGAAATCCTGCAGCCCCTTTAGATAAAGTGAATAGAGAAGAAAAGTCAGTTCCAATTTGGATTGAGGCAAAAAATTGTCTCTCGATGTAAGGAAAACCATATATGATTATGTAATCAATATGTGTATTTCCTCAATGTCAAATGAAATATAGAAATAAATGTGCTGGATCTGTCCACTGTGTCTCGAATGTAAGACCGGTGAAGTTAAAGTAATCAAATTAAAATCATATAGGAACGATAATATCCCTCCGGTGATATCGTATTAAAAAGAATGTCGTCATGTAAAAAGAGAATATCCATGAAAATTTGAGTGCAATGAGAGAAATCATCATTAAATATCGTGCGTCTGCTGGGATGTTTGTATAATTTATCACGTAACAAGGTGTCCTTCAGTCTATGCAATATAATATCTATATCCTTGGAAGATAGATTCAATATTTTAATATATTCATTGCACGAACATACTGGCTGCCCCAGTTTTGAGAGAAACACGAGAACTATATTCGTTTACCTTAAGTATCAAGAAAAAAATCCTTCCGAGATTAATGTCACCTAATTTATTGGACAAACAAAACAGGCAGCAGTATTTCTAGGAAAGCATATCCTCAAATGGTAAAGAATTTCTCTCGAAATTGTGAAAGAAAGCAAAGAAAAGCAAAGTAAGAGTGAGTAAACAAGAAAGACCCTTTTATTGTCGAACATATACTGCGTGACTAAATAACTTGGACTGAAATCAGTCAGTTGTGATTTATAATAATATCTTTGAAGTCGCTGAAGATTCGATGTCCTTTCTAGAATTCTTTTTTTTTCATGAAATGAATTTATGAGGCAATGAGAAAGGTTTATGACTACCATGATTGTTTTTTTTTTTCGCTTTCCAGCCATATTCTGTATAAGTAACCCCGTCATTACTTGAGCAGTCTGTTCAGTACATTGTTGTGCAGTTTTACTGTTGTGTGGAATACTTTCTTCCAACATCTCTCCTTGTTAATCTTTCTGAAGCAGATACCAAATTTTCGTTGCTAGTCCTATAATCTCAATAACTGATTTTTGTGCCCCAAGACCTTTACATGATGGTCAAATTGGCTGCATGATACAACCTCTCTCTGAGTAATTTTGTCTGTCATTTGTCGACACTCTGATCGAGTTTCGAATATCATAAAAACATGAATAGCCACCCCTCTCGTTCATTTCAGTTGCTAAAGAAATAAAAAAAAAGTGATTAAGCAGGACATAGTTAAATCATTAAAGAGAAAAGTCCTAAAGAAGTCTGACATGTGTTGTTGCAATTTCTATACGCTTGTCTTGAAATGCCCTGATACTTCCCATCTCTTTGCACAAATTTGTGATACAATTGTTAGACATTGATTTATTTCAAGCGGGGACAACGATTACTAATGCTTTTATTGTCATGCAGGACATTGTTATTGATCTTTCTGTTTTTCTGTTTTGCAAAGTGCCATTACTCTATTACAAATATGAACACGGTATACGTTGTTTGACTAATCATGTTTACCTACAATCAGCGAAATCTTAACAGAAAAAAGCACATACCAGACAAACAAAAGAGACTCAATTATCTTGTGATTATGCATTTACTTTTATGTAAAACTCTACGTGTGAGGCACAATCTTTAGGTAGATACGAGTATGGATTGTATGCTTACCAAATATGCCGCATTCCGGGTTGAACACTACTGATTTAGGTCTGCCTCCGAAGTACCATACACGGGCTCACGATCTGATGTCTAATCAGCCTGTTGAAAGATCCTCTCACACATGAGATTGAATGTGGTCTTACTTTTAGACCCATATGAAATAAAGTCATGAAGAGTTTGCTATTTTCGACAGAGGGAGAGATTACATAGCGCTTACGAAATGGCCAGTCAATTTTCAAAGGGAGGTTTGTATTCTTTGTGACCTTTTCACTCTCACCCATTATATTCATAGAAACTGGTTTTTCCCATGCACATGTCAGATAGGGGAGAGCAGTGAAGATTCATGAAACCAAGAGAACGAAGTCGGCGAACAGTGTGACTATGGAATGCGAATGAATGGAGAAAGGACGATTAACAGAAATAAGGAGGGGTAAGTAGAGGAGAAGTGAGAATATGCGGAGAGAAGGGAGAGAGAGAGGGGGGGGGGCAATGAAAAGAAGAAAAGAACAAATTGAAATTCAAGACGTAATTAGAGGGAGCTATTGTAGATCCTAGAATTAAATGCTGCTGCGGAAAAGAAAAATAATGGAGAGGAAATTGATGACAGTTAAATCCTGAAAAGGTTCCTGTGGGAGAAATGCAAAAATGAGAAATTAAATCAAAGTTAAAGTGTAGACCTGAGGAGAGAAGACAAGAGAAATAACCTGTAAAGAAATGTGTAAATTAAAACTAGTGGTCCTGAAAAGGACCGTTGAGTTGTATGGAAGGAAGAAATAAAAAAAAGAAGAAAAGAAGAAAGAAGAGAACAGGACAGAAAGAAAAGAAAAGATAAGTAGTGTAGAAACAGACAAAAGTGTAAGAGAGAGAGAGAGGTAAGAGAAATGAAACACTGAGTAAAGGTACACAGCTAGTGAAAGTAGAGCAAGAAGTCTAGTTATGAGAATAACTAGGAGAACCGAGGAACTTGACGTTTCGGGCAGGTTGACTGTCCTTCGTCAGAAGTGAAGCGTGATCTGAGGAGAGGCGGGCTATATATGGAGAATGCGGACCTAGATGGAAGAGGTCGGTCGAGGCGGGCTCGCAGGCGGGCTGAGCGTCGGCTGTTGGTGGAGTGTTGTGGTCGTTGATGCGTTCTATTGTTCTTGGGGTGTGTTAGTGGGGGAGTACATCTGTGATGGCTAACTTGGCTGTTAGTAGGTCGTGCCCGGAGATTGGAGTCCGGGTTGGTAGATGGGGTGGACGCCGGTGGTGTGAATGAATTGTGTCGGTGAGGGCGTCTTCTGGAACCAGCGATAGGTGTGGTCGTGAGTGGAAGGCGCGGTTGACGTCGTGGGCGCTGTTGTGAAGAGGTGGGGGAAGAATTATGAGAGGAAGAAGTAGAGGGGGGAATGTGCTGTGGAGAGAGTGTGTTGTTGTTGTCATTGTTGCTGTTTGATTGTTTGTTGATGAGAGGAAGCCAGATGTTGTTGATGTGGAGTCCAGTATCCTGTGTAACAGTGTCGTGTGTGTGAATTTCTATGGCTTCTCTGATGCGTCGTGTGTTCCAGTTGTTGATGGATGTGATGAGTTTGCTGTCTTCCCAGTTGATGCGATGTTCCGACTGTTGAGCGTGTTTCACGATGGCTGACTTTTCCCATTCCGAACGTCTGTAGCATGTTTTGTGTTCTTTCAGTCTGGTCTCTAGCGATCTCCCTGTTTCACCTATGTAGACTTTGCCGCATTGGCATGGGATACGGTAGACACCTGGTTGTTTGTGTCTGGAGTGCTTGTCTTTGTGTGAGTGCAATGAATTGTGAAGTTTGTTGGAAGATGTATGACGGACCTGGATGTTGGCGGACTTGAAGATGCGTTGTAGTTTGTGCGAGGTGGCGCCGAGGTAGGGAAGATTTACAGTTGTGATGGGCTGTTCCTTGGCTGCTTGGTTGGGATGAGAAGGTGCTTGAGTGTTGATTTTGTGCTTGGGGTATTGGTTAATAGTGGTGAGTGTGTCTGTGATATGTTCGAGTTCTTGTTGAAGATGTTCTTTGTCGCTGATTTGATGAGCACGTCGGACGAGAGCGTTCGGTACTGACTGACGGACTGCTGGATGATGGAAGGAGCGGTAGTGAAGATATCTGTCTGTGTGAGTGGGTTTGCGGTAGACCTGGTGAGAGAAAGTGCCAGCGTTGGTCTTTGTGACGAGAACATCGAGGAAGGGGAGAGAATGGTTGTGTTCCGTTTCCACTGTGAATGAGATGTTGGAATGTTGTTCGTTGAGGTGTGTGAGGAAGTCGTCCAGTTGATCTGCTTGGTGTGGCCAGATGGTGAAGATGTCGTCGACATACCGGAGCCAGAGTGAAGGTTTGTGTTGTGCCGTGGCTAGTGCGTGACTTTCGAAATGTTCCATGTAAATGTTGGCAATGATCGGTGAGAGGGGGGAGCCCATGGCTGCGCCTTGTTGCTGTTTGTAGTGTGTGTCCCTCCATCGGAAGGAGGTAGAATTGAGACATGTGAGGAGGAGGTCGTGTATCTGTTGTGGTGTGAGTTGTGTTCTGGAAGAAAGAGAAGGGTCATCGGTGAGACGTTGTTTGATGATGTCACAGGCTCCGTTGACAGGAACGCTGGTGAAGAGTGATTCTACATCAAAGCTGACGAGGGTGTCTGTAGGGTTGATAGTAGTTTGAGAGAGAATGTCAATGAAGTGTTTGGAATTGTTAATGTGGTGTTCTGTGTTGCCAACGAGTGGCTGTAGAATGTCTGACAGGTGTTTGGCTGTTTCGTAGCAAGGGGAACCTCGTGTAGAAATGATGGGGCGGAGAGGCAACGCCACGGTCGTCATTGACAAAACACAATACGAACAAAAGATACAAGACATCCTTCACACCCCCACATACACCGAACTGAAACGTGACCCGACTCCTGCCACCGAGAGGAAACTCAATGCCAAGCTCCTCGAACTTCATCGATCAAATGCCCTTCCTCAACAGCTTTATTTAAGACTCCGTGCCTCCTCCAGCAGATGTCCCATCCTCTTCGGGCAACCCAAAATTCACAAGCCATCAGTGCCTCTCCGCCCCATCATTTCTACACGAGGTTCCCCTTGCTACGAAACAGCCAAACACCTGTCAGACATTCTACAGCCACTCGTTGGCAACACAGAACACCACATTAACAATTCCAAACACTTCATTGACATTCTCTCTCAAACTACTATCAACCCTACAGACACCCTCGTCAGCTTTGATGTAGAATCACTCTTCACCAGCGTTCCTGTCAACGGAGCCTGTGACATCATCAAACAACGTCTCACCGATGACCCTTCTCTTTCTTCCAGAACACAACTCACACCACAACAGATACACGACCTCCTCCTCACATGTCTCAATTCTACCTCCTTCCGATGGAGGGACACACACTACAAACAGCAACAAGGCGCAGCCATGGGCTCCCCCCTCTCACCGATCATTGCCAACATTTACATGGAACATTTCGAAAGTCACGCACTAGCCACGGCACAACACAAACCTTCACTCTGGCTCCGGTATGTCGACGACATCTTCACCATCTGGCCACACCAAGCAGATCAACTGGACGACTTCCTCACACACCTCAACGAACAACATTCCAACATCTCATTCACAGTGGAAACGGAACACAACCATTCTCTCCCCTTCCTCGATGTTCTCGTCACAAAGACCAACGCTGGCACTTTCTCTCACCAGGTCTACCGCAAACCCACTCACACAGACAGATATCTTCACTACCGCTCCTTCCATCATCCAGCAGTCCGTCAGTCAGTACCGAACGCTCTCGTCCGACGTGCTCATCAAATCAGCGACAAAGAACATCTTCAACAAGAACTCGAACATATCACAGACACACTCACCACTATCAACCAATACCCCAAGCACAAAATCAACACTCAAGCACCTTCTCATCCCAACCAAGCAGCCAAGGAACAGCCCATCACAACTGTAAATCTTCCCTACCTCGGCGCCACCTCGCACAAACTACAACGCATCTTCAAGTCCGCCAACATCCAGGTCCGTCATACATCTTCCAACAAACTTCACAATTCATTGCACTCACACAAAGACAAGCACTCCAGACACAAACAACCAGGTGTCTACCGTATCCCATGCCAATGCGGCAAAGTCTACATAGGTGAAACAGGGAGATCGCTAGAGACCAGACTGAAAGAACACAAAACATGCTACAGACGTTCGGAATGGGAAAAGTCAGCCATCGTGAAACACGCTCAACAGTCGGAACATCGCATCAACTGGGAAGACAGCAAACTCATCACATCCATCAACAACTGGAACACACGACGCATCAGAGAAGCCATAGAAATTCACACACACGACACTGTTACACAGGATACTGGACTCCACATCAACAACATCTGGCTTCCTCTCATCAACAAACAATCAAACAGCAACAATGACAACAGCAACACACTCTCTCCACAGCACATTCCCCCCTCTACTTCTTCCTCTCATAATTCTTCCCCCACCTCTTCACAACAGCGCCCACGACGTCACCCGCGCCTTCCACTCACGACCACACCTATCGCTGGTTCCAGAAGACGCCCTCACCGACACAATTCATTCACACCACCGGCGTCCACCCCATCTACCAACCCGGACTCCAATCTCCGGGCACGACCTACTAACAGCCAAGTTAGCCATCACAGATGTACTCCCCCACTAACACACCCCAAGAACAATAGAACGCATCAACGACCACAACACTCCACCAACAGCCGACGCTCAGCCCGCCTGCGAGCCCGCCTCGACCGACCTCTTCCATCTAGGTCCGCATTCTCCATATATAGCCCGCCTCTCCTCAGATCACGCTTCACTTCTGACGAAGGACAGTCAACCTGCCCGAAACGTCAAGTTCCTCGGTTCTCCTAGTTATTCTCATAACTAGACTTCTTGCTCTACTTTCACTAGCTGTGTACCTTTACTCAGTGTTTCATTTCTCTTACCTCTCTCTCTCTCTTACACTTTTGTCTGTTTCTACACTACTTATCTTTTCTTTTCTTTCTGTCCTGTTCTCTTCTTTCTTCTTTTCTTCTTCTTTTATTTCTTCCTTCCATACAACTCAACGGTCCTTTTCAGGACCACTAGTTTTAATTTACACATTTCTTTACAGGTTATTTCTCTTGTCTTCTCTCCTCAGGTCTACACTTTAACCTTAATTTAATTTCTCATTTTTGCATTTCTCCCACAGGAACCTTTTCAGGATTTAACTGCCATCAATTTCCTCTCCATTATTTTTCTTTTCCGCAGCAGCATTTAATTCTAGGATCTACAATAGCTCCCTCTAATTACGTCTTGAATTTCAATTTGTTCTTTTCTTCTTTTCATTGCCCCCCCCCCCTCTCTCTCTCTCTCTCTCTCCCTTCTCTCCGCATATTCTCACTTCTCCTCTACTTACCCCTCCTTATTTCTGTTAATCGTCCTTTCTCCATTCATTCGCATTCCATAGTCACACTGTTCGCCGACTTCGTTCTCTTGGTTTCATGAATCTTCACTGCTCTCCCCTATCTCCATGATTCTCCAACATTCAACTCCTTCCTCTTCCTCTTCCCTTCTATCTCATCTTTCCCCTTCTAACGATGTCCGAACATCTTACTTGATTCTCACACTATTCTTCCTTACCACTCTCTGTGTTCCTTTCTCTACTGTCTCCACTAGTGCAACTTCAACTTCCAGCCCATTACTGTCTCCCACTCTTCACTTTTTGCCCTCCTCACAACCCCCATATGTCGCTTCCCTCTTCGTTTCTCCTCTTTACAAGCTCTTCTCCCAAACTACGATCCGGTTAAGGACTACATACACATGGTGTCACCGCAAATCTTTCTTCCTAATTAACTTCACCATGCAAACCTTCAAAAGACACATAACCGAGCTCTACGGGGAGCAAACTCAACGATCTTCTCGCCTACTTCAACGGAACCTAGTCAAACAATCTAAACTCTCCAATCATCTCACCTTTCTGAAAAGATGCCGAGATCACAGTATCATCCCTCCTGGTCTACAGCTGAAATCAACCATACAAACTCCACGTGCTCGACGTATTCTTCACCAAGCCGGCCTCTCCCTCACCAGAGAACGCATTGCCCATACTCGACAAGAACTTCACACAATCGATCAACAAATCAACACCTCACAAACACACTTGTCACAAACACTACATCCTGCCGACCTCCAGAAGATACAGACCTTCAACTCTCACACAGCAAGGACCACCTTTCTTCGCACCAGAGAGAAGCAGATACGGAAGTTCAACACACTACATAACAGCCATACCCATACATACACACGAGACAAGCCGCCCGCCGCCCGCAACACAGTTGTCAATTTAAGCCAGCACAACCTCACACAAGCCGAACACAACGTGTTATCCCTTGGGCTTAACTTCGCAACACCACCCAAGAAGATTCCTTTCACAGAAATCATACAACAAACGGAACCCAAGCTCAGATACCTGAACAAAGCCGCAGCCGACAACATTCGACTCCTTGTTACTCAAGCTCTCTCCACAGCTGTAGTCTGTACAGCGCATTGAAACCCTGAAGTGTGTGAAATGCGCTATATAAAAACCAGCTATTATTATTATTATTATTATTATTAGCTAAGCCACCGCAGCCCAACCTCAACAAAGAAGAACGAACAGCGGTGAAGACTCTACAAAGCAACGCATCCATCCATATCATTCAAGCAGACAAAGGCAACGCCACGGTCGTCATGGACAAAACACAATACGAACAAAAGATACAAGACATCCTTCACACCCCCACATACACCGAACTGAAACGTGACCCGACTCCTGCCACCGAGAGGAAACTCAACGCCAAGCTCCTCGAACTTCATCGATCAAATGCCCTTCCTCAACAGCTTTATTTCAGACTCCGTGCCTCCTCCAGCAGATGTCCCATCCTCTTCGGGCAACCCAAAATTCACAAGCCATCAGTGCCTCTCCGCCCCATCATTTCTACACGAGGTTCCCCTTGCTACGAAACAGCCAAACACCTGTCAGACATTCTACAGCCACTCGTTGGCAACACAGAACACCACATTAACAATTCCAAACACTTCATTGACATTCTCTCTCAAACTACTATCAACCCTACAGACACCCTCGTCAGCTTTGATGTAGAATCACTCTTCACCAGCGTTCCTGTCAACGGAGCCTGTAACATCATCAAACAACGTCTCACCGATGACCCTTCTCTTTCTTCCAGAACACAACTCACACCACAACAGATACACGACCTCCTCCTCACATGTCTCAATTCTACCTCCTTCCGATGGAGGGACACACACTACAAACAGCAACAAGGCGCAGCCATGGGCTCCCCCCTCTCACCGATCATTGCCAACATTTACATGGAACATTTCGAAAGTCACGCACTAGCCACGGCACAACACAAACCTTCACTCTGGCTCCGGTATGTCGACGACATCTTCACCATCTGGCCACACCAAGCAGATCAACTGGACGACTTCCTCACACACCTCAACGAACAACATTCCAACATCTCATTCACAGTGGAAACGGAACACAACCATTCTCTCCCCTTCCTCGATGTTCTCGTCACAAAGACCAACGCTGGCACTTTCTCTCACCAGGTCTACCGCAAACCCACTCACACAGACAGATATCTTCACTACCGCTCCTTCCATCATCCAGCAGTCCGTCAGTCAGTACCGAACGCTCTCGTCCGACGTGCTCATCAAATCAGCGACAAAGAACATCTTCAACAAGAACTCGAACATATCACAGACACACTCACCACTATCAACCAATACCCCAAGCACAAAATCAACACTCAAGCACCTTCTCATCCCAACCAAGCAGCCAAGGAACAGCCCATCACAACTGTAAATCTTCCCTACCTTGGCGCCACCTCGCACAAACTACAACGCATCTTCAAGTCCGCCAACATCCAGGTCCGTCATACATCTTCCAACAAAATTCACAATTCATTGCACTCACACAAAGACAAGCACTCCAGACACAAACAACCAGGTGTCTACCGTATCCCATGCCAATGCGGCAAAGTCTACATAGGTGAAACAGGGAGATCGCTAGAGACCAGACTGAAAGAACACAAAACATGCTACAGACGTTCGGAATGGGAAAAGTCAGCCATCGTGAAACACGCTCAACAGTCGGAACATCGTATCAACTGGGAAGACAGCAAACTCATCACATCCATCAAAAACTGGAACACACGACGCATCAGAGAAGCCATAGAAATTCACACACACGACACTGTTACACAGGATACTGGACTCCACATCAACAACATCTGGCTTCCTCTCATCAACAAACAATCAAACAGCAACAATGACAACAACAACACACTCTCTCCACAGCACATTCCCCCCTCTACTTCTTCCTCTCATAATTCTTCCCCCACCTCTTCACAACAGCGCCCACGACGTCAACCGCGCCTTCCACTCACGACCACACCTATCGCTGGTTCCAGAAGACGCCCTCACCGACACAATTCATTCACACCACCGGCGTCCACCCCATCTACCAACCCGGACTCCAATCTCCGGGCACGACCTACTAACAGCCAAGTTAGCCATCACAGATGTACTCCCCCACTAACACACCCCAAGAACAATAGAACGCATCAACGACCACAACACTCCACCAACAGCCGACGCTCAGCCCGCCTGCGAGCCCGCCTCGACCGACCTCTTCCATCTAGGTCCGCATTCTCCATATATAGCCCGCCTCTCCTCAGATCACGCTTCACTTCTGACGAAGGACAGTCAACCTGCCCGAAACGTCAAGTTCCTCGGTTCTCCTAGTTATTCTCATAACTAGACTTCTTGCTCTACTTTCACTAGCTGTGTACCTTTACTCAGTGTTTCATTTCTCTTACCTCTCTCTCTCTCTTACACTTTTGTCTGTTTCTACACTACTTATCTTTTCTTTTCTTTCTGTCCTGTTCTCTTCTTTCTTCTTTTCTTCTTCTTTTATTTCTTCCTTCCATACAACTCAACGGTCCTTTTCAGGACCACTAGTTTTAATTTACACATTTCTTTACAGGTTATTTCTCTTGTCTTCTCTCCTCAGGTCTACACTTTAACCTTAATTTAATTTCTCATTTTTGCATTTCTCCCACAGGAACCTTTTCAGGATTTAACTGTCATCAATTTCCTCTCCATTATTTTTCTTTTCCGCAGCAGCATTTAATTCTAGGATCTACAATAGCTCCCTCTAATTACGTCTTGAATTTCAATTTGTTCTTTTCTTCTTTTCATTGCCCCCCCCCCTCTCTCTCTCTCTCCCTTCTCTCCGCATATTCTCACTTCTCCTCTTCTTACCCCTCCTTATTTCTGTTAATCGTCCTTTCTCCATTCATTCGCATTCCATAGTCACACTGTTCGCCGACTTCGTTCTCTTGGTTTCATGAATCTTCACTGCTCTCCCCTATCTCCATGATTCTCCAACATTCAACTCCTTCCTCTTCCTCTTCCCTTCTATCTCATCTTTCCCCTTCTAACGATGTCCGAACATCTTACTTGATTCTCACACTATTCTTCCTTACCACTCTCTGTGTTCCTTTCTCTACTGTCTCCACTAGTGCAACTTCAACTTCCAGCCCATTACTGTCTCCCACTCTTCACTTTTTGCCCTCCTCACAACCCCCATATGTCGCTTCCCTCTTCGTTTCTCCTCTTTATAAGCTCTTCTTCCAAACTACTCTAGTGTGTATAGGCCAAACTGAAATCACAGCGTATAATGAACATTCACCTTGCTCACTGAGCCGTTCGTACATGATTTTGATTTTCTTTCTTTCAGTGAACTTTTAGCGTATCACCTTCCCATCGTGCCCATGGACTTGCAATCTATGCTTCGACGGAAAATAACGCTGATCACCGAATCTCATTTATGAATATTCAACATTAAATGGAAACTGCCTTCGCCTCTTAAAGGGACATTCCAGACGATTTTCATAATTTCACATCATGTCACAGTACATAAATCGACAACTCCATGTATAGATTTGTTGAATTTATTGTGGTTCTTGAGCAGAGAAACAATACTTTGAAAAACCTTTAACAAATTACACTGAACAAGGGTGATGACGTAGGACGGTCACATATTTCAGAAATGTAGCAGTGTAATTCCATTACAATATTGTTTGCTGGCGAGTTCACCTGTGCATAATCTATGCATGCCTTCTTCTTTTGCTCTGCTTCCTTGAGCCCCAACTCATGCATTCTTATGGTGACTCTGCCATGTCATCATCCTTGTTCATTGCAATTTATTCTAAATTTTGAAAATATCCTTATTCTTCATCCCAATTATCACAAATTGCCTAGTGCCTAGTGGGCCAATTGTCGGTTGAAATAGAAATGACGAAATAGTGCCTATTAAGGTCTTATACTTCTGATGTGAACTGGTGCTGACTTAGAGCATTTCCATCCCCTTTTTGGGTATGACACATGCATTCATGTCACTGTGTGTGCAAAGACTTTGATAAATTGTCCATAGGTAATTCATGCTTGGACAACCATACCAGGAGGTCCTGAAACAATCATATTCTTCAGCTGTGAGGCATACGATTTTATTATTTTATTTCTTTCGACTAACAATGTCCTTTTAGTTTTGACAATCTGACGAGAATATGCTTAAAGATAGCACTGAAACAACGCCCTCTAACAATTAGGATAGACGGGGATCGTTTTGATTAATATTTTGATACATCATTGTATTTTTTATCTATTTGCATTAAACATCCCCATTTACTAATGAAAATATGAAATATGTATATATATATATATATATATATATATATATATATATATATAATTATATATGTGCGAAAAACAATCTATATTATAAAAGGAAAGGGAAGAGGGGAGGGTTTACAGTCGATCCCACAAAAACATACACACACGCACGCACACACACACATACATACATGACAGCTTCACCATAAATGATTGACATCGTGCAAACAAGTCTCTCATCAGTAAGAGTTACTATCAACATGTTTACAAGGAGTTTCCATTACTTGACATATCGTACACTGATATCACGCAAAAATACAATGCAGGCCTACTTCGTCAAACGGTGAACGAGCAATGGTTTCCTGCTGTAAGAAGCTCACTTTAATTCCATTTATGTACTTACACCAATCAAGACGAAAACGGCAATCAAATAGAAATGTAAACAAGTCAATTAAGACACCACGAAGCTTGCAAAGTACAGGCGTAGAACCAGAATCATGACTTTGTGTACACTTGGAGTATTCACACCCAACTGAACTGTGCAAAGAAACAATATTTCCGGAAAAAAAAAAACAACCAAACAGAAACTATAGAATTGTACCGGCATGCAAAACTGCAATGGAAGGTCTTAACATGGAAATGGCGTTAAAGTTGCACAGAAATGTATGTTCATTTTTTTATTCAACAAATAATATTTAAATACATGGTGGCCCGTTCAATTACGTGGTCTTCTAAGGGGCCCTGTGTTGTAAAATATAAAATATTTCGAACCTTCAAATCTATCGATTGAACAAAAAGCAACATACACATACAGGTTATTTTTGCAGTCATCTGATTACATAATACATAACTGAACGGGGGAACACATGTCAGTTCTCGGAAATTATGTATACGGTCGAAAATGAATATGTAAAAACAGACGAATTACTTTCGAATGGTAACTGGATCTTGTGTGTGAAGACAAAGGAGTACTATTTGGTGTGATATCCCTGAATAGCCTAATGCTGCAAAGTCAATCTCTAAAAAGATACACGATATTAAAGAGATTACTCCCTTGCAAATATTATGGAATTCAGTTAGAGCATTTACTTGATATTTCCGATAATTTTTAGCTATGCTGAGAGGGGCCTCATAGAAAGCACAACATTATTGTTATAAACAAAGAACAACAAAACAACAACAGCAGCAGGAGCAGCAACACTACCACCAC
Organism: Diadema setosum; assembly: GCF_964275005.1. Lineage (NCBI taxonomy): Eukaryota > Metazoa > Echinodermata > Echinoidea > Diadematoida > Diadematidae > Diadema > Diadema setosum. Next base: position 9,002,990 of record NC_092687.1, read on the forward strand.
CACCACAACAAGAAGAAGAAGAAGAAGAACAACAACAGCAAAAACAACAACAATAACGCATTAACGTACTTTAAGTAGTTAGGATTGGCAATTATGAGTTTAAAGCGTTCTGTCCAGTGACACAACAGTTGCTGATATAGACGAGGTTTAGTGACAAAGTTTTCCGGAGATGTTGTTGACTTAGTGAACTTTTGCTACCACAAATAAACACAAGCACAGGAAAGTAGCAAGTGCAAAGTAGCATGTGATTGCTAACTTACAAGAACAAAAAAAAAAATCAAATTGTCATGTGATTAAAGATACTTCGGGTGAATTTACGGTGAACCCTTAACTGTTTCTGTACTTGCAGAGAGAGGGGAGAGGGAGAAAGTGAGAAAGAGAGAGAGAGAAATAGAGAGGACAAATGAAAAAAAAATGCAAGTAATGACAATAACGCGGTGGAAGAAAAATCAAATTTCTAAATGTTACAATGAGTGGGGATTGATAATAACGGAACATAACAGCAAGAGTCGGTTACGCACAAACAGACAATTCACTAGAATGCAAATGTACTGGAAATATCAATAATCTTATCATTGATTTTCAATCGAATAAACAGGAGGGCTGAAGTTCTCGTTTGTCTTGACTAATTACGATAATCTTCTGACAGGGGCTCGACGCAAAACCTTTTTTCTTTGGTAACCCTCTCGGGACACTAGAATCACTAAAATATGAAATGTGGGTGGCGCGAAAGAGATATGTATTTTCCCGATATAAAAGCAAATATTTATTTTATTTACGACGAAAGTATGTAATTTCATATAAACCAAGTAAAGTACAGTGCAACTTTTGCATATTCAAATGAGATGAAATGCACGTCAAGTCAAGTCTATTACAATACTGTTCAACCCACACAACTCGATGAGAGTAACGACTGTGTAAATGATACATGGCTGTTACCAACAAAAAAAAAAAAAAAATCACACTTTTGATCCTTAAAGGGAAAAATCCCTTCCAAAAATATAAGTTTGTCTGATAAGAAAAAAAAATATTACGAGTTCAATGGTATAAGTTTGGTCACATTTGGATGACAGTTATGACACCTTGAAGCTTTTTGATTTTTCACATTTAACTTACCATATAGTTTGTACATAACATTTTGAAATTCCCTGTTTTTCATTCGAACGCAATTAGGCCCGAGGATCAACTCCTCATATATCTAACTGATCACTATTTTGAAGTTATTCAAGCAGGAATATCGTCATTTATCAGACTTCAAAGACAGAAATTTTTTCTTCATTTTTTATACACAATCAACGCAAAATTGTGAGGGCATAACATGGTTGGCTCACCTCTTTGCATATTCATACCAACTGTACAAGAACTGTTTTGGAGAAATTATCAAAGTTTTACAACTTCCTCATTGTCATCCGATTTCAGTCAAATTTTTACTGTTGAACTTGCATGATTTTACCCTTTTTAATCAGACTAACTTATATTTGGACTGGATTTCCTCTTTGATAGTTCAAAAACTGTCCATCAAATTACATTGATATGAGTAAATAGCTGAATAGAGTGCAATTTAGTTTGAGGCAATTTTCGAAAAAAAAAAAACCCGCATATATAATTTTCGATAAATCCATAATTAATTATAAAGTTAAGTTCCAAATTTGGTTCAAATTTGAACCCTCTGAAGGTTCTACAACTGAATCTTACACAAGGATCGAGCAATGTATGTTAGTGTGTGCTTATTATGACTCTGAACAACATATTGGACATAGATACGATGAATACTACCTTCTTCAGAACTCTGTTGACTAGACTTATGGACTCTTGTTCCAAGGCATATAAATTCTTTAGTAATCATTCATGATGGATTGCCCTGAGCACTGCTAGTCTGAATTAATGATAACGGTAAAGTGCATGCACATGAAAAAAAAAAAATAGGCACATGTTTTCATGTGTTTGCATACACTTCATCTAGAATGAAAAAGAAAAAGAACAGCTGTGATAGTGGGATTTCTCATGAATATGTAGCAGAGCGTTCAAACCTTTGCCATTGTTCAGGACCATTGTCTAGGTGTTAGCCACACACTCTCATACACACCTGTTGACCCCTGTGCAAAATTAAAGTTTTGTGCAGAGGGTTGAAAGCAGAGCAAAATCTGAGCCCTAACCTTGAGAATTATCTTTTTGATTTAACGGAACTGATTTTGTTTTCATCATTACCTCAAACTCAACAAAATTTATCCTATTCAGCTATTGCTCATATCAACGCCTATGGCGCGCCATTTGCCAAATAATTCCAATCATAAACTTAGTTTATCGCCGAAAAACTTTGTTTATCGGTCGATAAACTCAGTTTTTCGAGAGAAACTCTGCTTATCGACTGAAAAACTAAGTTAATCGCGATAAACCTAGTTTTTCACTCGATAAACAGAGTTTTTCGTCCGATAAACAGAGTTTCTCGATAAACCTAATGTATCGCTTGATAAACTAAGTTTTTCACTTGATAAACAGAGTTTTTCGATAAAGTAAGTTTATCGAGAAACTAAGTTTAACGATAAACTCTGTTTATCAAGCGAAAAACTAAGTTTATCGATAAGCATGGTTATTTCAGCTTTGGCGAAAGGGGGCGCCAGTACGGTCGAAATTAGTCTAGCTTCTGGACTCTTTTTACTCGTAGGGGTGATTCAGTGTACGCGACAAGCCGTATGAGGGCGTGACACCCGAGGATTGCGATACGCCGAGAACTGCGATACCCGAGAAAAAAGAGTCCAGTAAAATACTTTCGCCGGATCGAGCAGGGTCAAGAGTTCACGCTAGAGTGGTCATGAATATTCATGACTCGCAGTCAATCAGACAGTTTTACTAGTTAATGAGAATACGAGCTGATCGCACTCCCGCTGGTAGTGTGTGGTAGTGCTGCCCACCTCCACTCATGGACCTACAACGACCACTACACTACAGCATTGTCCACCAAAATAGGGGGTTTTGTTCTGAAGTTGAGCCCACTAACATGTACTTCGACCGCCAGCTCATGCCTACGTGCTTTCTTTATGCATGATGAGAGACAAGCTGCCCATTCCATGATTTCATGAAGTCATTATATAAAAGTCTTTACATAAAATCAAGGAAATTCCAAAGATTCTCATAATAACCCTATGTAGCTATATTATGTATACAAGGGAAGTAAAGTCTGTGTGTCTTATGAGAGAGAAGTCTTTTCATGAAACGTAGCCTCCATCCAAATAGGGGAGCTGTATACCACGATTTTATAGTACGATGAAAAAATGTTTCATTGGATATTATAGGCTTATTGCAGATTACAGACTTTATTCCTCCGAGAATAACAGAATGACTATCCGTAAAAGGGTCAATCCCACTATATTCGCTAAAATATGTGATCTTCATATACATGACTTTTGATCAATATTCCAATAGATTTAAGGGATCCCGTGTCACAGAAGTCATATTTTTGGTAAAGCAACTCTAGCAAAGATATTAAAAACCAGACCCCCCCCCCAAAAAAAAAAAAAAAAAAAATAATAATAATACTATTATTATCATTACAAAATATCGAAAGTAGGAACCAGATTCAAATAGTCGATCGTGCCAAAATAGATTTCTGTCTTTGAAAGCCTGATTGTGTAGGAATAAAAAAATTGTCATGGTCAACAAAGGCAAGTGAAATTCATTGGATTGCGCCTGCGGGTAGGATAACGAAGAGGTTCGTGTTTTTCTTATTTCTTTTGTATATAGATCGAGTCAAATACAGACGGATTTCACTGACGAATTCCATAAGGTATTTTAAGATTCAACGAAATATACGTGATACCCTGCTATGAGATTTCTCCTCAAGGATTATGACAGCCTTATATAGCTCACCTGCAAGGAACTACTCCCATATCTCACTATAGAAACATTAAAGTAACTTTATTATCTCATTTCCATGGAAAAGCGCAGGTGGGAAACGTATACGTTACGAAAACTCACTCCCTGGCCAACATAACTCGCAGGATTCATCCAATTATAAACTTATACAAACGCTCTGAGGGAATTTATTCATAGTAACAACTTTCATAGTCAAACTACTTCATCTAAACGTAAAAGCAACATTATTCCTTGCGTCCTTTTACCAAAACACTTGTGGCTTGCCTTTAAAACAGATTATGCTGATAGTGCTATATTCGTGAGGAATATGGTGCTGGTTAAAAGCTATGTCTGTTATTCCGAAGGTTCGTTTATTCGAAAATAAACTATTGCTTACTATTTTTTTTTTCTGATAATGAAATAATGTTCATTAGCCGAAACTTAAAAGAAGGGTTTGTAGTTATGTACTTGTAAATAGAACACTTAACCATCACAACAATACCCGCTGTTATGTTCACACGGCATGTGCTGATACGTGGCGATAACAATATGTCAATTCTTTTAATTTTATTAACTGAATGGATTTTGAAGTAACAGGAGGGTTACACACATCTATTTTCCCTGAAAAGGTGTTAGTGCTAACCTATAGCAGTAAAGCAAAACAAAGCAAAAGGAAACAAACTTGTAATGGTGATACATTAAGCCGTGTTGATCGAAGGATGATAATACAACATGATGTAGAGAGAAGGAGAATGCTTCACAGACGCAGGTACACAGTGACTCAAATTGTCTTATGACTTTGAAAGCGAACACTTCTTTTTTAATGGGTGCTCACCAATGTGAATGCAGGACGGAATACAGGTCATTCTCATTGATACACACACACAAAAAAAAAAGGGGGGGGGGCAAAATTGAATAAGATACGACTAGCAAATTACCTCCCGCAAAACCATACTGTTGAAAAGACATGCATTTTACTTCTCTTTTTTAATGGGAGTGGACTTTCTCTTGCTCTGTATAGTTAAAGATCACCTATTGGAAAGCAATACCCGGAAGTAAATAGTTTAGCAAATATTTACACATCACAGATGATATAACTTTCGAACCCAGCTATTAGTAAAATTGCATTTATATGCATTGAACATCAGCTGTATAAAATTGACGATGCTCAGTGTGGGGCACGACATATTGCAATTTGTTTTAACGGTAACGTACTATTATGTTTCATTGGAAATACCAGATATTTCTCCTTTAATCATGCTGTTAATGAACATCTTTAATTATCGTCCAACAATGAAGGATTAAAAATCTAGGGCAGCTAGATAAACTTTATAGGAGTCCATACCATGTTGTTATCATGTAATATGTATTGTTCTGAGGAGTGAACCCCGGAGACTGTGGTATCATAAAGTTTAAATGAATAATTAATGAATTTATTTTGCACTACGATATATTCATAAGCAAGTGTCTGATTTATATGCCCTTCAGCATGGTGTTGTGGAGTTTGCCTGTTATATCAAGAAAGCTCTCTCGCCTTCTCGATGATTATAGTTTACCTCCTGATTGTTACATGGCATCATCATTATAATGCAAGGTGAATATCATAATTGTATGATATCCGCTGCCCTCTGTGATTGGTAAATGCTGAATAATTCTGGAGTCGGAAATTTCTTATTTCCGGTTACAGTTTGTTTTTCTGAAGGTTCATTTTCAGGGTTTATTATTACGATGGTTCGGTAATCCAAAACGAAATAAGGTTCGTTTAAAATACTAAAGGATTGGTCTTCCGAATGTTCGTTTGTATAGCCCCTAAAAGAAAACTAAAGAAAAAAAAAAGTTTGCAATACCGAAGGTTCGTTAATTTAAAACGATATTGGTTAGTAATTCCGAATGTTAGTTTAAAAGTATGCAATTTTTCCATTTGTGGATTTACGAACCTTGTTTCATTTGTTTGTCTGATGTTTGCTTGTTGTTGTTGTTGTTGTTGTTGTTTTTTTTTTTTTTTTTTGGGGGGGGGAGCTATCAAACCTTCAAAATAATAAAGTTTCTCTTATTTTCAGATTAACGAACCTTCGGGAAAACAATGCCTATTCAATTTTTGGATACATAGCGTGTATAAGGTTTGCCACGTAAATTCTCCATCAAACATAATTGTGATATATTTATCTTCCTTTGGTAAATTAGGTCTGAAGAAAATACCAGCTTATTCTTTTTTTAATCAAAACTGATAAAACTATTCCTTGTGAAGCTCGACGCAGTAAACCTTTGTATGCTCGCGTAATCAAAGCGTGTTTTTGTATTCTTGACCTGTTATATTTCATATTATAACACATAAAGCTTTGATGGGTATTCATCGATGAAATCACTTATTACTAGTAATTTCATCGTCAGAGCCACACTCAGAAAGATTTGTGGATGTTTTCATTTGAAATTGCGTGGTATTTAGGCCCTATGCTGATAGTATTGTGGTTGTGTTGTGAATTATTGTTCTCCAGACATACTCATAGAAATCCAATTGTAAACCTACTTTACGTTTATACTTGGCTAAAAAAAAAGGGATTCCAGAAGTTCAAGGCTTCATCTTGTGGGCATGGCCCACAAGTACAACATACAGTCGACTGCAGTCGTAGTATACCCAGTCAATTTGCATATAATATCAATTTGATATTTAGAATCAGTGCCTCGATTTTCAAAGTGTTTATGGATTCACTCGGACACAGTGCAGCCGACTGAAATACCTCTCTCTTACAAAATCCTGTTGCACAAACAAGATCGCAAAATCAAGAACATTTCTAATTATGATACGAGCAGTCATGGCTACTGTTGGGCCCTATTTTTTGTACAAAGTTGAAAAAAAAAAAACATTAGAGAGAAATCACTAGATATAAACGATCGTAGATCGCCATTCGTTTTTAGCTCCATGGCCAAACTAAACACTTATACTGGGTAATGTACATAATTATGCAATGCATGCATGCAGTACTCCATCCGCCCATGGTGAGACCAAGGACAGATTTGCAGGGTGTTGGGAGAAAGGTACTGAACTGTGTAATACCTAGAACAGTCGAGGACTAGTCTTATCCAATTTCAGCAGTAAATTTAGCATTATGTGTTCGTATAAGGCCTATACTATGAAGAAAAAGGTACTGTATCTTTTCTTCAGAAGAATTGAATACTCTGAAACCAATTTGTGACCTATATGGATCTACATGTCATTAATATAGATCACATACGAAATCAGATAGATGCAAATTCCATTTACTGAGACTGGCTGAACAGACTACTACCATACTCGGTGGGCGGGACCTGTCAGAGCGAATGATTTATCGCGTCCGGTCAAAATCCGATCGGAACTGAAACTTTCTTCCCGGACCCTTTTTCGTTGGGTGCGCAGTCTCTCGATTATCGCAATCAGAAAATTTGCGCCCTCTCTTGGTCGCACCAAGGAAAAGGGGACGGAGCCCAGACTAGGTCGAAATTAGCTTCAGGATTAGGACGTAGAGTTTGGGACGCAGCGCCACGCACTAGCCGCAGACTTGCGACTACAGTACCCAGTAATCACGACGGCATCCCACGTGAAACGTCAACGCAAACCAACACAAAGTGCACTTTGTCTGTCAAGCGTCAATGGAATGCGGTAAATCCTCTATGAACTGGTCCCATACATGATCATGAGCAATGGCAACGCTCAGAGCCGTACAACTCTACTCTGGCAACACTCTTCAAAGCACAAAGCGCCTACTACTGGCAAGTCTTTTTCGCTTGATAAACATAGTTTATCGAAAAAACTAATTTATCGCTCGATAAACAGAGTTTCTCTCGAAAAACTAGGTTTATCAATCGATAAACTAAGTTTTTCGAGCGATAAACGAAGTTTTTCGAATTATTGGGCAAATGGCGCGCCATAAACGCCAGTGTTGTCTGCTATAGCATGGTAACACCTAGTACTAGTAGGTGAGTACACACAGACGAATACGCGCTGTGCAGAAGTCGCCGTGCTTCGAACATGTCTGGTCTGGTCTTACTAATACACAGGGAAAGTTCGTAGGATCTGTGTGGCGTAGCGCTGGTCACCTGACTTAGCGCTGGTCACGTGACACCTGGGGAAAATTCACCCTGCGAGCGTTTTAACAGACACCATCACGTAGCAGCCTCCGGCTTCGCTTTCTAAAAGGCTACCCCACGGTTACCTCGAGACTGTCCACTGTGTTGCGTCTGAGCAGACACTATCTTCGCAGGGGAAGATTCTTCACCCGTAGCTACCCTTCATTTTGTGGCCTGTTAGGACGGGGTTAAAGTGGCTACCTTTTAGATTTGATGACCTTAATGCACGCCCAAATTTTCCTAAAGAAATGGACACCAAGCCCCATGGAGCACTCAAAACTGCTCACCCCCTTTTTTTATTGTGTGTATGTGTGTGTGTGGGTGTGTGTGTGTGTGTGTTATGTTCATAGACAATAATCTCAAGAATGCCTAGAATGTGAACTGGCAATCCTCAGGTGAGCGCTTGATGCCTCAGGTCTCTTGTTTCGGATGTCATCTGAAGATCATCTGCCAAGCTTTATTATGTTGTATAATTTAGAACACTAATATCGCAAAAAAAAAAAGTTGTAACTGACCCTTTGCTACTGTTGGTACAGTCATTCATCCACAGACAACCTTAACTTTTCGAAATGACTATTAAAGATCCTTATAGCTTTATAGTGTATTGAATATTCCCGTGAGCATGCAAGCGTGGCACATGACTGTGCAGCCCATTTCTACGACCCTCGTGTAAACTTCAGGGTGGCCTTTACTCCAAATTTTAAACTTGAGAGGGAAAATAACATCTAAAATATGCCCAAATACATTTATCTTGTTGCCAATAATCATTTCTCAAGTTCATAAATCAAGTAAATCAATATGCTCCGCGCGGAGGATATGAAGATCTATAATGTTCCATGCGTGTGCGTGCGTATTTCGCGATATATCGATGTCCGTACGATTGCTACGTATGGCCGCTCGCAAAGATATTCCTGGTGCGCATATTTGCTGCGCTGGCGTTTATTTATTTATTTATTTTTTATTTATTTTTTTTTTTTTGCGAATCTCGAACGCTGCACGATATACATGTACCGGCATACTTTATGCTGTTTATGTCCCAACAGTTTTCTGCGTGAATTTAAATATGGTGAGTGGCAGTAAATCTAGACCTAGGCTCAATCCCTAAATAATAAATAAATGAGGGCTATAGGTCTAAGCCTTCAAGGCTTCAAAAAATTTCACACCTAACTTTACGCTTAGCCGTAGAAAGGGCTAAATTAGTAGATCTTGAAACCTCTAGATTTATTTGAAGCTGTTATTTAGGTCTATCTAACTTCTAACGTTAGTATAATAGCAGGGGAAGTTTTGATCTTGGCATCGATGTTTGACATCGTCGCTCAGTACGATATCATACGGTATAGACACAGTATACTTTGTTAAGACAGTACTCTGTCAGTAGACTACAAAATACAATCTCAAACTGGAGATACTGATTAGAATCTATGCAATCATTCCGGGATGGTATCTAGTGGGTATACTTACCACAGCTACAGAAGCACAAAGCAAAAAAACAAAAAAACAAAAACAAAAAAACAAACAAACACAACAACAATTTTACACATGTAGAGTCTAGAGCCTACAGCTGCTGAATGCCGCGCCTATCATGGAAGTTGCAGAGTGGAAGTAATACTAATAGTAACACAGAAACTAGACTAGAGAGTCGAGAGAAAATCAGGAACATTAACGGCATCAACATTCAATAATGTTCTTGACAGTGGCGTATCTAGGGGGGGGGGGGGCAAGGGGGGCACGTGCCCCGGGCGCCACTCCTTGGGGGCGCAAAAAAAAAGAAAAAAAAACGAAGAAGAAGAAGAAAAAAACGAAAAAAAAAAACGAAGAAGAAGAAGAAGAAAAAGAAAAGAAGAAGAAGAAGAGAAGGAAAAAAAAAAAAAAAAAAAAAAAAACTCGCCCGGAAGAGGGGAGGGAGAATGGTGGGGGGGGGGGGGCAGAAAACCAAATCAAACAAGATAAAAACAAAACATGATGATGACGCGGACAAAATGACAATGTTTATTGTGTTCACACAAAAATTCCATGTTCTGTGAGCTGAAATACAAAAATTTTCGGCTCGCTCGCTGCGCTCGCTGGCAAAAATTTACATAAAAAAGAAGGTAAGAACAAAACATGATGACAGTGTCTATTGTATTCACACATGTCATTTCATATTTAGCAGGCAAAATGTTTCACGGAGCAGCGGCTGCAATTTCTTTCGTTCTGAAGCGATCGCCAATTGGATCAAAAGAAGGCGTCAACGGTTTCGAACATACGGGGGGGGGGGGCGCAAAAAACCCCGAATCAAACAAGATAATAACAAGACGTAATGATGACGCGGAAATATACAAATTTCGGCTCACTCGCACGTACTAATTTAGAGTATTTTTTCAAGTCCTCGGTTTGTTGGTATAAATCGTTAACTATAAGGCCGTCACTATATCTTGATTAGAATTGTAAGACTTAATAAGCAAAAAATGACAAGAGTTTCATGATTTGTAAGCTGAAATAACAAATATTTTCTGCTCGCTCGCTGCGCTCGCTCGCCAAAATTTGTATAAAAAAAGAAAAGAAGATAAGAACAAAACGTGACGATGACGCGGACAAAATGATAATGTCTATTGTGTTCACTCATGTCATTTTATATTTAGCAGGAAAAATGTTACACGGAGCAGCGACTGCAATTTCATTCGTTCTGAAGCGGTCGCCGATTTTATCAAAAGAGGACGCCAACAGTATCGAACATACGGGAGAGGGGGGAGCAAAAAAAAAAATCAAAAAAGATAAGAAAAAAACGTAATGATGACGCAGAAATACACAAATTTCGGCTCACTCGCTCGTAATAATTTAGAGTATTTTTTCAGGTCCTCACTTTGTTGGTATAAATCGTTATCAATAAGGTCGTCACTATAATTGTGAGATTTAATAAGCAAAAAATGACAAGAATTCCATGTTTTGTAAGCTGAAATACAAAAATTTTCGGCTTGCTCGCTGCGCTCGCTCGCCAAAATTTATATAAAAAAGATAAGAACAATACGTGATGATGACGAGGAGATATACAAATTTCAGCTCACTCGCGCGTACTAATTTAGAGTATTTTTTAAAGTCCTCACTTTTTTGGTATAAATCGTTATCTATAAGGCCGTCACTATATCTTGATTAGAATTGTAAGATTTGGTAAGCAAAAAATGACAAGAATTCCATGTTTTGTAAGCTGAAATGCAAAAATTTTCGGCTCGCTCGCTGCGCTCGATCGCCAATATTCATATAAAAAAGATAAGAACAATACGTGATGATGACGAGGACATATACAAATTTCAGCTTACTCGCGCGTACTAATTTAAAGTATTTTTTAAAGTCCTCACTTTTTTTTTGGTATAAATCGTTATCTATAAGGCCGTCACTATATCTTGATTAGAATAAGATTTGGTAAGCAAAAAATGACAAGAATTCCATGTTTTGTAAGCTGTAATACAAAAATTTTCGGCTCGCTCGCTGCGCTCGCTCGCCAAAATCTATCAAAATTCATTACATTTAAATCACCCACAAAAGATCCCTTTTAAGTGCTTGAAAAGCATCATGTGGACTTTGTTTAAAGTCCCTACCCGGGATGGGGTTGGGGTTGAACACTTTTTCAGAAATTAGGGGCGCAATTTTCGTGCTTGCCCCGGGCGCCGTTTTCCCTAGATACGCCACTGTGTTCTTGATAATTTGTCAACTGTCTAGATCTGCGTTACTGATAGGCCTAGGCCTACCTCTGTTTTCCGATTTCTGTGATTGGCGAGGCCTAGCATTCAGCACTGCGTGTGTACCGTACAAGAATTATTTTGTACAAGATGCCATCGTAGAGTGTTCGCGTGGGTTTTAATTGGTATCTTTTGTTTGGGATCGTACGTCTCGCAGTCAGTGTTGCCAGATGGTGATTTTGGTATCAAAAAACGGTCAAATTTGGTGATTGTTGAAAGTGTTTGGTGACAAAATTTTAGTCTTTTAACCAAATCAAAATTTGGTGATTTTTGGTATTTGTGTGTGTGTGTGTGTGTGTATTTTTTTTCTTGAGACCAATGAGAAATAATCACAAAAACTTCAAACGAAATTGCATTTCTCCCAAAGTTTTCCCCTTATATCATGAACAATTAAGTTGCAATTTCCTGTGGAAACATAACAATATTATGTGCGCCTTTTTTCACTCAACACACACAAACACTCATAGATTAACACATTGTACTTACACATTTTGCATTTAGTGTGCGTGACTACGCCGCGCAATAAATTGTACCGAGACTCACGCAAAGTGTTTGATAAAAGCTTTATTGACATCATTTTGTCTTGAAATTGAAGCCAAACTACGGTTTTCCAAATTTGGTGATGATTTGATTATTTTTTTTTTGTGATTTTTCACATGCCTTTTGGTTATTTTGCTCTGTTGGGACCTGGCAACGCTGCCCCGAGTAACGTGTGTACTGAACGTGTTTTGTTCCGAGCGACGATGTCATCGACAACATCGAAGCCGACATTGATGCTTCCCCTCATCCGATGTGGTTCAAATTTATGTGAGCGATTTAATACTTGTTGTGAAGTATATCAGTTTTGACTCAATTTGGTCCCAAGGTATTTGAGATTTATAAATTTATGTGCAGTTGTTTCAGGATAGATTTGTCCGACTGCATACTGGGACTTTTTCCGCATGAACACCGCAGTGCTTCCGATGGCGGCGACGGGCGCTCGCCGGTGCCAGCGGCGTGGTCCTCAGCGGCTGCAGAAGCTCCCTGGGCTCCCTCGTCAGCTTGGAGGGATCTCATTTCTTCGTCCGTGTAGGCCTATTCGCGCTCAAAGCTGTAGCATCAAATGCAGGTATCCTCAACTATAAATTACGAAACTCTATTGATATCAAGAAGCTACGATTTCGTTCGAGATAAAGATTCGTTTACGTACATGCTCTGCCGGCAATCTGAGCTAAATGTACGTATACGTATACGCGGAAGTAGAATGTGTGGAACGCGCTCGATCTGCTCGATGGAAATAGTCACGCCCCCACACTATTGTCACCGATGTATCGATATGGTAATTATTGATCATGTATCGTTATAAGCGTTATCGCTATCGTCACAAATGATTAACAGGTGGAAATTAAGACTGCTTCCCTGTCCCCCTGTCTTGACATCCGCCACATTTTTTGTTTTTGTTTTATGCCTAGTGGGGGCTTTATCTCATCGTAGAGAGAAAAAAATCTCCACGGTAAAAGAACCCTTACATTCTTAAAGTGTATGAGCCAGTTCTGAGTTCCACTTATTGCGCATGAGCGCAAGAGCAGAAAAAGAGGCCATTCGTACCAACGGGCATGTTGGGTCTGAAATTAACTGGGATACGCAATCGTAATGTAATGATTATTCGTGTAATCCTCCTCCTCCTCCTCCTACAAACTACTACTACTTCTAATAATGGTAATAAGAAATAAAACTAATATGGCGGTTAATAATGACGTGTCGAAGCGCGTTGATAAGGAAAACATATTTAATTAAAATAAAGCAATATGTAGTCACATATATCGTATTGCAAGAACATCAACAATAATAGGATTAAAAGTAAATGAATAAATCTTAAGCCCTAATTTAAACTTATCCACACTTCGAATATAACGTCTGTTGTAATTCTTATGATTGCATTACATGAATATGCTGATTGCCAGCACATCAATCTGACAGCAAAATACATTATGTGACCAACAAAAAGTCGCCAGATATGGATTTTAAGTCGAGGGCAGATTCTTAAGGAGTAGACTCTAAGCTTTAAAATGATGTATCACTCATTCAAATTGACTCCCCTAAGCTATCTTAATATTGGAAAGAAAACACACACTCTGGAAAAGTGTGAACTGAGAAAAGAGGCTCTTTACCAAACCGGTCCTGTGAAATGAAAGGGATAAAACACAGGATGTAAAACAACGGAGCAACAGCAACGAAGGGGTTATCAGATTAAGCTGAAATTGAGCCAGCTCTCTTAACACATTTTGCCTATGGTAAGTGCAAACTTTCAAAGCAGTATCAAAAAGTATTAGACTTGAAAGTGAAGAGTGTGGAAAGGATTTCAAAAAATAAAAAGGGACTCTAAGACATACCCGATCATTCTATTCTGCCAATAAAAAGGCTGTAGCAAAACTGCTGGATGAAAACACACTTTTCCATAAATGCTCTGATCTAAAACTTACGAATAATGTAGAAGAAGGAAAGCTCTTTCAGAAAATATGACAAGCTCAATATTGAGGTGGTTGACCCTTTTCACCTTTACTGAGTCCTCATGTAAAATCAAGGGGTGCGACTCTTTGTTCGTTTTGTGATGCACGATCACATATTTGACAATAGCAATAGAAAAAAGATAATACATTTAATGCACAGTGATAAAATGGATGTTTTCCCGAGTGTTAACCAAGGGATCATTTCGGTGAGCTGGTCTACGCAAGTTCATTCTTTGTTAGAACCGGATTGACGGATCCCAAACTGTTACGTAAACCGTATGTATCATATCGCTCTCAAAACGAGTGAAGTGCCCTTAAGCGAGTAAAGAAATGAGTTAACTCCGGAACTGGCTTATTGTATTCACTTTAAACATCACATCGAAGAATCCATTGTTGTACCTTTTTTTCTGACATATTTCCGTTGAAGAAATGTCGTCTACATCGCATCAAATATGTAAAGCCTATCTTGAGTGCAGAATGCTATCTCACCCCTGTCAAACTCTTGTAGATAGTACCGATTTCTTACTGGTTTTTGTATTTGGAAATCAGTGATAAGATTGTGCACGTGCTCCAAATCTCTCGTGAATCGATCGATACTGACAAGACACTCCTCGTGTTTCACCCAGGCTACAATAACCGAATCATCTTGACAAACAGCTGGGTAGGCAGACATACCCTCTTTCTTCAAGACTTTCTGCTTCTTCTCCCTACCATCAAGACACACCACAACTGAGTCACATAATATCAGTTTTCTAGTGGTGTGAAAGGAGAATAATTGCAGGGGTGTATACCCATCACACTTCTTGTATTTGACAGCCTTACCACCCTGTGGGGTAAATACCTGGATCTTTTTAAGATTCCTATAACCCACGAGGATATTATCATCTCTATCAACAGCCAGACCACCAGATCCTCCTTCATCATGACTCATCGTCTCGAACGTGACGTCAAGCTTCTCCCATTGTGGAGTGTAGAGTGACACCTTGCCATTTGTATCGCGTACTACACTTCGGCCATTAGACATGAATCCAATTTTACTGACATTGACATCCTTTAGCACCGTCTGCTGTAACTCGCCATCAGGAGAGTAGAGATGGATTCCGCCTTTAGACGATCCCACGGACATCTTACCGTCTGGGGCACGAGCGATACAGGCCATGCTATTTTGGTGAGGGAGCCCTACGTCTGCTTTGACATCCCACGTGCAACCTTCCAGCTCTCCAAGTTTAAGTTTATTAAACTTCTCGTAGCTACGGAATGAAATCTTCTCAGCTCGTTCTGTCACACCTCTCGGTAATCGGTCGTCAGGATCATCTCGATCCAGAAAGCTCTTCAAGTTTTCGCAAAGCGTGTCGTGTGCAAACAAAGCCTCTTTCTCCAGCGGTACCCTCATACCGTTAGTTACTAGCTCTTCCATAGCGGTCATGTGACTGATTGTTCGCCGACTTTCTTCCTCCATGTCTTGTAATTCCCTCTCGAATTTTTCAGACCATTGTTTCACTCGACTTTGAAGTGCTTCCCTTCTGGTTGACAACTGCTGCATGTATTTCTCATACGTCTTGTCGATGTCATCATTGATTTTTCTCAGCATAATTGCTATTTCATTGCGTTGTGTCTCTATGAAATCGATGTGTTTGTCAAGGGTAGCTTTCTTTGATTTTGTCATTTCTTTTAACTCCTTGATATTTTTCATTAATTTTTCCTCATGGATAGCTGCCTCTTCAATCTGATGTCCTGCTTGTAAGTGCCTTAACATCCCACACTTACAGCAGACGTACTCCCGACATCCGGTACAGAAACATTCCTCATCATCATTAGGATGTTTCTTACATTTCCGTCGCCTCTTAAGCGGAACTTTTCCTGAGAGCACCTCGCTCACGGGCACCACTTCGTGGTTGGAGAACGGTTTCCAAGAAGAGTGGTCTTTCTCACACGATTCACACATATATTTCCCACAGTCCTGACAGTAGGACACAGCTGGCGGTTTTTCGTCCACCTCACAAACTGGGCATGTTGGATTCTTGGTTTTCACTTCGTCCACGAGAGAACTCAAGGGTACGTTTGTTTGTAACTTATCCACATCTCCACTGGGTAGGGGCGTTACTTTCCTGCATATAGGGCATGTTATGCCTTGTCGGTCGGGCCGAGTTTGAGAGATACGTTGAAGACAGTATTTGCAGAACGTGTGAGAGCATGTCAGTGATTTAGGTTTGTTGAAAAGAGTCAGACAGATGGAACACTCCAGATTCTGGCTGCTGATTTGATGAAACTCTGCCATGACGTCTGTTTTTCTAATAGTAAAGGAAACATAAAGTGACAGACATATCGACAAATACTAGCGCATAACTTAAATTAACGTTATAGAAAAGAGAAAGTTTACGTGAAGTATGATGTCAGAATTTATGCATTCTCAAACCGTAACAAAATATTGAAGTACAATTTAACTTACCTGTTTTAATGTTTTGTTTTCATTGCATTTACTGTGGATGCTGTATTTACTGGTTCAAAGAACTGTTAAATATTTGAGGCCATCCGTTTGAGTGAAGGAAATTACATCAAATTGTAATGTGTGTCTGTCAGAGGATAATGCGACTAAGAATGAATTAAGATGTTGCTGGATGATAGGAGTATTCGTAAAACAATATAGATTTGTATACGATATAATATAAAATATCAAGATATATTTAGCTATTAGATTCCAACACCTAATAAAGGGATAAACTTCAGCGATGTCTTACATAAACCGTTGTTTTCTAAAGCGAGAATATAAATGAAAATATGAGCGAAATGAGAGAAATTACCATAAAGAATCGTGTGGACGTTTGCCTGTTTGTATGTGATGTAACAAGGTGTCCTTCAATCCATACGAATAACTATGTCCTTGAGAGATACTATGGATATTTTCCTTTTCATTGCATAAATATACTGACTTCTTTAGTCTTGAGAGACAAACAAGAACTTTACTTATTTACCTCATGCATGTCAAGAACAGAGTTAGGTATGAAGAAAATATGTCTTGTAATAGTATATTATATAATATTATGTCCTCAACTTTCATGGACAAGCAAACCGACAGCAGTATTGCTTAAATAATACCAAAAAATAAGAAAGTATTTAAATAACACATAGGCACTGATGGTCAAGAATTTCGTGGAAATGGTACAAGAAAGCAATGAAAATGAAAATGAGTACGGGAGAAGGATTCTTCAGCCCTTGTGTGCAGGCAGTCACTAGTTCTACAGTAACCTTGGACTCGATGTGTTTTTAGAAGCTTTATGTTCATGGAATGGATCTAACGCCCAGAGAAATGCTCAAGATGGCAGACAAGGAAGGTTTAACTACCATATTCTGTATATAACTCGCCTTGTGAGAATTTCGATGGGATTTTTTTTCTTCATATTTAGGGTAGCATCCTCTTATTGCTGATTAAAATGCTTCAACCTCAATTCTGTGCTAAGTTTTACTTATACAATGTATCTCCTAATGATCTTACTTCCAATTTCTCTGCAGAAATTTGATATAAAATTCTTATATGTTGATTTCCAGCGGAGACAGTGATTAATAACTTCTTTCATAAATAGCATAATTGCAACATGCTAATTCGTATGTAAGTTTTTTCTAATTGGCATACTATTATCAATGTTTCAAATATCAACATCGGTTATGTGGATATGTTAACAAAATCAGCAAAATCATGACAGAAAATGTATTGACCACACACACGAGATCCAATTTTGAGCGTATTAATATTGATCATGCATTATTTGTATTAACCAAACTACCCGTTTTGCACATTATTCAGAAACACACGAGTGATAATTGATTCTTATGCTTACCAAGTATCCTGTATTTCCTGGTTCAATACTGGTGATTTAGGTATGTCGCCGAAGTACATGTAGACACGATATCACAATCTGATGTCTAACCAGCCTGTAGGAAGGTACTAACACAATTAAGACTGAGTGTGGTCTAACTTTTTAAAACCCCATCACAACAAAATCCTGACGAGTTTGTTGTTGTCGACAGAGAAATTGATGACGCAGTACTTACAAAATGGCGGCGTAGCGGTGTTTGGAGAATGTATTCTATGTAATCTTTTCACTCTGATCTATTGCGTTTATAAAAATGGGCTTTCCCACATCTCGGAGACATAGCATTGTGTATATCTGGAATCACAGTGTATTATTCAATTTCACATTGAACAGTGAGCTCGTCATGCGACATTGGACGAGCAAGAGGTACTGTGGGGGTCCATCATTTGCTTCCCTTTATTCAGTCAGGCACTGTGGGGGTAAAGATGACTTCGTGGGGGTATTTGTCTCTGCGAGAAAACAACAGGGTATTACCCCCCCCCCCCCCAAAAAAAAAAAAAAAAAAAAAAAAAAAAAAACTCCTATTGTTAGGTTGAGTGAGCTATTATGAGCATTTTCCCAAAAGGAAACAATTTGAATAGAATAAGACATAGTATTATATGTTATTTATTATTCATTTGCAAAATAATGAGATTTCTTCAATTGCTGAGACTTTTCAAACTGTAGCAATTGCGGATTTTCGGATTAACAAATCTACGGAATAACGAACCTTCGGAATAATGCCACAAATGTTCGGATTAACGAACCCGTTTTCAATTTCGGATTAACGAACCTCTAGGTATAGGGAAATTATGCGTTTCGAAATAAGGACCCTTCAGAATGACGTTTCTTTGGAATAGCGAACCTTCGGAATAACGAACAGCACCCATCGGCACAATCTGTGCGTTTGCCTGTCCATGAACATTGTTAGTATGTTGGTGTGTATGTATGTATGTATGTATGTTTGTTTGTTTTTTTCCGTCATAAACATACATACAGATATTAAAGACAACGTAAGGTACAAGGAAAATTATACATCATGCATAAAATGAAACATACATACATTGCAAAATGAATAGTGTGACACATCATCGATTTACGAAAAAGAATATAGAATGTAGGATTGTAGAAAGAAAACGGTTGGATAGCCCATAATCAGTTGCACATTTCTGGTGACGCTGGTCTTCTATTGGGACCTGCAGTTATAAAGAGGTAAGAAAGAAAAAGAGGGGGGAAGATTACAAATCATATAAATACAGAATTATAATGATATCATGAAATATTAATTTATAGTGCAATATTATACAAAATCTCAAGGCAAAATACGCTTTCTTGAGAAGTGTAGATGCAGTTCGCGCTTGTGTATCAGAAAAAAAATATATATATCTAGATAAATTTACACAGAAGAGAAAACCATTTCAAAAAGGGACCGTTTAAAATCCTTCAATGACGTGCAGTCACGGACACCATGCGGAAGGCTGTTATATAGTTTGGCTCCCCTGTAGAGAAATGCACGTTTGCAAAAGTTTGTCCGAGGTTTTGGGAGGCTGAGGCTACTGTGCCGTATGTGTTTTTGTGCTTGTGTGTGTGGGGTGGGGAGTAAGATAATGGATAAGTGGTTATGGATGAAACTGGTGTATCTATGACCCGTTTCACTCAGCAGCATAATAATCATATTACTATTACAACATTACTATCATTATTATCATAACCTTCATCATTAGATCAGTAGTAGTAAAAGCAGTACCAGTAGTAATTCCAGCTGTCCTGATATGTACTTTGATCCGTATCAGCTGTCATTGATGGATAGTAATTTCGGTACATGTTTATACCGTCTTCTTCACACCGATGACTCACTGCGTGTATGGCAATTAAACATAACACTGGCTTTGTCGTTGACATACCTCAACGCTCACCAACATTAAGGCATATCAGCACAGGAGTAAAAATAAAACAAAGTTCATGTTCGCTCTTTATGAATCGTGAATTGTGAGGCTTTTATTGTTGCCAAACAGCTATGTGGAGACCTCCTGTGCTATGCATCGTGAGTTTTCTCCTCGTCTTCCTCATCTAAATTTACTCACAATCTCACCCTTTAATTATCCTGATTCTGGACATTTGACAATCATGTAGAGTGAATTGCCGAAACCAAGGTACAAATTGTACAGTGAAAATGGGCCGAGTCGATTGTCAACAACTTCTTAAAGTTAATTCTAATTAGATGAATACTTATGCCTAGAACTTGGGAATGACTTGATATCATCACATCAGTCAGTATACTCTACGATACTCTACAATAAGACAAAATAATCATTTTGTAAAAGAGACCTACTTTCAGTCCATCGGCTGCTCGCCTGGGTTATGTAACTTATCTTATGTATTGTCTAGGGTTGAAGACAAAGGATGGTAAAAAGTGCTCACTCCTCACCCAATCACAGCAGTGGTCAGAAATGCACAACTACATTTAAAATACAATGTCTGGCTGTCTTTCAGTAAACTACATACGGGTAATACTTTAAGCGTATCAGCATCCCATTCGGCCTCAGTATCACGATCTATTCTTTGAGGAGAATGTTGGGTTGATCACTGACTGATTATCGATCATGAATTCAAGTTACCGTTTTCTTCTGTGAGATTACACACTTACCTAGTATGTCCACTTAGTAGGATGTTATTCCTCTTGAGGATTAAAGTTGAGATAGGGAACTAAGGGCTTATCATAAAAGCTTGTAGATATTTGATATGAACTTGTGCTGGCTTATAGCATTCATTACATTCAACAAACAACTAACAATTCTCTTTCACCCGGGTCTTATTTCGTGAAAAAAAAAATCTTACATAAACAATGTTTTAAATCATACTGAAACGATTTCTTTTTGCAACAAGCATGGTGGGGGAGTTTCTTGTTATATTTTGAAATAACATTGTGTCTTCACAAATTTAGTAAAATTCGCATTTTCTGAAGGGAGAACGTACTTGGCATTCTGCCTTAAACAAAGTATTTAGAGTAAAGGGAAGAGGGAAAGGGTAAAAGTCACTTACACACACACACACACACACACACACACACACACACACACACACAGCACCAATCTAACTTGGGCTAAGATTTAATTCCACCAGAAACTTTCTTCATCGTGCAAATAGGCCCTTCGACACTAACAGTCACTTTCACCAACTCAACAAGGAAATTCCACTATTCAGATTTACAATTACGCAAACAACGGCAAAAAACAAATAAAGTACACGATATAGGCCTACTTTGAAAAATGGGTGAACGAGCAATATTCCACTACTGTTTAATACTCACCTTAATTTCACATATGCACTGACATCCATCAAAACAAAAAGGGAAATCTATAGAATGTCTATCAAAACAAAAAGGATTTTGCAAACAAAAAGCATAAAATCTGAATCATGTAGGCCTGTACAATACGTTGACCCAATTACGCAACACACTGTGCAAGGACACAATTTTATCTTCCCAGCAAAAAAAAAAAGAAAATCAAAGAAAAAGAAAACTACAGCATTGTATTGGCATGGAAAAGCGTAACGGAACATCTTAATGTCGGACATAAAGTTCTAATCTGTAAAGCAGAGCATTTCATATATTTTTTAATACATTTTCATTTGTGACCCTGCACCACAAAACAAACAAAAAGTCGCCAGACATGAATTTTTAATTAAGATCATATTCTGAAAGAGCAGATTTAAGCTTTAAAGTGATGTATAACGCAAATCAAATGGACTCTCCTAACCTATCTAAATATTGGAAAGAAAGCAAAAACTCAGGAAAAGTGTGAACTGAGAAAAGAGGCTCTGAAGTACAGTGTCCATTCAAGCGCTTAATCTTTACCAAGCCGTGATGGCTGTGTGATGAATGGGACAAAAAACAGGAAGTAAACCACCGGAGTAACAACAATGAAGGGATTATCAGATCAAAATGAAATTGAGCATGCCTTAGTAACACATTCTGTCCATGATTAATGCCAACTTTCAAAGCAGTAGCGTTATCCTTTCAAAAGTTATTAGAGTTAAAAATTGAAGAGTGTTTACAAGGTTTTTCAGAAATGAAAAGGGGACTGTACAGACACACCTAATCACACTATTCTACCAAAAATGTTCAAGATAAATTGCTAAAAAAACCACACTTTCCGGCCTGTTTTATGATCCCAAATTTTAGCATAATGCAAAAGAAGACTTGCTCTTTCAGAAAATATGAAAAAGTCAAGATCGGCCAGGTTGACCCATATCACTTATTTTCAGTCCTCACGCAAAATCAGTGTGTGCGACTTTTTGTTCGTTTTGTGATGCACGGTCACATTTATTTTCTCATATTCATATAATGATTATAATAATATCAATTCAAATAATGTCGTCGTCTTCAGGGCCCTGTCTTTAAGAAACAGATTATCCCTGAATAACCAACGATGCAAAGACGGTCTCTAAAGAAAAAAAAAATAAACATGATCAACAGCTTACTCCCATACAAATATTATGGAATTCAGCTAGTGCATTGTAGCTAGACATTTTGTATTTGATATTTTGGATAATTCGAATTTGAAGTTATACGTTACAAATAGTTCTTGGTAAAAACCAACAACAACAACATATAGCAAAGAGAATAAAGCTTTTACACAGTTTACGTAGTTTGGATTGGCAATGATGATTTTAAATCGTTCTGTCCAGTGGCACAACAGTTGCAGCTATAGACGACTTTCCGTGACAAAGTTCTCAAAAGTTTTTGTTGACTTAATGAACTTTTGCCGCCAGAAATAAAGGCAAACACAAGAGGGTAGAAAATAAAAAAAAATATATAAAGTGATTGCAAGTATACAACAACAGCAACAAGAAACATACAAATTCTTTAAAATGCAGAAGAACCAAAGAGTAATATGAACACATAATTAAGTAATACCGGCAAATAACCTTTTAAATGTGATTAGATAAGCAGCAGGTAAATTTACGATGGAACCTCAACTCTTTCTGTTCTTGCAGAGAGAGGAGAGAGATAGAGAGATAAAAGGCGAGTTCAAATGAAAAAAGAAGACAGCAAGTTATGATAATATGTAATGGGGCGGATGAATAATCAGATTTCTAAATGTTACAATGGGTAGAATTGATTATAAAGGAACATTACAATTAGAGTCGGTAACGCGCAAACAGACAATACACAAGAATGCAAATGTACTGTGAATATCCATAATTGTATTATGGATTATTAATCGAATAACAGGGTAGGGCCTAAACAGAAGTTCTCGTTTGTCTTAATTACATGCAGCCGAGCTCCACACAAAACTTGTTTCTTTGGTGATCTGTTCGAGTCTTTAAAATCTTCAAATTTGAAATTTTGGTGACCCGAAAGAGATACAACGTATGCAGGCTCTATTGGTCCGAAACAAAAGCAAATAGGCATGACAATCCATTTTCAACTTTTGTTACCCAATTGGGTCATCATTCTAGTGGTTCGACAATAGTTTCCTGCACCGGGATACCGCTAATGTCTTTCCGTACTTATCATCACGTAAAGTGTGTTATATAGGATTGTACTATAGAATATCATTTATGAATATAAATGAATAAAGAGAGTGCGCTTTAAAGCCAGCACTACGGAACTTGCTGTAAATGGCTAAATAATTCTATATCAGTATATTGTGTGTCACAGTAGTTCGATATAACATCCCCAAAACATTTCCACAGATATACATTAATAAGTGTGAAGCAAATTACAGTATTACAATCGTAATATTTTTCTTTCGCTATGGCGACTCCGTGATTGCATGAGTAAAGTTGCTTTTACCGCTTTACCAATCCGACCACGTTATATGATGAATAATAATAGTCTTAACCAAAAATATAAATATGATTAACATATCAAACATCTAGGTTACCATAGTTTCGTATACAGCTTCTTGCTCACCCTATTTCAAGATATACCAGAGATGCATTCCAAACCTCCTTCGCTTCAACATTTGACGTCATTGGTTTGATTATATGGCACAGTATCACTCCAAATTTACAAAAGAAAAATGACCTTTGACAGACATCATAAGGTATAGAACATTATCAAAAAAAATGTGGACAGATCAGAAAATGACGAGAGAGGAAGAGAGAAGGGATAGAGGTTGGGAGAAGTGAAAAGAGAAAAGGAAAGGTTAGTCACGATTTAATTTTGCTTGGGTTATATCCTGTTTGACTTTTTTTTTTTAAATCCAAAATCTGAAGAACTTCAAGTTCACCCACGCAGTGTTTTTTTTACCTTATTTTGTACGAAGTAATAACTGCATTTCATATCTCCATAACTCACAAAACACAACAGCATCTGTGTTTCAAAATGAATAATCATTATTGCCTCTGTTCCCTGGCTGATCGCCGTGCTGCGTCTTTCTACACACTTGGTCGAGTGGTAGTACGGATACATTATGAATTTGTATCTCCAGCAGTAAGCTGGAACAATAAATTGGCTAATTTACCACAACAATGATAAATTTGACAAGATTCACCAGTGTGGTCTCTTATTTTCATTTGTTTTTTCCGGTTGCGGTGTTGTCACAGCGCCCATTGAACCTGAAAACGATCGGCAAAATATAATGTTCTTTACGTCATCACATTTTTTTTTTTGTTTTTTTTTTTGGGGGGGGGGGGACTCACAAGTGTATTAACGTTTTAAGCGTTTTGGTTCACATATGAAATTGAGGTTTACCAACCAAATCATCCAACAAATTCTCTTTTTCTCACTGCACTGCTTTTCAGTGATGTCATAACTATTATGCATGATTGGAATATAAGTGGAATATGCTTTGGGCCATTAGTGACAGTCACTTTGCATTATTACGTGTAAACACAATGAAACAATTGATTTCATTTGGAAGCAGGAAAATATTCTTCACCTTCGTAAGTACCATTTTTTTCTCTGATGCAACTCGTCACACTATATGTATATAAAATATGTTATAAACAACAACAACAACAACAACAACAACAACAACAACAACAATAATAATAAACAGAGAAGTACCAAGAGCAAAAATACCTAATTTAAAAACCGAAAACGACACAATACACTGTTCATGTATCACAATTAATTGTTACTATGTGTTTTTCCTATGTACATGTATACATGCATTAAAAGTAGGCTTGATACCTATTCACAGGCCTACTCTGGAAGGTGTGGAAATACAAAACACCCAAATAAAGGGATCTTTACAAATCTTTTTCTCAAACATTAGAGCTGAGTGAGTAGAGCGATGACTCGTATAGTGTCAAGTTTGTTTATCAAAATAATTTGCTTAATCTTTGCAGGTATTATTGCGAGAGTGTATAAGGACATACTTAGTTTATTCATTCAAATGGACACCATTCCATAGTAGAAGGTCCAGAGGGACACACGTTCGTATGGAGTAGGGGTAGTGTGAGAGGGCATCTGGGAGAGATAGCCCCGAAATTACGGAATCTTGACAATTCGTTTTCCCCATATAACTAGATCTTATAGGATATGCTACAGTGCTATGAATGAGTAGAATTGTGACTGCAGTTTCAAGTTAATTCATGAGAGTAGCATCAGTAGGGGACTTAATCGGGTATAGTTTTCACATTTCATCTTCTTGGATCACATGGAGAACTCTGTCATCAACGTCGGCAGGCATTATCACTATTGTTACAGAAGATGATTTATATAAATTGCTCGTCACTATGCCTTCATACAATGAGGACCCGAAAGGAACAAAAATTAGAGAAACGAAATGAAAAAAAAAAAATCTCCAAATCAATAGATGTAATTTGAATGAACCGTCAAGTTTATACACTGTACTAGACTAAGGGGAGGCCCCACGTGTCCGGGAACGACTTGGTAGCTAATTCTCTAATTTGATCTCATGTTTTGAAAGTGCACGCTCAAACTTTCTAAAAGAAAATACGAATGAACACCCAAGAGTCCTCAAAGCTCCCCACCCATATGTGTGTGTGTTTTTTTTTTTTTTATGTCCATGCGTAACAGTTTGGAATAATGCTTGGAAGGTGAACTGGTCCCTGGTTACTCAACTGAGCGCGAGACGCAATATTTCTCTTGTTGCTAATTTCATATGAAGGTCATTCCACAAAGCCTAATGTCGTATCAACCAGAGCACTAATATATCAAAGCTAATGTTGTAACTCACCCTGTTTATTTTTAGGAACGGTCAATCATCGGCAGAAAACTTAAGACATGATTAATGTGCCTATAGACCGATTCTGTGACGCGCTATGTGTATTTTTGGCATGGGCAGCGCCATTATTGCGGTGTCTCAGCCGACCCCCCCCCCCCCCCTCCTCTCTCCCCACTCATCTCACGCGCACGGAATGAAAAACTGATGCATGGTTGTCTTAGCCAATGGGCGTCTCGTACTCAGTGCGCGAATGCTTGCCTAGTGCGCGAACCTTTGTTACAAGTGCGCGATAAACATGTTGCCCGTGGGGTGGGTGGGGGAGAGGAGGGGGTCGGCTGGGACACCGCAAAATGAGCTTATGGCTGCGCCCAGTGCCACAAATTGTCTGCTGCCCATTTCTACGATCCTCGAGTATACTTCATTATAGGTGTACTATATTCTATTCACTTAGAATATCACAACAAAGATGTTGTTTCTTTGTTTTGTTTCGTTTGTTAGTATGTTTGTTTGCCTTTTTTTTTTTTGCCTTCTACTGCCGAAGAAATGTCTGCTGTGACTGTTCAGGTTAAATCGCATGAAATATGTAGAGTCTACATGGAGTGCAGAAAGCTATCTCACCACTCTCAAACTCTTGTAGATAGTACCACAACCATGAGCATTGTATTTGAAAATTAGTAATAACATTGCGCACATGCTTCATATCACTCGTGTAACGATCGATACTAACGAGACCCTTCGCGTTCTTCACCCAGGCTACAATGACTGAATCATCTCGACAAACAGCTGGGTAGGCAGACGTACCCTCCTTCTTCAAGACTTTCCCCTCTTTCCCTTTGATATCAAGGAATACGACAGCTGATTCATCTGTCAGTAACAGTTTCCCTGTGTTGTGAAAGGAAAATATTTGCTTAGGTATGTATCCATCACACATTACATTCCTTACAGCCTTACCACCCTCTGGGGTAAAAATCAGGATATTTGTGGACTTCCCGAAACCCACGTAGATATTATCATCTCTATCCACAGTGAGACCACCCAACCCTCCTTCAAAGTTTCTCATCGTCTCGAACGTGACGTCAAGCTTCTCCCACTGAGGAGAGTAGAGTGACACCTTGTTATTTATATCGCGTACTACACTTCGGCCATCAGACAGGAACCCAATTCTCCTGACTTTGACATTCTCCAACACGGTCTGCTGTAACTTGCCATCAGGGAAATAGAGATGGATTCCGCCATCAGACGATCCCACTGCCAACTTACCGCCTGGTGCACGAGCGAGAGAGGCCAAGCAACTATTACTAGGGAGCTCTACGTCTGCTTTGACATCCCAACTCTCCAGCTCTCCAAGAAAGAGTTCATTGACCTTCTCGTATCTACGCAATGAAATCTTCTTAGCTCGTTGTGTCACACCTCTGGGTGATTGGTCGTCAGGATCATCTCGTCCCAGAAAGCTCTTCAAATTATCGCACAGCGTGTCGTGTGCAAATAAGGCGTCTTTCTCCAGCGGTACCTTCATACCATTAGTTACCAGCTCTTCCATAGCGTTCATGCGACTGATTGCTCGCCGACTCTCTTCCTCCATGACTTGTAATTCCTTCTCGAATTTCTCAGACCAATGTTTCACTTGCCTTTTCAGGGCTTTTCTTCTGGCTGACAACAGTTGCATGTATTCCTCATACGTCTTATCGATGTCATGGTTGAGCTTTCTCATTATAATTGCTATTTTATTGCGTTGTGTCTCTATGTAATCAATATGGTTGCCGATGGTTGTTTTCTTTGATTTAACTCTTTTTTTCAACTCCTCGACAATTTCCATTATTTTTTCTTCGTGGATAACCGCCTCTTCGATATTATGTCCTGCGTTTGAGTGTCTCAACGCCCCACACTTACAGCAGACGTACTCCCGACATCCAGTGCAGAAACATTCCTCATCCTCGCTGGGATGTTTCTTACATTTCCGTCGCCTCTTAAGCGGAACTTTTCCCGAGAGCACCTCGCTCATAGCTACCACTGAGTGAGTGGAGAACGGTTTCCAGAAAGAGTGCCCTTTCTCACACGATTTACACATATATTTTCCACAATCCTCACAGAAGCACACAGCTGGCGACTTGTCGTCCACTCGCTCACAAACTGTGCATGTTGGACTCTTGATTTTCAGTTCTTGCACAAGAGAACTCAGCGATATGTTTGTTTGTAACTTATCCACATCTCCACTGGGTATGGACGTTCCTCTTCTGCATATTGGGCATGTTATAATTTTCTTGTCAGACTGCGTTTGAGATATTAGTTGAAGACAGTCTTTGCATAACGTGTGAGAGCATGTCAGTGACTTAGGTTGCTTTAAAAGAGTCAGACAGATGGGACACTCCAGATTCTGGCTGATGATCTGATGAAACGTTGCCATGGTGTCTGTTTGTCTAATAGCAAAAGAAACATACAGTTGTAAACACATCAACAAATACCAGGAGAAAACTGAAATTAGCATTTGTCAAATAGCAGAGACGAAAACATGATGTCTGTATGTAGGCATTCTCAATTAAGCAATTTACCAGATATGTGTGAATGTTTGTTTAACCATAATTAGTGAGGATGAATCATTTCCGGTCTCAATAAAGCTGACTTATATATGTGACCTTGCATCACATAACCAAAAAAAAAAAAAAAAAATGTCGCCAGACATTGAATCTTAGATAAGGGCAGATTCTGAAAGAGCAGACTGAACCCTTTAAAATGATGTAAAATCAATTAAGATGGACTCACCTAACATACCCATATACTGGAAAGAAGCACACATTGTGGAAAAGTGTGAACTGAGAGAAGAGGCTCTGAAGTTCAGGGTTTATATAAGCGCTTAATCTTTACCAAGCCATGTTAGCTGTGCGCAGAAAGGACAAAACACAGGATGTAAATCACTGGAGCAACAACAATGAAGGGATTATCAGATTAAGCAAGAATTTAGCATGTTCTATTACCACAATCTGTCCATGATTAATACCAACTTTCACAGCAGTAGCATTATTCTTTCAAAAGTTTTTAGATTTTAAAGTGAAGAGTGTGCTAGAGGTTTCCAGAAATGAAAAGGGGTTTCTAAAACATACATGATCATTCTACTCTCCCCCCCCCAAAAAAAAAGGGTTGTAGGAAACTGGTGCAAACACACTTTCTCTTTCATATCATGGTCACAAATTAAAGCATAATGTAGAAGAAGGATATCTCTTTCAGAAAATATGAACAACTCAAGATTGACTCTGTTGACCCATTTCACTTTTTTTTTGGAGCCCTAACGTAAAATGAAGGGGTGCGACATTTTTTGTTTTGTTTTGTGGTGCACATAATCATTATGGTAGTTCATTAGAGTGGAGGAAATCTCCATGACTAGTTGAGTGTGCCAGGTATGATATGGCGCGACTGATTAGAATGAAGTCAGATGTTACTTACTGATACTCTAAAGAAGTATTCGAAAATAATACAATTTTGTATTACGATTAGCACTCATCAAACTATTTCATTTGGAAGATTTGAGCAGCTAATGGGGGTATGACTATCTTAATGTTGGCCCTGTATGTATTTCCGAAATTTTGTCGCTCAACGCACATGTTGAAAAAGTCCCTTGTTACCGGCACAATACTCAATCAAATAAAAATTGCCAAGGTGGTTCCAAAAAAAAAGGGGGGGGGGAGGGTATTTATAATATCTTTTGACTGCTATTTTCAAAATTCTTAAGCATTTGATATACTCTCGTATTATCAAGTTCTCAACTGAATGTGGATTTCTTTTGTGATGCTCAATCTTAATCTGGGTATTCGAAAAAAAAATATCAACAACTCATGCTCTGTTACCATTTTGGACAAAGTACAGGGTGTCTAAAAAAAAAAAAAAAAAACTATACACTTTGAAATGGCTGCCGAATAAGAAATATATGATTCTGGGGGGGGGGGGGGAGGAGGGGGAGGATTATACGTATGGATAGTTTATGGACTCAACTTTCATATGACACCAAAAAGTCTACAAATTAGTCATGCTTGATTGAACACTGCTCACTCTGTAAAGGGTATGAAAATTAGGCTGTGCAGGAATTAGCCTTTTAAATTTGCGACAGGCAAGTCCGTTGGAGCTTACAAAACTGAAGTTGATATGATAAATGTATGATCAATTACGATTACTTTGGGTTTGCTGAGTGAATTTTATGGCTTATCAAACCAAACTTGTATGTATGAGTATACCGCAGTTGGATTTATTTTATTGTAGCATTGCAAATTTCCCTGATAGACTGAGTGGTGTGTTCATGTGAGTCAGGATGAGGTCATGGTATATGTTGCAATTTCCATGTTACATATTAACCCTGATAGCAGAGACACGTCAGAATGACGTCTATTTCACATCAGCGCTGTCGTCAGAAAGCCGTCGTAAACTGTCGACAAGAATACGTCATGTTGCTCAAATGGAAGACGTAAAAAAGACGTCATATTTTTACGTCAGAAAGGCGTCTTTGTACGACCACCTAGACGTCAGACAGACGTCACAAATTTGACGTCTTTTTTACGTCTTCTATTTGAGCAAAATGGCGTATTTTAGTTGACAGTTTACGACGTCTTCCTGACGACAGCGCTGACGTGTCGTGACAATTTGACGTCAGTCTAAGACGTTTAAATGATCTCCATTATTCTTGTTTATTTACGCCATTAAGAATAAAGTCATAAACATCGTTTACACGTCAATTTACGACCTTTTTTACGTGTATTGGTACAGAAAAAAGACGTCTTAAAGACGTCACTTTGACAAAAAAACAAAGAAAAAAGACGTCATTTTGAAGTCTTTTTAAGCCGAGATACATTAATTAACTATGCTAATTACAAGATCTAACAAAGGTGTCGGCATCTTCGAATACAATCCTACGAATCTCACCGTCTACCCCTAAAGCCTTAAATCCTATTCCTACACCTATATGCCTACCACCTATTTCCTATAGTTACTCGACTGTTGTATCACGTTTCTTTAGAAAAGGGCAAAAGGTTTAAATATTTCATGACATGGTTACTAAACTAGGCCACAATTTTGAGAGAATCCCAATTGAATATGAATATATGTCTCCATAGCACAAGACTGGATTAGTTCGAAAAAGATAAGCATAAAATGTACGATTTCTGACACAGTTTAAAGATTAAACCAACCACAAATAATGTAATTATCTATGTTTTATCTTATTTTCACTGGTTTTGCATATCAGATTCAATCTCATGAGTATTCATGACCGATACAGCCACAAATTGTATGACGTCATTGTGACCTCGTCACGACGTCGTTACGACCAGTCATAAGCATTAAGACTGGTAAAAATCATGTCATAACAATGTAATTATGAAAATTGATCTAACAACTGTAACATATTCAATTTTAACTTTATTTCTATGTCTTTTTTCTATGTCCAATATTTTTCAAATTATAGATTCTCTTATATGTTGCTTCAAGATAATGTATTTCAATTCCTTAATTCATATTTGATTACAAATTGAAGACCTGAATATAAAAACAACCCAAGTCCAATTTTTGGCCATATTCAGTTTGACATGGGAAATTGTAGCTTATGCATGGACTCATCTTGTGTACAAATGATGAAATCCTAATTACCCCGGGAAGTGCCTGAAATGAATGAGTTAAATCGTATATGAATGTAAAAATGAAGGACTTTGGTCATTCTTACATTCATATTATAGCGCCCTCTCTCGTCCTTCTCTCATCTCTATAGCAGAATATCATGTATATGATTCAAACAACGACCCAAGTCCATCACACAAAAAGGCCTCTCCACAATTAATGTAAATGTTAATTGTCATAATGATATATGTTCTAATTTGTTTATACAATGTTGCCTTCCCATCACAGTTAAATAGAATATTATTGGACAAATAAAAAAGATACGAAGTTTTTTTTTAAGTTTACTCGAAATTGTCTTCCATGGACTTGGATCGTTCTTATATTCAGATACTCAATTGAGTATGTCGTTATTGTTTGCTAGCTACGTGATATTTCAAACATCTTAAAAGATACACCTAGTACAAAATAGATATTGGGACTATCATTGTGTCTAATTCCTATACCTTAAGATACACTCAAAAAATATCATACACGATAATTGCATGCATAATACTTATGCGTTTTTTTTTTCCGAAAATTTATGATCAATATAGAAACCAACAGATGACATGTTCCAACGTTTACTGGCGTCACAGTTCCACTTAGGCTAATGAGTTTAAATGTGTACAGACTTATTGTCGACTGACACAGGAAGTGATGCATGATTTCTTGTTTCGATGTGATGCAGTATCGTACTTAAACACACACACAAATAGTGTATACACATAGAAAGTCATGATATTATGGGGCTATGATAGCCCTTCACCAGAATAAACTTTTTTACATCAGCAGAACCATGTCTACAGTGTGAAAGAAAAAGAAATGCAACCCACAGCTACGATTCCAGAGTAATATACACCTTTGTTGAAGCGATGTGACAAAAAAAAAAATCTTTTTTTTTAATGTTAAATAACAAAATATCAAAGAAAACTACTTTACCCGATATTAACCAAATTCAAGATCTTTTCATTAAGTTGAAGCATCAAGCATCGAGCATCAGAATAAAAAAAAAACCTACTGACAAGTTTCATAATATGCATTCATAGGAAACTTACATATCACTACACGTTTGAATGATGTATTTTAGCCAAAGTGTTCTAGCTTCTTTCAAAGCCTGGACAAAAGCACGGAATCTACATTGTTACATGAGCATGTTATGTGAGTGTGTGAGTGTGTGTGTGTGTGTGTGTGTGTGTGTGTGTGTGTGTGTTTATTCATGTGGGTGTTGTGTGTTTGTGTGTTTATGTGCGCATGTGTTTTGGGTGTGGTAGGTGTGCAGTATATCGTTACTTGCAAAAGTCTTGCGCAACACCCAACATAATCAAGATTTAATCTGAAAGAAAATGAAAGCAAGGTCAAAGCTGGTCATAGTTCAGGTCGGAAAAAGGAAACATTGAGGTCATAATCATAAACTTGTCAGACATTGTATATACACTCTATTGTTATGTTGGTCAAACTTTCAACTTGTGTTATGAACACATATTTTATATTCCCGTAGAGCCTATACATTGTGACCTAGTTTGGTAACTATAGTATATACTATGTCATAGAGCATTACAACTTTTTGTCCGTATACAAAAAATGTGATGCAACAGTATTGCAACTAATAGGAATAGGTTGTAGACGTATAGGATTTAGAAAATTAGGAGTACGGTAGGTTAGATTCATATCATGGTTGTACCTTGAGTTACTCACCACTGTATTGGATCTTGTAATAAAATACTACTTAGCTTAGTTAGTCACAAATTAAAAATGACATCAAAATAACATCCATTTTCCTTATTTTCACAAAAAGGCGTCTTTAATACATATATCTCATTTTCTTTACCAATTACATAATATATGTTGAAAAGGCATGAATTCACGTGAATGAATTGAGAAGGTAATTTACAAGTCATTTAGAAGTCTTTATAATTACGACCACAGAATATGACGTCGTGTGGACAACTTCTATTTGAGCAAAAATACATTTTGACAGCAGTTAGAGACATATGACGTCCACTTTGTTTATTTTCGTCGTGAAGACGTTTATTCCAGCCATATTCTGTAGCTAACCCTATCATTACTTTAGCAGTCTGTTGAGTACACTGTTGTGCAGTGATACTGTTGTGTGGAATGCTTTCTTCCAACATCTCTTCTTCTTAATCTTTCTGAAGTAGATACCAAATTTTCATTGCTACTCCCAATAGTATAATCTCAATAATTGATTCTTGTGTCCCAAGAGCATTATACAATGGTCAAATTGGCTGCATGATATAACCTTTCTCTGAGTAATTTTGGGTGCGTTTATCAACTCCTTTTCCTTTTCAGAAACAGGTTATCCAAACAGCTTTCATGGAATTTTTACGAGTTGATAAACGCAAAGCTGTTTTGAAAGCCCTTTAGGAAAGCCTTTTCGAAAGCCCCAAATTTGTGGCTACCCAAACAGGTTTATGAAATCCAAACAGGTTTCCTAAACAGGTTTTCAGAAACCTGTTTGTAAAAGCCTTTTGGAAGTTGATAAACGCAAAGCCGTTTTAAAACGGCTTTGTAGTCTTGTACTTCAGGCACGCCTTATGACCTCTTCTCTTCGGGTCGAATTGCACAATGCAGCTGTGCAGTGACAGGCCAGTTAAAAAATCGTGTTCGCGAAGCGAGTTGATAAACGCAACTATTTTGAAAGCCGTTTGTAAAGGGCTTTGGAAAGGGCTATCGATAGCCGTTTAAACAGGGGAAAGTTGATAAACGCAGCCAAAGTCTCATGCCGCCACTCAGAAATATTTAAAGTATGTGCTAAACCGGAGCTACCTCACAGATAGGAAGACAATTGATTCTTGTGGCATTGCATCATGACTCGTCACTCTCTAAGAAAGATATGTCTTTATGATGGTAATTGCTTTTCGCCGTCCCTTAGAAAACAAGCGGCACATTAATAGTACAGGCAGTCAGGGCTTTGGAAAGGGCTCTCGAAAGGGCTATGGAAAGGGCTTTCGAAAAGGCTATCGAAAGCCGTTTAAACAGGGGAAAGTTGATAAACGCAGCCTTTGTCCGTCATCTGTCGACACTCTGATCGAGTATCGAATATCATAAAAAAAAAAAAAAATGTGAAAAGCCACACCTTTCTTTCATTTGGGATGCTAAAGAAATAAAAAGAAAGTGATTAAGCAGAACACAGTTAAATCATTAAAGTATATCTTTGGCCAAAAAATTATATTGGATATGTGAAAGAGACACATTTCAGTAGTCCATTGCACCAACTTTCAGAGAAAAGGGGTCATTAATTGGTGAAATAATGCATCTGAAAGTTTCTAAACACAATGGGTCTGGGAGGCAAGACTACAACAAACCCCATTGTTTGCAGTGGGTTACGGAACCACAGCGGTTCCTGAATCTCCCAGATACACTGTGTTTGGAAACTTTGAGATGCATTATTTCACTAATTAATGACCCATTTTCTCTGAAAGATGGTGCAATGGATTACTGAAATGTGTCTCTTTCACATAGCCAGTATATTTTTTTTTTGCCAAAGATACACTTTAAGGAGAAATTATTAAGTCCTAAAGAAGTCTGACATGTGTTGTGTCAATTTTTATACGCTTGTCTTGAAATGCCCTTACTTTTCATCTCTTTGCACAAATTTGTGATACAATTGTTAGACATTGATTTATTTCAAGCGGAGACAACGATTACTATCTTTTTTATTGTCATATTATATTGTCATATAACATTCTGATTGATCTGTCCGTTTTTCTGTTTTGCATATAGTGTCAACTCTATTACAAATATGAACACGGTATACGTTATTTGACTAATCATGTCTACCTAGAATCAGCGAAATCTTAACAGAAAAAAGCACATATATACCAGACAAACAAAAGACACTCAATTATCTTGTGATTATGCATCTACTTTTTGTAAAACTCTACATGTGATCCCAGCCACAATCTTTGGGTAGATACGAGTATGGATTGTATGCTTACCAAATATGCCGCACTTCCGTGTAGAATACTGCTGATTTAGGTCTGACTCCGAAGTACCATGCACGAGCTTACGATCTGATGTCTAATCAGCCTGTTGGAATATCCTCACACATATGAAATTGA
Source organism: Diadema setosum (assembly GCF_964275005.1). NCBI lineage: Eukaryota > Metazoa > Echinodermata > Echinoidea > Diadematoida > Diadematidae > Diadema > Diadema setosum. Next base: position 9,038,862 of record NC_092687.1, read on the forward strand.
CTGTGGTCTTACTTTTAGACCCAATTGAAATATACTCGTGAAGAGTTTATTATTTTCGACAGAGGGAGGGATTACACAGCGCTCACAAAATGACCGAGCAGTTTTCAGAGGGATGTCTGTATTTTTCGTGACCTTTCACTCTCACCCATTATATTTATAGAAACTGGTTTTCCCCATGCACATATCAAACAATCTAGTGTGTATATGCCTATTAATTAAAATCACAGCGAAATCATGAACGTTCAACTTGCACATTGAGCCGTTCGTACATGATTTTGATATTCTGTCTTTCAGTGAACTGAGGGGATACTTTTAGCGTATCACCTACCATCCGACTTGCAATGGACTTGCAATCTGTGGTTCGACGGAAAATGGCGCTGATCACCAAGTCTCATAAGTAGTCAATCCTAAATGTAAACTGCCTCCACCTCGTAAATATTACACATTGACTTACTAGGCAGGGTGATACCTCATGTCAGTTGAAATAGAGATGACGAAATACATGTAGGACCTTTTCAGCTCTTAGACTTTTGATGTGAACTAGTGCTGCCGTATAGAATTTATAAGCCTTGCTTTGGTAAATTCACACCAGAACATTTCGCAGCACACATCAATGCATATCACTATGTGCAAAAGACTTTGATAAAATTATAGGAGGGGAAGCTTATCCATGTTTGGACAACTATGTCGGAAAACGTTCATATATTGAGCTGCAAGACATATGATTTTGTTTTATTTCTTTCGATTAACAATTCCCTTTCAGTTGTGACAATCTGGCAAGTATATGTTTGAAAATTATTTTCAACCGATCCCCTCTAGCAACAAGAATAGATGGGGATCGTTTTTATTTATATTTTAGTGCATCATTTTTGTGTTAATTATATATTTCAAGTAAACAATCGCACGTACTAATGGGAAGATATATCATATAAATAAGTATCTATATTGTATACCTTATATTGTGCGAAAAACAATATGTTATAATAAAGGAAAGGGAAAAGGGGAGGGGTTTCAAGTCGATCACACAAACATACATACACAACGACACACATGCACACACTCATACACACACATAACAGCTTCACCATAAACGTTTGACATCGTGCAAACAAGCCTCTCAACAGTAGCAGTTTCTATCAACTTGTTAACAAGGAGTTCCCGTTATTGACATATCATACACTGCTACTAACAGCCACGCAGACAACACGCAAATTCACAGTGTACTTGAACGAGTGAACGAGCAATAGGTTTACTCCTGTAAGAAGTTCACTTTAATTTCATGCATGCACTTGCATCTATAAAAACAAAAAAAGGCAATGAAATATATAAAAAGCCAATTAAAACACCATAAAGCTTGCAAAATATAGACATATAATCTGAATCATGTGTACAGTGGAGGTATACCCACTCAACGAACTGTGTAAAAAGACAACAATATAAAAAAACAGAACAAATGGAAAACAACTGCAATGAAACAACTTGATGTTTATACGTTAAAGAAAACATAGGGAGAATTCAACATGCTTTCATTTTTTCTAGCATAATATAAGAGCACTTTACTAGCCACTTGAAGGAACCAGGGGATAAATTACTACCCTTAGCACAGTATCAAATTGATAGAATGTGTAATTTTCATGAAATATGAAGTTTTGTTGAATTATTTTAATGTTTCCTTTATATTGCTGTCCACACACGACGTCATGAACTCCGGTATATATATACTCATCTCATCCACCGGTTCTAACACAAAAACTTTAAAAAAAAAACCATAACTTTTGCATCGATGATCCAAGTTTTCTCAAGCTTTCACCGATGCCTTCTACTATTGTTGCTGCTTTCACTCAATCCACATTTCTCTTCGGGTTTTGATTTCCTTTAAAGAGACTGTACAGTTCTGGTTGAGGTGAGGATTTAGCATTTAACGTTGTCCGAGATATTCAGAAACCATTCTATGAAATGTCAGAGAGCATGTAATTCTAAGGGGAGTCAAAATTGTATTTGATGAAAATCGGTTTTCAAATTGCTGAGATAACAAAAAAAAAAAACAAAAAAAACAAGGTCAACCAAGAAGATCCTAATAAAAGGCATGGCCTGACGCATTTTATTATTTCCACTTTTGTTGATGTCTCAGCCATTTTCATCACAAAAAGAAAGATGTTTAATCCTTTTTAGAATTACAAGCTCTTTCATATTTCATAAGAGGTTTCTCATTATCTCACTTAGAAATGTTATAAACCTGAATCTTCACCTCAACCAGTACTGTACAGTCCCTTTGAAATTGCACAGAAATGGATATTTATTTTTTCTTTATTTAATTAACTCATATTCAAATACATGGTGTCCAGTTCAAATACGTGATCTTCCACGGGGCCCTGTGTTTTACAACAAAGAATATTCGAACCTTCATATGTATAAGTCATAGACATAGAATAAAAGAACAACAAAGACATAAAGGTGATTATTGTTGTCATCTTTTTACATTATGTATAACTGAAAGGGGAAAAAACATATTAGTTCCTGGATATATACATAGGGTAGAAAATGAATATGTAAGAATAGAAGAATTATGGAATGGAAAAGGGATTGCGAGTGTGATGATATAGGAGTAGGGTGTGGTAAAGATTATCCCGTGATAGCCCGACGCTGCAAAGTCAATCTCTAAAAAAGATACACGATGTTAAAGAGTTTACTCCCGTGCAAATATTGTGGAATTAAGTTAGAGCATTGGAACTAGATATTTTGTACTTGATATTTTGGATATTTTGTACTTGATATTTTGGATAATTTGAAATTATTTTGCGAGTGGCCTCATAAAAAACAGAACGGTCTTGTTGTTAAACAACACCAACAGCAACAACAACATCTTCAACAACAACAACTACAGCAAGTATAACAGGTTTACGTAGTTCAAGTAGTTAGGATTGGCAATGATATCAAATCGTTATGTAAAGTGGCACTATACAGTTGCTGCTGCTGCCTGTAGGCGAGGTTCCATGACAAAATTGTCAAAATATATAAATTTTATATATTTTTAACTTAGTGACCTTTTGCCACCAGAAATAAAAACAAACACAGGGAAGTAGACAATTTTAAAGGCGCTTAGTGTCAAGTGATTGCAACCAACAACAACAACAATAAACAATGCAGAAATGCAGAAGAACCAACGAGTAGTATGGACACACCATAATTACAACTTATACGGGCAGATATGCTTATGTCATTAAAGATACATCGGGTGAATTTCCATTGAACCCTCAAATGTTTCAGGTCTCTCTGCAGTGAGAGGAGGTGGAGAGAGAGGCGGAGAGAGGGAGAGGGAGAGAGAGAGAGAGCAAAGAAGACTGCAGATATCGGTATGTAACACTGTGAATGAATGACCGGCGATTGATAATAACGAAACACTGATATTGTTTTTTGTTTTTTTAATGCAAAAAGAAACAATACTTTAGAATGCCAATGCATTGTAAATGTCCACCATTTTACAATTAATTTCTAATTGAATAAAATTCAATTCAATTCAATTCAATTCAATTCAATAGTTCATGTATTTCCTTAATCAAAGAAGAAAAAAGAACATGATTCAAAGCGGTACAAGTTGTCAATCTGTCTTTCATCCCTCTGATAAGGACAGTTTTTATTCAAATACAATATAGAATATATGCACGAATGATGTCATAAAGAAGAAAAAATGCACGTTGTCATGGCAACAAAGAAAAAGTAAGTAAACCTAACGATGGAAAACAGTGTTCCACTAAAAAGATCAGCTTGTAGGAAACACTGGAATTATAACAACAACAACACTAATTTTTGTATGTCAATGAAATGTTATTCATTTTAAATTTTCATAAGATACAGATAATGTACATAACCTCATTGATACATGATGTCGACACTATAAACAATACTTTCGTATTATTAGTTACTCATAGTGTTTCTCTTAGGCTCGAACCAGCAAGTGTGAGGGCTACTATTGAAGCAGTGATGGTTTCGACAGATGGCGCTGGAGAAGCACCAAGCGAGTCTTGTGATGACAGCAAGGCTGGTGGTAAGAAGCGAGGCATGTATGGCGGGCATCTATTCGACGGTATTGCTGGCCAAGATTGGACAATCCTATTTACATAAATGAACAACATACTTCCAGCCCCGTAGGGGCCAACAATGGACCCTAGCAGAACCCCGAAATTAAAGAATTTTTAAAACAAAGTAAAAAAAAACCTGTTTTAATACAAAACAAAAACTTCTTCAAAACATCAGATACTATGGGTGACTACAATTAGAATGTATCTAATTGACTTCTATGAATAAGGTACATTCAGGGGTAGCTCCATCGGGGCCAGCAATGAAAAAAAGAGGGATTTTTTTTTTTAATAGATTTGATGTCCTTTTTGAAAATACACGCTCAAATTCTCCAAAAGGAATACAAATAATATAGAATGTATTGATCGCCATGCCCCCTGGAGCCCTCAAATCTGCCCCACTCCGCATGTTTTCTATGTTCATGGGTAATGTTATGCAAAAATGCCTGGAAGGTGGTCTTAGAATAATCAGGTATAAGCCCGAGACCCCAGGTCTCTTGTTGCTGGTTTCTCCCGAAGAACGTCCCCCAAGCTTACCGTTGTATCATTTAGAGCATGAATGTCGCAAAAAAAAAATGTTGTAACTGACTTTTCTTTATTTTTGGAATGTTTAACAATCCTCATAAAATCTTCGACATGATTAAAGCCGTTATAAGTGTATGAATGTTCATGTGAGAAGGCATGATACATGTACAGGACAATCATTACATGTAAACTTCATTCAAAGTATATTCTAGTCACGTAGAATATCACACCAAAGATTCTTGTTCTTCTTCTTCTTCATCTTCTTCTTTTGGATATACTACTGCAGTGCAAAATGTCGTCTATGACAGTCCACGTTAAATCGCATTTAATATGTAAAGTCTGTTTGGAGTGCAGAAAGCTATCTCCCCACTCTCAAACTCTTGTAGATAGTACCAACTCAACATTTCCCTTCCTATACTAAAATCAATAATGAGATTGTGCATGTGCTTCAAATCACTCGTGTATCGATCGATACTGAAGAGGCCCTTGTCGTGCTTCACCCAGGCTACAATGACCGAATCATCTCTACAAACAGCTGGGTAGGGAATCATACCCTCCTTCTTCAAGACTTTCTCCTTCTTCCCCGTGCCATCAAGGCACACAGCAGTCGAGTCTTGTAGAATCAGTTTTCCCGTGTTGTTAAAGGAAAATAATTGCGATGGTCTATGTCCATCACACATCATACTCCTGACAGCCTTGCCACCCTGTGGGGTAAATACCTGGATCTTCATGAGTTCCCTATAACCCACGTAGATATTATCATCTCTATCCACAGTGAGACCACCATACCTTCCTTTATCCACCCTCATCGTCTCGAACGTGACGTCAAGCTTCTCCCACTGAGGAGTGTAGAGTGACACCTTGTTATTTATATCACGTACTACACTCCGGCTATCAGACAGGAATCCAATTCTCCTGACTCCGACATTCTTCAGCACGGTCTGCTGTAACTCGCCATAAGGGGAGTAGAGATGGATTCCACCATTATACGATCCCACTGCCATCTTACCGCCTGGTGAACGAGAGATACAGGACATGCAATTTCTGCTAGGGAGGTTTACGTTTGCTTTGACATCCCAGGGAAGTGAGACGTCACCTCCCTGGACATCCCACGTATAACCTTCCAACTTTCCTAGACAAAGTTCATTAACCTTCTCGTATCTACGGAATGAAATCTTCTGGGCTCGTTCTGTCACACCTCTCGGTGGTTGGTCATCAGGATCATCTCGTCCCAGAAAGCTTTTCAAGTTTTCGCACAGCGTGTCGTGTGCTATCAATGCGTTTTTCTCTAGTGGTACCTTCATACCGTTAGTTACCAGCTCTTCCATAGCGTTCATGTGACTGATTGTTCGCCGACTCTCTTCCTCCATGACTTGTAATTCCTTCTCGAATTTCTCAGACCATTGTTTCACTCGACTTCTGAGCTCTTCTCTACTGTCTGACAATAGCTGCATGTATTCCTCATACGTTGTGTCGATGTCCTCATTGAGCTTTCTAAACATAGTTGCTAATTCATTGCGTTGTGTCTCTATGAACTTGATATGATTTTCAATGGTCGTTTTCTTTGATTTGACTCCCCTTTTCAACTCTTTGATATTTTCAATCAATTTTTCCTCATAGATAGCTGCCTCTTCGATATCATGTCCTGCTTTTGAGTGTTTCAACATCACACACTTACAGCAGACGTATTCCCGACATCCAGTGCAGAAACACTCCTCATCATCATTAGGATGTTTCTTACATTTCCGTCGCATTTTAAGCGGAGCCTTTCCCGAGAGCACCTCGCTCACGGACACCACTTCGTGGTTGAAGAACGGCTTCCACGTAGAGTGGCTTTTCTCACAGGCTTTACACATATATTTCCCGCAGTCCTGACAGTAGCACACAGCTGGAGACTTGTTGTCCATCTCACAAACTGTGCATGTTGGACTCGTGACTTTCACTTCGTCCACGAGGGAACTCAATGGTATGTTGGTTTGCAACTTATCCACATCTCCACTGGGTAGGGGCGTTTCTTTCCTGCATATAGGGCATGTTATCGTTTTCTGAGTTTGAGATATTCGTTGAAGACAGTCTTTGCAGAACGTGTGAGAGCATGTCAGTGATTTAGGTTGGTTGAAAAGAGTCAGACAGATAGGACACTCCAGATTCTGGCTGCTGATCTGATGAACAGTTGCCATGGTGTCTATTTGTCTAAAAGCAAAAGAAACACAAAGTGGTAAAAACATCAATACATACAATAAAAAAATGAGTTTAGCGTTTACCAGATAGAAGAGGAGAAAGTTCGTGCGAAACATGCTGTTAGAATGTATAGATTCTTAAAACCGAACGAAATAATGAAGCACAATCTAAAAGAGCAGTGTGAATGTTTTCTTTTTTCATCATTTTCGCTGAGGATACATTTCCGGGTTTAAAGAAACTTCATTATTTAGGATTGTTCAGTTGAGTGGAGGAGATCACATTAACGAATCGTGGGCCCGTCATACGATGACATAGAATAAAATCAGATGCAACTCGTTGATACTCTTAAAGAAGTATTCGTAAAACAATAGTTCAAGTTCAAGTTCAAGTTCATATTTATTCGTTTTTTCCACAATATAACACAAACATAAATCTCACTTTCTTAAGTGACAAAATCAATGCATACAATTGTACAGAGAAAACAACAATAATAGCAACAAAAAAAAAAACACTAACAGTAGCGATACATTGCAATAGTTGCTAAGATAACGAAAGTGAAATAGTTTTCAATATATGCACTGTGTGAAAAAAACGGAGGGACCCACTAAAAAGACAGAGCTTGTAGAGTGTGGGCCCCTCTTTTATTAGAAGTCCGATGTAAAAATTGAATTGAAAACAGCAAAAAATCCGCACAAAAAGTTCGTCACAAAAAAGTTTGGCAGCCCACTAAGAGACAGACGAACAAACAGTTATATACATAAAACAACTACAAACAGAGCAATGAACATGCAACAGGACTGGGACAGCAATAAGACTACTTGTAGGAGGAAAAACAAGAAAAAAAAACCTGACTTGACGACACAAGAGGAAACAAGACTATAGCGTGATAAAGAGGTAACAAAATAGACAGGAATATGCAATACAGATGACGATCCTCGGAGGTTTGAGGAAGAAAAAGAAGAAGAAAAAAGAATATAGAACAAACCCTGCAACTGCGAAGTATAGGTTAAAGAAAATCTTATAATCAAGGTTTGAGCAATAGTTACAATAATAAAGAGAACGACAATGCGATATTACGGATGAGTAGCAAAGTAAGCCTATAAACTAATCTGATTCTGCGAGTCGTCATTATAAGATTGTAAAAGAAAAGACTTTAATCTCCTTTTAAATGAGTATATAGATGGAGCAGATTTTAAATCATGATTCAGGGAATTTCAATAATTTGGTCCGGTGTAAATAAGTGTATTCTTTGCTAAAATCCTTCGAAGAAGTGGTAAATGAAACTCGTTAGAACGTCGGGTGGGGAATTATGGAATGATTGATTTTTTTGAAACATAAAATCAAAGATAGGCGGGAGTAATTTGTTATCATACATATACATAAATTGACCTAAGTTAAATAAGAATAATTCGTTGATTTTCAATAGCTTATCACAGTCAAACAATGCATTTGTATGTGAACGTGTAGGAGAATTAGAAATGATACGGAGGGCTTTCTTTTGCAATAATAACACTCTATTCAGCAGTGTCTGATGAGTATTGCCCCAAGCTAAAATTCCATAATTAAGGTAAGGGAGTATCAAAGAGGAGTATAACACTAGAAGGGTCTTTTCATGCAGGAATATAAGATTTCAGTCTATTCATAACACCTATATTGCGCTGCACTTTAATAATGAGTTGCACTGTATTCAATTCAATTCAATTCATTTATTTTCTTTTTTTCCAACAAAACATAATACAGAATAAATAAAGAATTATGTCATAAACGTATACATTTGATACGACACACTTATAAAACATTTAAAGATACACTCATCAAAATATATATGGGTATTAGATTCGAGCATGCAGCTAACGTGGGGAGGGCTACTCTTTTAATCATGATCTTGTACATCTACTTATCAGCGATAACATCATCCAGTTATGTCATTTGTCATGTAAAAAGGGAAAAATCAATGAAAATGAGCGATATGAGAGATATCTTTATTAAGAATCGTGCGTCCATCAAGGTCCATTTGTCTGTTTGTATGTAGGTCTAATGGAACAAGAAGTCCTTCAATCTATACAATATGTATATATATATATATATATGAAGAGTTTGTTTGCAAAAACCGATAAGTCCATTTTTGAAGATTTTGAAATAAGGTCTCTGTCATAAAGTACAAAATAATACCTTTTAAATGATATATTGGTCACTACATATAAAGGTACATTTTTGAAGTTATGGTCAAAGGAAGCAAAAATTTCTTATTATTCTCTATATTTTTCTTGACCTTTAACTGCAAATATCTCCATTTGACAAATATGGACTTATCGGTTTTTGCAAACAAAGTCTTCATATATATATATATATATATATATATATGAGAGAGAGAGAAAGAATTTTCTTCTTTATTGCATGACAATAATGACTTCCTCAGTCTTGGAAGACCCGGAAGAACTTTCATCCACTTGTTTCATGCGTGAGGAACAGAGTATAGCACAGAGAAAATTTATGTTTTCGAATTGCCAAATGTCGAAATGGTGGAAGAAAGGGGTGAATAAAAGTAAATGAGTATGAATAAAAGGGCCTTCCAGCTCCTGTATGACTGAAGGCAGTCAGGTCTACAGTCACCTTTGATTCGATGTCCTTTCGTCTGAGTTTTATGTATACATGGAGAAAAGACAAACGCTCTTGCAGACAATGAGACAGATTTGACTGCCACGATTGGCTTCCTCTATACATTTCTAACCATATAATACTGTAACCAACCCAATCTTTATTTGAAAGCTTAAAGTTATCTTGTGAGGCTTTCGATGAGATGCTTTCATTATTTAGAGTAGCATCATTTTATCGGTGATTAGAATGCATCAACCTCAGTTCTGGATGACAGTCTCGAAGAGGTCTGACCTTTGCCAAGTTTATTTACTTCTCGAATAATGATTATACTTACGTGATATCTGTTAGCACAACATGTTTGATAACATTGTCAGACGTTAATCTATTTCCAGCGGAGACAATGATTAATATCTTTATTCTACAGCATATTGTAACATGTTGATTGATATGTCAATTTTTCTGTTTCCCTAACTTTCAATTGCATTACGAATATAAAAAAGAAGTGTGGGGTGGGACTTAACATGCTCACAAAATTACCAAAATCATGGCAGAAAACTATTCACCAAACAAACAAGGGTATACAACTTTGAACATATTCCGTGGTCATGCATTATTTGTAAAAATACGTGTCAGGCACAATATTTAGGAACACACGGAGGTAGGGGGCACGATTGTGGATATCATTTCGTATGTAAATGCTTACCAAGTTATGCTGTACTTCCGGGTCCAATATTGCTGATTTACGTCTCGTTCCGAATCAAATACAGACATAAACTTGCAATCTGTTGTCTAATCTCCCTATAGGAAATTGCGAACACATATTAGACTGAATGTGGTCTTAATTTCAAGATCCACGCACAAGGAATTAACTCGTGAAGAGTTGACTTTCCGTCACAGAAAGGTATTACACAGCACTCACAAAAATGGCCGGGCAACTTTCAGAGGAAAGTTTGTTTTCTTTGTGACGTTTTCGCTCAACCCTAACCCCTGATGAAAGCTGATTTTCCCCACATCTCAAACACTCTGTACCGTCTACCTGAAATCACAGCGCACAATGAATGTTCCTATTACACAGTAGCCTCTCGTATCAGGCGCGCCGGAAGCAGTTTTAGATTGGGGGGCAAACATTGGAGGGGGCTCAAGATTAGACCATGCATATGTTACACAATACACACACACACACACACGCGCGCGCGCGCACACATCTATTATATATATATATATATATATATATATATATATATATATATATATATGTGTGTGTGTGTAAAGTGGCGTACGGTGGGTCGAAACATGGGGGGAACCATAAAGTAATTTTGACGGTCTGTATGCTTGTGCGTGTGTGCGTGAGCAATAATGGGACTACAATACATTACGGAATGTGATACATTCAACAACGCAGTCATTGAGGAACATTGTAAGTTTTCCTTACATGGATTATGGAATGACGGTGTGAAACGATCGACAAATTATATACTGTCAGCAACATAAGGTGAATGGCATAACAATAAAATGCGAGCGAGCGAACTTGAAAATTTTGATATTCTACAGTTTCAAAACTGGAGTTTTAATTGTAACTACATATTATTTCGCTTTGAAATAAATGGGGGCGCATCGCCGGGCGCAACTGCTAGCAGTTATTGGCAGCAACATTAGGAGAATGGCATAACAATTCCAAATTTCGATTACTTTTTTTTTTGATACGCACTGTACAATAAAGGAAAGGGATGTGAAGAGGGAAGTGGTTACAGGTGATGACGCACACCGAAACACAAACACTCATACATCCACACGCATATCACTCTAAATAATTGAGCTTCTATTTATTTTAACAAAAATTGCATACATCGTTGAAACAAGACTTTTATTCAGTAAGCGCCACTGTTCAAGGGATCGTACAGTTTTGGTTGAGACGTAATTTCAGGTTTCTAAAATTTTTTGGTGAGATAATGAGAAACTTCTTATGAAATATTAAAGAGCATTTAATTCGATGAAGAATTCAACGTTTATTTGATGAAAATTGGTTTTGGAATGGCTAAGCTATCCAAAAACGAGCGATTCTAATAAAGTGTGGGACCCACACTTTATTACGATCGCTTTGTTTTACTTTGTTTTTGGATGTTTCATTCATTCCAAACCCGATTTTCATCAAACAAACTTTGAATTCTTCTTAAAATGGTATGCTCTCTACTTATCATAAGTGTTTCTTGGTATCTCGCAAAAAGTTAAAAGCCCAATTCTCATCTCCACCAATACTATACTATCCCTTTAATTAACAAAGAGGTTCCGTTGCTTGACATATACGCTGATACACGACAACCACACATACAACACGTAAATACACCATGTACGAACACTGATAAAAAATACTTCACAATCTGTATCTTGAGATCACTCTAATTTTATACATCACTAAAGTCCAGTAAAACTAAAACACAATATAAAAAATGTCAATCAAAACACATGGAAGCACGCAAAATACTACAGTAAAAAAAAAACCAAAACAAACCTGAGTTTTGTATACACTGGGTGTATGCATAGGATTCAGACTGTGTAAAGAGACAATTTATAAACAGAAACAAAAATAAAACCCACAAACTATAGAATTACACATAACACAACGTAGACATAAATGTGATTTTGTGGTCATCTGCTTACGTACAACTGAAAACATATGTTCATGGAAATGTGTGGGGAAGAAAATAAATATGTAAAAAAGAAGAAATAAACAAATGAATTAGTATCAAACGGTAAAGGGATCGTTTGTGTGAAAAGAGCACCACTTGGTGTGATTATCCCTGAATAGGACAACACTGCAAAGTCAGTCTAAAAAAATAAAAGAATAAAAGCTTACTCCCTTGAAAATATTGTGGAATTCAGTTTAGAGCATTGAAGCTACACACTTTGTATTTGGTATTTTGGATAATTTCGGTATACTGCGAGGGGCCTCAGAGAAAACAGAACATTCTTGTTTTTGATTCGATTTTATATTGGTTTTTGAAACAAACGTGCAAAGTAGTAGCCCGAAGGCTAAACTATATTGAATCACATTTAAAAACATACATTGTATGAACATTTTAACAATAACAAATACCGATTACATTAACATAACAAATAAACAGCATCATGTCAAAACGATAAACGATTCTGTGTTATTCATTGCATCGCTGATATGTTTTGTTGTACATTGTAAAGGCAATGAAGAAACTTACTTTGTTAACAATTAATGTTTATGTATGGATATAACAGACACCAACAATGTACATAATAAATGCGTATGTATCTGAATGAGCAATGATATAATGCAGGGACCAATGCAATGCAATCAATCAATCAATCAATCAATCAAACAATCAATTAATAAACAGTTCATACCAATTATTACACAAAATACATTACTTTAAAATGATAACCACAGTAATCAACGTACTCGTAAGTACGCACACGCACACACGCAATGACAAACATACATTATACATGCATACACGTACACATGTACATCCCATCCACATGTCTATACAGACAAACCCATATACTCATCTCATGATGAATTATAAAACAGTAACAACAACATCAAAACCAATAACAACAAGAATAACTGATTTACGTAGTTTAATAAGTATTTAGGATTGGCAAAGATGATTTAAAATCGTTCTGTCCAGTGGCACATCAGGTGCTTCTATAGACATGGTTCCATGACAAAGTTTTCAAAAAATATTCTTGACTTCGTGAACTTTTGTCCAAAGAAATATACAAAAAATACAGGGAAGTAGAAAATTGTAAAATATCAGGTGATTGGAAGCATACAACAACAACAAACATAATGCAGAAGAACCAAAGAGTGGTATGAACACACCATTAAATTGCGAATCATAAAGGTAAACATGTTTTCTTTTTTATTTGATTAAAGATACATCGGGTGAATCTACACTGAAACCTCAGCTGTTTAAGGTCGAGGAGAGAGATGGAGAGAGAGTGTGTGAGAGAGAGAGAGAGAGAGGGTAAAGAAGGCTGAAAGTAATGGTAAGTAACGTGGTGCATGAATGATCCGATTTCTTAATGTTACAATGAGGGTTGATTATTTTAAAAAAATAATTGAAATTCCACGTATGGAAAAAAAAGTAAACAAGAAATACAATAGAATGTAAATGCACTGTAATAACAACATTTCGTTATCAATGTTTAATTGAATTACAGGTATACACAAGTTCCCGTTTTGTCTTGACTAATTACAATAATCCTTTTACAAAGTTTCGACACTAACCTGTTTCTCTTGTGACACTTTCGAGCCACTTACATCTTTAATTCTGAAATTTAAGTGGCCCGAAAAAGAGCCCCCCCCCAAAAAAAAAAAAAAAAAAAAAAAAAAAAAAAGAACATAGCAATATGTTTTTAATCTTCATTGCCCGATCGGGCCATCAAAGGATAACTTTTTTTTTTTTTTTTTGACATTTGGTGGTCCGACATCAAATTTCAGCGGGCCACCTTGGGCCGCTAATGTTGAGCATAGCCGCTGCTTCCCATCATACGAAGTGTGTTGCACAGGACCTTCGTACAGGATATCAGTAAAATGGATCTGTATAAACAAAGTGAACGTTTTTTTTTTTTTTTTTTACCACCATTACTACGCAACTTTCTTTAAATTACAGAATGATACTATATTGGGTGTAATAATTCAAGTTTAATAACATCTTTGAAATACATCCCAAGATGAAAATCAACAAGTTTGAAGCCAGCTGAATTGTATGAAGACTTTATCGCAAAAAGAATCTAACTCCATTCTTGTTTGTGATTAACCTGCTAAATACAAATAGAATAATCAGAAAAATACAAGATATTTTTCAACATAACTTCTAGAATATTCCTTGTTTTGCCTCAAGTGAGGTATTATAGGAAAGGTTTAATTTTGCTCTATCTGATGATGGACATACTTTGAAATGTTTACAAATAGTGGCTAGCTAATTTTCCAATACTGCCCCCCCCCCCCCCCCCACGGAAGAAAGCAGTAACTGCATAGCTGCTGAGCTGAGATAAATGCAATTTTGTGTTTTTTGCAGATTCTTTAAAAATACAGAAACATTCAAAAATAATTTTGTGGTATGATTATGCACCATACCTAGTTGTCTAACAATACCTAGGAAAAAATTATGTTTCCGTTATTTTTTAAATGTTATTTAGGAAAATGCAGTTACTGCGGTGGCTCACCCTTGATTCTGGGTAGTTTCCCCACGGAGAAAAAGCAGTAACTGCAGACGGCCAGGAGTCTGCTGTTTTCCCCATGGAAAAAAAGCAGTAACTGCACATGTCACATGACCATAGGAGGAGAATTGTTACCACCACCAGGTTATAAAGTTCTTCTACTTTCTGGTTAGTCTAGATCTATAAGATCTAGGACCTATCGCTAGACCTAGACTAGGTCTTGTCGATTGAATGGCATTCTGTGTAAAAATAAGGTAGACACCTATGTACCCTAATTGAACTTTGGAGTGCCCGGCCTGGCCCCTGACACATCATGACATGACCCTGGACTAGACAATAAAGTCAAGTCTCTTCGTCTTAGATCCTAGTCGAACTCTGACGTTACACTTAAGCTAGACTACAGATCTATGCCCAATGTTAGTGCTAGACCTAGGTCTATTACGTTAGATTAGGCCTACTGACATTTTGTCTAACACTAAACAGTTAACAATAGATTAGAATCTAGATCTAGGCCTACTCTGTAACGTTAGATCTGGTAGACCTATTTTAAACTTTAGGGCCTACATCTAACATTAGACTAATGTTAGTGCATTAATACTAGTGCTCATCTCCCTTCAATATATTTTCAGCTCACCTAGATTTTCTGGTTCTGGCCAAAGCCATGGCTACCATGACTTTTCCTCTGCAATTCATGATAGATTTACAGGCATGCCTGGACCGCAGAAACTGTGTGACAGCATGATTAGCACTGGCATGATCACTCAGACTGTACCAGACCTGCAATACTGTGCATGCAAGACAGTTAGTGATGAGTGTGATGTGATGCAATGTTTAGCTAGTTACTGTATGCTGCAGAATTTATGCGCATACATGCAGCTGCTGCACGCGTATTCTGCACTCTGAGCGCGCTGAGTCTGCCAGGTTTGCTAGTCTCCAGAAAGAAGCTTTTTGTACAACTTGTCATATGATTCCCTGCGGGCAGAGTCAAGTTACTGGTGAAGCAATCTTTTTATATCTACTCTCCTAAATTATGGGAGAAACTGCTGTTTACATTGTTTAAAAAAAATTGGTAGAAAAAATAAATGGTATTAGGGAAAAAAATATGCAGGAAGGACTATACAGAGTCTGAATGATAAAGACTAAATTGTTAGTTACTGCTTTCTTCCGTGGGCTTTGTTAGTTACTGCTTTTTTCCGTGGGGAAACTTGCAAAGTTGAATCAACTGGATGCAGTTACTGCTTTTTGCAAAAGTGAAAAATTGTATTTTTGGTCACTTTCATTTTTCTTTTTGCAAAACTGACCTATTAACATTGGAAAGCATTGGGTAAACTATTCATTTTTGCAAAAAAGTAGACATTCATAAAAATGTCAGTTACTGCTTTTTTCCGTGGGGGGCAAATAACATGAGTTTTATTATAAAACTCATATTATTTTTCTTTCAAGCTATGAAATCTCAGCGATTACTCTAGTGAAGTTGAACGTACAGCTGTATAGTCGTACCTATTCGATCACATTTTGCGATAAATGATTTGACATCAATTAAACATAGTTGTAATTCTTTGCTTCGAATAAATATACTAAGGCATTCAGGTAACATCAATATATATTTTTGATCTTGTTCATATACATGTACAACTTCTCGATCATCCTATTTGATCTACCACAATATCAGAGAGATGCGGCACCTCAACACTCCTTCGTTTCAACGAAGTGACGTCAGTGGTTTGATATACGTCACTGTTTCTCTCCCAATTTTCAAATAAGAAATAAGCGTTTTACAGACACAAGAAAGAAAAGAACATTATCGAATTAAAATGTGGACGAAACAGAAAGTGAAGAAGAGAGAAAGAGATGATGCTGATAGTGGTTAGGTGAAATGAAAAGGTGAAAGAAAAATGTGAGGCAAAATTTTATTTCGTTTGGATGATATCATGTGTGGTGATCTCATGACAACAAAAAAGTTACAATTTTAAGTTCACTCGTTACAAACAGTCTTTTTTTTTAATTTAGGCAAAACAATAATTGCATTTCATCTTTCCCTACTAACAACAACACCACAGTTTGTGATGATACTACTCTACACTCCCATATTTTAATCCTATGGGCAATGATTGGATGCATTTTTTTTTTTTTTTTTTTGGTTCACGAATGCCAATACACTGCTGGTCATTGACAGAATAATGATACCTCGATAATACTGTAATTTCACTCAATACATCATTGAGCATGATAACGCATGAATTCGAACAGAGCAACTTTGATTCAATAACAAAAAAAAACTCGTCCAGTTTGTCTCCTAATCACCGGGTCAACGTACATAGAAAAAGAAATACATAGCAGCGATTATAGAGAATTTTATTGCAATTACTTGTCAAATTGCCCGACATTCAACGTAAGTAATTACCGAATTGATCAGTGTTCGATCATGATAAAAAAGCATCATAGGCAAACATACTCGTGCAGTGGACAGACGTCTTATCCAATAGACCAGCGAGCTTCCCTACCGGTCGACAGCAAGCGGTGGTTTCAATCTTTACACCATGCAACGGCCAATACATGTTTATTCAAATTATTGAAATTCTTGCGTCGAGATGTTTCTATTGCAACTGATTGACAAATTGCCATACATCGATGCAATTTGAGTAGAGGATTTAAGGTTTTTTTTTTGTTTTTTGTTTTTGCAAACTCTATTAGATTTTAGATATTGTGATAACCTGTTGCGCCGAGTAAGCTGATTCCGCAAGAATAAATCAACAGTTCTCTTTACTATGGCGTGCTGTCTTTCGATTTCAATTTTGTCACCTGAAAACAATCTTCTTCAGTATACAATGTACTTCTCTGTTCGTTATCATTTTTTTTTTTCGGAGGGGGAGGGGGGAGCGCTCTAAATTGTTAGGGGTTGTATTTTTTTTCTTTTTTTTTTTAAGTGGGGGTTTCATTTAAAATTCAGGGGCCCGATTCATATAACTTGTCATCAGTAACAAGTTGTCATAGATGTGACAAGCTACTGAAATCCGTGCATCTGATTGGCTGAGAAATTTGTCATAGAAATGTGGCAGTTGTCACTGATGACAAATTCTATGAAACGGGTCCCTGGTCTATATAAACGAAATCATTAACCGCGTTTTGATTTCTCCCTACACTGCATTTCGGTGATGATATTATTATGTGAGTGAGGTAAAGGCAGAGAATACTCCGGAACTCCAGTAACCGGTCATGTACATTATACATATTAACACAATGAAACAGTTGTCTTTATTCGATAGCATGAAAATATCTACCCATAAGGACCTATAAGCAGATAACATGTAGTGAATTTTTTTAACCAAGCATACAGCAATCAAACTTAACATGGATTTTGACTTGGAAAGAGTCCGGAAAACATTTACACCAAATAAAAGGAATCTTTACAAATATCCTTCTCTAGAACTAGAGGTGATAAGCTAAGTGAGTGCTATGAATAAGAAGATTGGTATCAACTGTAGCTCCAAGATTCTCTGTGGCAGATGCGGAGATAAGACTGAGTGCACTCTTGAATTTTGAAGAAGGAAAATAATACACTTATATATACAAACGGACAATATACCCCCTGGAGCCCTCAGAGCTTCCCCGCCCACTTTTAATGTTCATCGGTAATGGTATTCAAGAATGGTGGTCTGGTGATGTTCAGGTGAGTGTGAGACTCTCTCCCCCCCCCCCCCCTTCCCGGCTCTTGTTGCTGATTTCATCTGAGGGGCATCCCCAAGTTTACTGGTGTATCATTTAGAGAACTACTATCGCAAAACAAATGTTAAAACTGGCCCTGTCTCATTTTTGGAATTGTCATTTATCGACAGGAAACCATAACTTTTTGACATAATTAAAGTCCCTTTGAAGAGTATAAATATTAACATTTGTAGGCGGGCACATGGGCAGCCCAATTCTACATGTGAACTTCTTTCGAGGTGTATTTTAGTCACTTAAAACATAACACCAAAGATTCCTTCTTTTTGACATACTACTGCGTCAATGTCGTTTATGACAGCTCACTTAAATGGCATCAAGTATGTAAAGTCTGCTTGAAGTGCAGAAAGCTATCTCACCACTCTCAAACTCTTGTAGATTGTAAGAACCTGGATATGGACATTGTATTTTGAAATCAGTGATGAGATTGTGAGTGTGCTTCAAATCACTCGTGTATCGATTGATACTGACTAGACCCTCAGAGTTGTTCACCCAAGCTATAATGACCGAATCATCTCGACAAACAGCTGGGTAGGCATCCGACATGATCACGTCCCCTTTCTTCAATACATTCGGCTCCTTCCCCTTACTATCAATACACACGACAACTGATGCATGCTTCACTATCAGATTCCCTGTGTTGTGAAAGGAGATTATTTGACACGGTCCATATCCACCATATTCATCAAACATTATATCTCTGACAGCCTTGCCACCCTGTGAGGTAAATAGCTGGATTTTACCGAGTCCCCAATAACTAACGTAGATATTATCATCTCTATCAACAACTAGATCATCATCCCGTCCTCCATAATAACTTATCGTCTTGAACGTGACGTCGAGCTTCTCCCATTGTGGAGTGTAGAGTGACATCTTGCCATGTACATCACGTACAACACTTCGACCATCAGACAGAAATCCAATGTTAGTGACTCTGACATCATTCAGCACGGTCTGCTGTAACTCGCCATCAGGGCGGTACAGATGGATTCTGCCGTTCAACGAACCCACCGCCATCTTACCATCTGGTGCACAAGCCATACAGCCCATGCTTCTTCCGCTCGGGAGCTTTACTTCTGCTCTGACATCCCACGTGTAACCTTCCAACTCTCCAAGAGAAGGTTCATTGACCTTCTCATATCTACGGAACGAAATTTTCTGAGCTCGTTCTGTCACACCTCTCGGTGATTGGTTGTCAGGATCATCTCGTCCCAGAAAGCTCTTCAAGTTCTCGCACAGCGTGTCGTGTGCTAACAAAGCGTCTTTCTCCAGCAGTTCATTCATTCCATTAGTTACCAGCTCTTCCAAAGCGGTCATGTGACTGACTGTATGCCGACTCTCCATCTCCATCTCTTGGAATTTCCTCTCGAATTTTTGAGACCATTGTTTCAACTGGATTTTCAGGGCTTCTCTTCTGGCTGACAATAACTGCATGCATTCCTCATACGTCTTGTCGATGTCCTCATTAAGCTTTCTCAGCATAATTGCTATCTCATTACGTTGTGTCTCTATGAAATCGATATGGTTTTCAATGGTTGTTTTCTTTGATCTTACTCTTTTTTTCAACTCATTGATATTTTCCATCAATTTCTCCTCATGGATAGCTGCCTCTTCGATATCATGTCCTGCTTTTGAGTGTCTTAACATCCCACACTTACAGCAGACGTACTCCCGACATCCCGTGCAGAAACACTCCTCATCCTCGCTGGGATGTTTCTTGCATTTCCGTCGCATCTTAAGCGGAACTTTTCCCGAGAGCACCTCGCTCATGGGTACCACTTCGTGGTTGGAGAACGGTTTCCAGATAGAGTGGCCTTTCTCACACGATTCACACATGTATTTCCCGCAGTCCTGGCAGTAGGACACAGCTGGCGGTTTTTCGTCCATCTCACAAACTGTGCATGTATGATTCTTGATTTTTACTTTTTCCACGAGAGAACTTAGCGGTACATTTGTTTGTAACTTCTCCACATCTCCACCAGGCAGGGGTGTTCCTTTCCTGCATATAGGACAATTTATAGTGTCCTTGTCGGACTGAGTTTCAGATATTCGTTGAAGGCATTTTTTGCAGAACGTGTGCGAACATATTAGTGACTTAGGTTGGTTGAAAAGATTCAGACAGATAGGGCATTTCAGATTCTGGCTGATGATCTGGTGAAACGTTGCCATGGTCTCTATTTCTCTGATAGCAAAAGAAACACAAAGTGGTAAAAAACATCGATAAATACCATTAAAAAAAGCATTTACCTAATAGAAGAGGCGAAAGTTCGTTCGAAGCATGATGTTAGAATGTATGCATTCCCAAAACCGAACGAAATAATAAAGCACTATCTAAGATACAAGCGTGAATGTTTTCTTTCTTTTAATAATATTTACTGAGGATGCTTTATTTTCGGGTTCAAAGAAAGTTCTTTATTCATGGTTCATTTGACTGGAGGAGGTCGCATTAACGTATTGAGTAGGCCCGTCCTACGACGACATAGAATTAAAGTAGATGTTACTCGTTGATACTCTTAAAGAAGAATTCGTAAAACAAGAACGAGTTGTATTGTATTGCAATACACTCATCAAAATATATTAGGTAATTTGATTCGAGTAGCTTACGGAGGGATGACTCTTTGAATCGTTATCCTGTGTATTCATATGAACGATAACATCAATGATGATGTTTGCAAAAGTTATCATGTAAAAATATACATATATATATAATGTGAGCGAAATGAGAGATGATAGAATCCTATGTCAATGAATGTAAATTTACCTGTTTGTAGGTAGGCCTATTAAGTGTAACAAGGTGTCCTTCAATCCATGCAAAGTAACTTTATCCTCGGAAGATAGTATTATAGATAGTGTTTTTTTTTTTATTGCATCGTGAAGAAACTGGTTTCCTTAGTCTTGGCAGACACGGCAGGCCGCAAGTACTTTTTCTCATTGATCTCATATGTCAGGAACTGAGTTAGGCACAGAGGAAATATTTGTTTTCGAATATTCCAGTGTCAAAATGGTGCAAGAAAGAAGTGAATGAAAGCAAATGAGTATTAATAAAAGGGCCTTTAAGCCCCTGTGTGAATGAAAGCAGTCAGGTTTACAGTCACCTTCTAATCGATGTTCTTTCGTCTGAGTTTTATGTATACATGGAGAAAGACAAACGCTCTTGCAGACAATGAGACAGATTTGACTGCCACGATTGCCTTCCTGTATACCTTTCCAACAATATAATCCTGTAATCAACCCCATCTTATTTGAACGCTTAAAGTTATCTTGGAGGCCTTCGATGAGATGTTCTCATTATTTAGAGTAGCATCATTTTATCGGTGATTAGAATGCATCTGTCTCAGTTCTGGATGGCAATCTCGAAGATGTCTGACCTTTCCAAGTTCATTTATTTCTCCGATAATGATCCTACTACTTAATCTCTTTGCACAAATATGTGATAAGATTGTTAGATGTTAATCTATTTCCACCGGAGACAATGATTATATCTTTATTCTACATCATATAGATTATTATAACATGCTGATTGATATGTCAGTTTTTCTGTTTGCCTAACTTTCAATTGCATTACGAATGTAAAAAGAGGTGTGGGGTGGGACTTAGCATGCTCACAAAATCACCAAAATCATGCCAGAAAACTATTCACCAAACAAACAAGGGCATACAACTTTGGGCATATTCCGTGGTCAGGCATTATTTGTAAAACTACGTGTCAGGCACAATATCTAGGAACACACGAAGGCAGGGGGCATAATTGTGGATATCATTTTGTATGTAAATGCTTACCAAGTTATGCTGTACTTCCGGGTTCAATATTGCTGATTTATGTTTCGTTCCGAATTAAATACAGACATAAACTTGCAATCTGTTGTCTAATCTCCCTATAGGAAATTGCGAACACATTTTAGATTAAATGTGGTCTTAATTTCAAGATCCACGCAAGAGGAATAAACTCATGGAGAGTTGGCTTTCCGTCACACAAAGGTATTAGACAGCACTCACAAAAATGGCCGGGCAACTTTCAGAGGAAAGTTTGTAATCTTTGTGACGTTTTCGCTCACCCCTGACCCCTGATCGAAGCGGATTTTCCCCACATCTCAAACACTCTGTAGCGTCTACCTGAAATCACAGCGCACAATGAAAGTTCCTATTACACAGTAGCCTCTCGTATGACACTAAAGAAACAGTATAATGTAGTTTTGGTTGAGATTGGGATACAACTTGCTCGGATATAATTGAGTATATGAATATAAGAACGACCCAAGTCCAATTTTTGGCCAAATTCAGTTTTTCATGGGAAATTGTAGCTTATGCATGGACTCATCTTGTGTGTAAATGATAAATCCTAATTACCCCCGGAAGTGCCTGAAATGAATGAGTTAAATCTTATATTAATGTAAGAATGAAGGACTTGGGTCATTCTTACATTCATATAATAGCGCCCTCTCTCATCCTTCTCCCATCTCTATAGCAGAATATCATGTATATGAATCAAAGAACGACCCAAGTCCACCACACAAAATGGCCTCTCCACAATTAATGTAAATGTTAATTGTCATAATAACATATGTTCTAATTTGTTTATACAATGTTGCCTTCCCATCACAGTTAAATAGAATATTATTGGACAAATAGAAAAGATATGAAGTTTTTTTCAGCTTACTCGAAATGATCCTCCATGGACTTGGGTCGTTCTTATATTCATATACTCAATTCTAAACCAGTTGTACGAAATATTAAAAAGAGCTTATAAACTTCGAAGAGGAGTCCAAACATTATTGATGAAAATCGGTATTGAGGAGTTCTTCTCACATTGCATTCACTTTGATATTTTATAAAAGTGGTATTTACTTAATACTTAACGAAAAAAAAATCTGAATCCACATGTAAGTTAAAACAAATAGGCATATAATTGTTCTTTTAAGCTACGATGAGAAACTTCTTTAAAGACATGAAAGAGAAAAATATGAAAAATAGCTTTGTTTAAAAATCGCATTATCTCAGTAAAATGAGACATACTACTTTAGAGAGTTATGTAATTTATTCATATGTCTGATTCTTTTTTTTTTTTGTTAACTTTCAGAGACACTTCAAACTATACAAGGAGCCGATTGGCATTTTTACGCCATACAGTATTTGACTGAAGTTCGCATGGCATTAACGGGCCATCTATCCAGCCTCACCGTCAGCTGTCACAACTCTGATACTCTGCAGCAAGAATTATCATACACTCATATTAATCCTGTATACTTCAGTCATTTTTTTCTCTCTTTTTTCTTTCTTTTTTTAAAATCAACAACAACAACTTAAGTCACTCCTCAAGATCATTCCGTTCTAGTAATACTGACCTCCTCAAGTCCTCCCCCTAAAAAAAAACCCCAACAACACACAATCAAACAAACAAACAAACAAACAAAATAACTAACAAACAAACAAACACAAAATAAACTTGTCACAGGTCTTTTGTTTACACAGGATCCTCTCTCTGGAACAAGCTTCCTTTACACATTCGTACAATCTCAATAACTTGCACATCATCGTGTTACCAACTTTCCGAAATGGTGGTTACGTTTAATAATCAGTTGTGTAATAAACAAATATCTTAAATCATCCATCTTATTTCTTAAACTTCTTACATTTAAGTGTCCAATCTGCAGGCCATTCTTGGTCAAAATTTTCATCCAAAATGTCCCTCTCGATCCAGGTGTATATTAAAAGATAGTTTTCAATGCTATAGTATTATCATGGCAGGGGCCTCTGGTAGAGCAGTGGCACGACCGATAAGGCTACCCTGGTAAAGAAGGCATTATTATCTAAATACAAAATACCTTAATACTATACTACTACTACTACTAATGAAAATGATGATAACAATAGTAATAATAGTAACAGTAATAATATTACTATTACTATTATTATCATTATTATCACTATTACTATCATTATTATTATTACTATTTTTGTATGTTGGAAACGACATGCAGTTCGATCATGTTTGTATCGCTTCTACACACCGATGATTCACTGTCTCTGTGAGGCAAACAAACCTAACACTGGCTTTGTCACTCATTTGATATACTCCGACGTTCAACACTATTAAGGCATATCAGGCACAGAAATAAAAAGAGCAGAACACAGTTCATGTTTGTTTGATTTTTGTGAATCTCCCGCCGAACTTCCTGTGAGTTTTTTTTTTTTTTTTTGTTGTTGTCTTTTTAGTCGAACATCTAGTAGAAACAACCTCAGCTATGCGTCGTATGATTTTTGCACTTTTTTCTTGTCTAAATGCAATCGCAAATCTCACTGTCATTATTTTTATGATTCGCGACATTTCTAGACTGATTCGACGAAACAAAACTTCAGAAAAAAGAATGGACCGAGTCGATCGTCAACAGTTAGATCTTATAAAAAGAATAGTTCGGCCTATGTAGAGGAGACATACATTGGTCCTTCTCAATAACAGCCAACCAAACTTGGAAAAAGTGAAATTTGTCATAGTTGCGTTTCAAGTTCATGTGCTCCGTCATGTATGACATTCGGCAACATAATTGGGTATCAATGGACCGAAGAAGAGAACATTGCGCTCTCCCATATCTGACAATGCTAAAATTATCGACCTCCAAATTTCGATTACTTTTTTTTTTTTTTTTGATACGCACTGTATAATAAAGGAAAGGGAAGTGAAGAGGGAAGTGGTTACAGGTGATGACGTGCACCGAAACACAAACACTCATACATCCACACGCATATCACTCTAAATAATTGAACTTCTATTTATCTTAACAAAAAATTGCATATATCGTTGAAACAAGACTTTTATTCAGTAAGCGCCACGGTTAAAGGGATCGTACAGTTTTGGTTGAGACGTAATTTCAGGTTTCTAACATATTTTGGTGAGATAATGAGAAACTTCTTATGAAATATTAAAGAGCATGTAATTCGATGAGGAATTCAACGTTTATTTGATGAAAATTGGTTTTGAAATGGCTGAGATATCCAAAAACGAGCGATTCTAATAAAGTGTGGGACCCACACTTTATTACGATCGCTTTGTTTTACTTTGTTTTTGGATGTTTCATTTATTCCAAACCCGATTTTCATCAAATAAACTTTGAATTCTTCTTAAAATGGTATGCTCTCTACTTATCATAAGTGTTTTCTTGGTATCTCGCAAAAAGTTAAAAGCCCAATTCTCATCTCCACCAATACTATACTATCCCTTTAATTAACAAAGAGGTTCCGTTGCTTGACATATACGCTGATGCACGACAACCACACATACAACACGCAAATACACAATGTACGAACACTGATAAAAAAATACTTCACAATCTGTATCTTGAGATCACTCTAATTTCATACATGCACTAAAATCCAGTAAAACTAAAACACAATATTAAAAATGTCAATCGAAACACATGGAAGCACGCAAAATACTACAGTTTAAAAAAAGCTAAAACAAACCTGAGTTTTGTAGGGATACACTGGATGTATACATAGGATTCAGACTGTGTAAAGAGACAATTTATAAACAGAAACAAAAATAAAACCCACAAACTATAGAATTACACATAAAACAACGTAGACATAAATGTGATTTTGTAGTCATCTGCTTACGTACAACTGAAAACATAGGTTCATGGAAATGTGTGGGGAAGAAAATTAATATGTAAAAAAGAAGAAGAAATAAACAAATGAATTAGTATCGAATGGTAAAGGGATCGTTTGTGCGAAAAGAGCACCACTTGGTGTGATTATCCCTGAATAGGACAACACTGCAAAGCCAGTCAAAAAAATAAAAGAATAAAAGCTTACTCCCTTGAAAATATTGTGGAATTCAGTTTAGAGCATTGAAGCTACACACTCTGTTTTTGCTATTTTGGATAATTCGGTATGCTGCGAGGGGCCTCAGAGAAAACAGAACATTCTTGTTTTTGATTCGATTTGATATTGGTTTTTGAAACAAACATGCAAAGTAGTAGCCCGAAGGCTAAACTATAATGAATCACATTTAAAAACATACATTGTATGAACATTTTAACAATAACAAATACCGATTACATTAACATAACAAATAAACAGCATCATGTCAAAATGATAAACGATTCTGTGTCATTCATTGCATTGCTGATGTGTTTTGTTTTACATTGTAAAGGCAATGAAGAAACTTACTTTGTTAACAATTAATGTTTATGTATGGATTATGTGACCCTGCACCTCAAAACAAACAAAAAGTCGCCAGACATGAATTTTTAGTTAAGACCACATTCTGAAAGAGCATACTTTAAGCTTTAAAATGGTGTATAACTCAAATCAAATGAACTCTCCTAACCTTTCTAAATATTGGAAAGAAAGCACAAACTCAGGAAAAGTGTGAACTGAGAAAAGAGGCTCTGAAGTACAGTGTCTATTCAAGCGCTTAATCTTTACCAAACCGTGCTGGCTGTGCGATGAATGGGACAAAAAAACAGGAAGCAAACCACCGGAATAACAACAATGAAGGGATTATCAGATTAAACTGAAATTTAGCATGCCTCATTAACACATTCTGTCCATAATTGATGCCAACTTTCAAAGCAGTAGCACTATCCTTTCAAAAGTTATTAGAGTGGAAAGTGAAGAGTGTGGGCAAGGTTTTTCAGAAATGAAAAAGGGATTCTAAAGACACACCTAATCACACTATTCTACAAAAAAATGTTCGAGATAAACTGCTAAATAAACACACTTTCCTGCCCGTTTTATGATACCAAATTTGGGCATAATGTAAAAGAAGACCCGCTCTTTCAGAAAATATGAAAAAAGTTTGGCTAGGTTAACCCATTTCACTTATTTTCAGTCCTCACGCAAAATCAGTGTGTGCGACTTTATGTTCGTTTTGAGGTGCACGGTCACATATATAATTATGACACCAACAATGTATAATAATAAATGCAGAATGAACAACGATATAATGCAGGAACCATTACAATCAATCAATCAATCAGTCAATCAATCAATCAATCAATCAATCAATTAATCAATCAAACAATCAATTAATAAACAGTTCATACCAATTATTACACAAAATACATTACTTTAAAATGATAACCACAGTAATCAACGTACTCGTAATACGCACACGCACACACGCATTGACAAACATGCATTATACATGCACACACGTACACATGTACATCACATCCACATGTCTATACAGACAAACCATATACTCATCTCATGATGAATTATAAAACAGCAACAACAACATAAAAACCAATAACAACAAGAATAACTGATTTACGTAGTTTAATAAGTATTTAGGATTGGCAAAGATGATTTAAAATCGTTGTGTCCAGTGGCACATCAGGTGCTTCTATAGACATGGTTCCATGACAAAGTTTTCAAAAAATATTCTTTTGTCCAAAGAAATATACAAAAAATACAGGGAAGTAGAAAATTGTAAAATATCAGGTGATTGGAAGTGTGCCTGCTTGTACGAGATCGGTACGAGAATGTACGAGAATGATAAATCACTCGGACTCGGGTTTCTACGGGAGTGTCGTAATCTAATCTTGTCTTCTTTCGTCGCAACTCACTCCAATCCATTTCACTCCGTGAAAACTGTGACAGAGAATGATATAAACAAAGGCATATAATTAATACATGTGTTAACATACTGGCATAAATGAATGTATGTATAGAAGGATAAAAGGCACTGTTTGTACCAATAAATGCATCTTATAAGTTAACACTCAGCATCTGGCTCTTTACTTGTGTGTCTTGTTTGCATTTATCTGACTCGAACCTCAACTCTAGCTATATCGTTTCCATAGTAAACCTTTGCTTTCTCTCAGAAAACTCTATCATTATCAGTGACACCGATATTAATGAATGAATGGGAATTTCTTGTCCCGATTTAACTCATATCAGTATGACTTGAATGAGCCCTTAGTAAACTATCGCAATCCTTTACGTCCTTTGTTTGAACAAGTTTCTTATTAATATTCATATGGTAATCCTTTATACTAAATCATGCATCTTTCACTCGAGATACCAATAAGTCAATATTACTTGTCTCTTTATACATAGATGAATATTCATGATTTAGGAATCAGAGTTGCCAAGTAAGGGTAGCACCAAATGTTTCAGCATTGGCAGCTGAAAATGTTATAAAAATAAAATAAACCTGTAACAGCACCATAAATTACCTTTGAAGACCAAAACTTCATTACAGCCTTCATAATTTTTCTCAAGTTTAGTTAGAATAATTTCAGTGCTGTTTTACTTGGCAGCCTTGACATGTACAATCTAAACAAATAGCTGTATGTGACTTTGGCTTGACCTTGAGCCTGATTCATTTGACATTCAACTTTAATACATACACAAGCGTGTTCTCCAATTGAAGTAGAAACTTTCAACTACAGTGTATCTAGGTTTTACCAACCAAAACTGCAAGTGCTGTTGCATAATCGTGTTCTTACACTGTATCTAAATTTCTGTAATGTACAATGTACATAAGCGTACTTCGGTCAAGCGGAGCACACACGCATTCAGCGGTACACATTCTGTCACTGACTACGGTAACATTGCACAAATGATAGCCAAATTTATACATCTTTAGAAACATTTTTTCAACAAATACTTTAGAAAGGAGTAAATTACTGACCTCCGTGCCTATATTTGTCGCTTTGGATTTACCAGGATTCAGGATTCTCAAGATAATCCTGGATTTTCTCGTTGCAAACAGGGCGAGTCGTTCATTGCGACATCGCGAATTTCAGTCTCCGTAGATGGCGCTGTGAATTATCCGTATCTCGTAATTTGCAAGATAATTAAATTGATCAAACTTTACAGGAAGTATACAACAACAACAACAAACATAATGCAGAAGAAACAAAGAGTAGTATGAACACACCATAATTACGAATTATAAAGGTAAACATGTTTTCTTTTTTTATTTGATTAAAGATACATCGGGTGAATCTACACTGAAACCTCAGCTGTTTAAGGTCGAGGAGAGAGATGGAGAGACAGAGAGGGAGAGTGAGAGAGAGAGAGGGCAAAGAAGACTGAAAGTAATGGTAAGTAACGTGGTGCATGAATGATCAGATTTCTTAATGTTACAATGAGGGTTGATTATTCAAAAAAATAATTGAAATTCCACATATGGAAAAAAAGTAAACAAGATATACAATAGAATGTAAATGCACTGTAATAACAATATTTCGTTATCAATGTTTAATCGAATTACAGGTATGCACAAGTTGCCGTTTTGTCTTGACTAATTACAATAATCCTTTTACAAAGTTTCGACACTAACCTGTTTCTCTGGTGACACTTTCGAGCCACTTACATCTTTAATTCTGAAATTTTAGTGGCCCGAAAAAGTGCCCCCCCCCCCAAAAAAAAAGAACATAGCAATCTGTTTTTAATCTTCATTGCCCGATCGGGCCATCAAAGGATAACCTTTTTTTTTGACATTTGGTGGTCCGACATTAAATTTCAGCGGGCCACCTTGGGTTGAGCATAGCTGCTGCTTCCCATTATACGAAGTGTGTTGCACAGGACCTTCGTACAGGATATCAGTAAA
This sequence comes from Diadema setosum, assembly GCF_964275005.1. Lineage (NCBI taxonomy): Eukaryota > Metazoa > Echinodermata > Echinoidea > Diadematoida > Diadematidae > Diadema > Diadema setosum. The sequence goes on from NC_092687.1 coordinate 9,068,727, forward strand.
ATGGATCTGTATGAACAAAGTGAACGGTTTTTTTTTTTTTTTACCACCAACACTACGCAACTTTCTTTAAATTACAGAATGATACTATATTGGGTGTAATAATTCAAGTTTAATAACGTCTTTGAAATACATCCCCAGATGAACATCAACAAGTTTGAAGCCAGCTGCATTGTAAGACTTTTATCGCAAAACAACCTAACTCCATTCTTGTTTGTGATTAACCTGCTAAACACAAATAGAATAATCAGAAAAAAATACAGGATATTTTTCAACATAACTTCATGAATATTCCTTGTTTAGCCTCAAGTGAGGTATTATAGGAAAGGTTTCATTTTGCTCTATCTGATGATGGACGTACTTTGAAATGTTTACAAATGGTGTCTAGCTAATTTTCCAATAAAACTCTTCATATTATTTTTCTTTCAAGCTATGAAATCTCAGCGATTGCTCTGGTGAAGTTGGACGTACAGCTGTATAGTCGTACCTATTCGATCACATTTGGCGATAAATGATGTGACATCAATTAAACATAGTTGTAATTCTTTGCTTTGAATAACTATACTAAGGCATTCAGGTAACATCAATATATATTTTTGATCTTGTTCATATACATGTACAACTTCTCGATCATCCTATTTGATCTACCACAATATCAGAGAGATGCGGCACCTCAACACCCCTTCGTTTCAACGAAGTGACGTCAGTGGTTTGATATACGTGTCTTAGTGAACGTGACAATTTTGAAATCCACACTGCTCTGTTTTGCTTATTTTTAATAAGTTGATGAGACTAGTATGTCAAACACATGTTTATTAGATTGCAACCAGGAGTAAACACCTGTATTGTGTATGAGTAGTGCCATTGATGGTGAACATGCTCAAGTGCCATTGATGGTGAAACTAATTAACATGATAATGATTGAAATCTGTATGTCAGTGTAGTGAAGTCCACACTACACAGCATAGAGACTTGGTAATGCAGGTGTATTGAGAACTGGTTCTGGCTGGTTTGAGGTTGGCCATTTGGTTGTATCTTGGTAGAGGAGTGTATTAGAAGGAGTCAGACACACCCTAGCTGCCATGTTGAGTGGACAGAGTTCTCCAGAGCTGGGGGCACGTCCGGGAGACAAAACATGCCATGTACGATCACGTGGGTAGTAGGACAGTGAATACTTTGTTGGTCATAGTACTTTTTGGTTTACTTACACATACCCAATTGTGTTGTAATTTTTCTGGGGTCAAAGTTGTATCATTCAAGATGGATGTTGGCCAAGCTGTTAGAAGCTGGAGAGAAGCTTGGTCTGAGTGGTCAAGAGTTGCAGAATTTCATTACAGATCAGCGAAATAGAGCTAGAGATGAACGTGCAGAACTGTTACAGTTAAAGAAAACTGAAAATGAAACTGCTCAATTGAATTTGAAAATTGTAGAAAATCAGAAAGAGTTGAATTCTGGTGTAAAGTCAGAGGTAAATAGATCTTCAGTCAGACACACCCTAGCTGCCATGTTGAGTGGACAGAGTTCTTCAGAGCTGTCACACGGTACAGTCTACTTTGCAACATGTACAGTAATTGGTCTGAGAAGTTTGATTTAAGCAGCTGTAAACTACTGCACAGGGTTGAGGAAGGCTGCTAACCTGCCAGCAGAGTTGGAGCTGGTTTTGCAGTTTGTAAGCTGTATTCGAGCAAATTTTGGTCACCATCGGTGAGTTTTATCTTGACTTTGTTCTTCACTAGAGACAATGGACTAGGTGAAAAACAATGAATTTATAAGTGAATGTACAAGTGACAGCTCGGGAGAACTCTGTCCATTCAACATGGCAGCTAGGGTGTGTCTGACTCCTTCTAATACACTCCTCTACCAAGATACAACCAAATGGCCAACCTCAAACCAGCCAGAACCAGTTCTCAATACACCTGTATTAGGCTGTGTTCACATAGAAGTATTCGGTATTCGGTATTCGGTACTCGGTATTCGCTATTCGAGCACCGAATACACCATCACCCGCACCGTCAACTCACCATCCCATGCAGTGAGGATTTCTTCCTCCTACATCCCAGCAAATCTTATTAACAATTTCTAAACTGCATCAGAATGTCAGTCTACATGCTTATTTTTGCTTAAGGGCAAATCCAGACCAAAAGTGTCATTATTTCATAAACGATTCTGCAAGAAAATCGAACAAGTTCGATTCCCACTTTGCTATACTTTTCGCAGCTATTCGGTACTTTCGAATAGTGCCCTCCTATGTGAACCGGTGTGAGGAAATCCTATCGTTCGATTCAAGCTATTCGCGTGCCCTCGAAAAACGAGCCCGAATACCCGAATAGTATACTTCTATGTGAACTCAGCCTTACCAAGTCTCTATACTGTGTAGTGTGGACTTCACTACACTGACATACAGATTTCAATCATTATCATGTTAATTAGTTTCACCATCAATGGCATTTGAGCATGTTCACCATCAATGGCACTACTCATACACAATACAGGTGTTTACTCCTGGTTGCAATCCAATAAACATGTGTTTGACATACTAGTCTCATCAACTTATTAAAAATAAGCAAAACAGAGCAGTGTGGATTTCAAAATTGTCACTTTCACTGTGACAATTCGTCACTGTTTCCTAATTTTCAAATGAGAAATAATCTATTTACAGACATTGGAAAGAAAAGAACATTATCGAATTAAAATGTGGACGAAACAGAAAGTGAAGAAGAGAGATAGAGATGATGCTGATAGAGGTTGGGTGAAATGAAAAGGTTAAAGAAAATTGTGAGACAAAATTTGATTTCGTTTGGATAATATCATGTGTGGTGATCTTATGAAAAAAAAAAGAAGTTACAATTTTAAGTTCACTCGTTGCAAACAGTCTTTTTTTAATTTAGGCAAAACAATAATTGCATTTCATCTTTCCCTACTAACAACAACACCACAGTTGTGTTTTGAAATGGAGAATTATCATGTTCTCTGTTCCCTGGCTGATCACCGGGCTGCGTGTTTCTACACACAATATGGGCGAGTGTTCGGATACAGGAGAATAATATTACTCTTCACTCCCATATTTTAATCCTGAGATGGGCAATGATTGGATGTATTTTTTTTTTTTTTTTTTTGGTTCACGAATGCCAATACACTGCTGGTCATTGACAGAATATGATACCTCGATGATACTGTAATTTCACTCAATACACCATTGAGCATGATAACACATGAATTCGAACAGAGCAAGTTTGATTCAATCACAAAACAAATCGGCCAGTTTGTCTCCTAATCACCGGGTCAACGTACATAGAAAAAGAAATACATAGCAGCGATTATAGAGAATTTCATTGCAATTACTTGTCAAATTGCCCGACATTCAACGTAAGTAATTACCGAATTGATCAGTGTTCGATCATGATAAAAAAGCATCATAGGCAAACATACTCGTGCAGTGGACAGACGTCTTATCCACTAGACCAGCGAGCTTCCCTACCGTTCGACAGCAAGCGGTGGTTTCAATCTTTACAGCATGCAATGGCCAATACATGTTTATTCAAATTATTGAAATTCTTGCGTCGAGATGTTTCTATTGCAACATATTGACAAATTGCCATACATCGATGCAATTTGAGTAGAGGATTTCAGGGTTTTTTTTTTTTTTTTTTTTTTGCAAACTCTATTAGATTTTAGATATTGTGATAACCTGTTGCGCCGAGTAAGCTGATTCCGCAAGAATAAATCAACAGTTCTCTTTACTATGGCGTGCTATCTTTCGATTTCAATGTTGTCACCTGAAAACAATCTTCTTGAGTATAATTCTCTGTTCGTTATCATTTTTTTTTTCGGAGGGGGGGGGGAGGGGAGCGCTCTAAATTGTTAGGGGTTGTATTTTTTTTTTTTTTTTTTGGGGGGGGGGGGTTCATTTAAAATTCAGGGGCCCGATTCATATAACTTGTCATCAGTGTCAAGTTGTCATAGATGTGACAAGCTACTGAAATCCGTGCATCTGATTGGCTGAGAAATTTGTCATAGAAATTTGGCAGTTGTCACTGATGACAAATTCTATGAAACGGGTCCCTGGTCTATATACGAAATCATTAACCGCGTTTTGAATTCTCCCTACACTGCATTTCGGTGATGACATCATTATGTGAGTGAGGTAAAGGTAGAGAATACTCCGGAACTCCAGTAACCGGTCATGTACATTATACATATTAACACAATGTAACAGTTGTCTTTATTCGATAGCATGAAAATATCTACCCATAAGGACCTATAAGCAGATAACATGTAGTGAATTCTTTTAACCAAGCATACAGCAATCAAACTTAACATGGATTTTGACTTGGAAAGAGTCCGGAAAACATTTGCACCAAATGAAAGGAACCTTTACAAATAGTATTCTCTAGAAGTACAAGTGATAATCTAAGTAAGTGCTATATGAATAAGTAGATTGGTAATTGTAGTTCCATATAATACTCCCTGGAGCCCTCAGAGCTGCCCCGCCCACTTTTAATGTTCATCGGTAATGGCATTCAAGAATGGTGGTCTGGTTATGCTCAGGTGAGTGTGAGACTCTACCCCCCCCCCCCCGTCTTTTGTTGCTGATTTCATCTGAGGAGCATCCCGAAGTTTACTGATGTATCATTTAGAACACTAATATCGCAAAACAAATGTTGTAACTGGCCCTGTCTCATTCTTGGAATTGTCATTCATCGACAGGAAACCATAACTTTTTTACATGATTAAAGTCCCTTTGAAGAGTATAAATATTAACATGTGTAGGCGGGCACATGGGCAGCCCAATTCTACATGTGAACTTCTTTCGAGGTGTATTTTAGTCACTTAAAACATAACACCAAAGATTCCTTCTTTCTGACATACTACTGCGTAAATGTCGTTTATGACAGCTCACTTAAATGGCATCAAGTATGTAAAGTCTGCTTGAAGTGCAGAAAGCTATCTCACCACTCTCAAACTCTTGTAGATTGTACGAACCTGGATATGGACATTGTATTTTGAAATCAGTGATGAGATTGTGAGTGTGCTTCAAATCACTCGTGTATCGATTGATACTGACTAGACCCTCAGAGTTGTTCACCCAAGCTATAATGACCGAATCATCTCGACAAACAGCTGGGTGGGCATCCGACATGATCACGTCCCCTTTCTTCAACACATTCGGCTCCTTCCCCTTACTATCAATACACACGACAACTGATGCATGTTTCACTATCAGATTCCCTGTGTTGTGAAAGGAGATTATTTGGCACGGTCCATATCCACCATATTCATCAAACATTATATCTCTGACAGCCTTGCCACCCTGTGGGGTAAACATCTGGATTTTACCGAGTCCCCAATAACTAACGTAGATATTATCATCTCTATCAACAGCTAGATCATCATCCCGTCCTCCATAATAACTTATCGTCTCGAACGTGACGTCGAGCTTCTCCCATTGTGGAGTGTAGAGTGACATCTTGCCATGTACATCACGTACAACACTTCGACCATCAGACAGGAATCCAATGTTAGTGACTCTGACATCATTCAGCACGGTCTGCTGTAACTCGCCATCAGGGCGGTACAGATGGATTCTGCCGTTCAACGAACCCACCGCCATCTTACCGTCTGGTGCACAAGTCATACAGCCCATGCTTCTTCCGCTCGGGAGCTTTACTTCTGCTCTGACATCCCACGTGTAACCTTCCAACTCTCCAAGAGAAGGTTCATTGACCTTCTCATATCTACGGAACGAAATTTTCTGAGCTCGTTCTGTCACACCTCTCGGTGATTGGTTGTCAGGATCATCTCGTCCCAGAAAGCTCTTCAAATTCTCGCACAGCGTGTCGTGTGCTAACAAAGCGTCTTTCTCCAGCAGTTCATTCATTCCATTAGTTACCAGCTCTTCCAAAGCGGTCATGTGACTGACTGTATGCCGACTCTCCATCTCCATCTCTTGGAATTTCCTCTCGAATTTTTGAGACCATTGTTTCACCTGGATTTTCAGGGCTTCTCTTCTGGCTGACAATAGCTGCATGTATTCCTCATACGTCTTATCGATGTCCTCATTAAGCTTTCTCAGCATAATTGCTATTTCATTACGTTGTGTCTCTATGAAATCGATATGGTTTTCAATGGTTGTTTTCTTTGATCTTACTCTTTTTTTCAAGTCATTGATATTTTCCATCAATTTCTCCTCATGGATAGCTGCCTCTTCGATATCATGTCCTGCTTTTGAGTGTCTTAACATCCCACACTTACAGCAGACGTACTCCCGACATCCCGTGCAGAAACACTCCTCATCCTCGCTAGGATGTTTCTTGCATTTCCGTCGCATCTTAAGCGGAACTTTTCCCGAGAGCACCTCGCTCACGGGCACCACTTCGTGGTTGGAGAACGGTTTCCAGATAGAGTGGCCCTTCTCACATGATTTACACATATATTTCCCACAGTCCTGACAGTAGGACACAGCTGGTGACTTATCGTCCATCTCACAAACTGTGCATGTTGGATTCTTGATTTTTACTTTGTCCACGAGAGAACTTAGCGGTACATTTGTTTGTAACTTCTCCACATCTCCACGAGGCAGGGGTGTTCCTCTCCTGCATATAGGACAATTTATAGTGTCCTTGTCGGACTGAGTTTGAGATATTCGTCGAAGACATTTTTGGCAGAACGTGTGCGAACATATTAGTGACTTAGGTTGGTTGAAAAGATTCAGACAGATAGGGCATTTCAGATTCTGGCTGATGATCTGGTGAAACGTTGCCATGGTCTCTATTTCTCTGATAGCAAAAGAAACACAAAGTGGTAAAAAACATCGATAAATACCATTAAAAAAAGCATTTACCTAATAGAAGAGGCGAAAGTTCGTTCGAAGCATGATGTTAGGATGTATGCATTCCCAAAACCGAACGAAATAATGAAGCACTATCTAAGATACAAGCGTGAATGTTTTCTTTCTTTTAATAATATTTACTGAGGATGCTTTATTTTCGGGTTCAAAGAAAGTTCTTTATTCATGGTTCATTTGACTGGAGGAGATCGGATTAACGTATTGAGTGGGCCGGTCGTACGACGACATAGAATGAAAGTAGATATTACTCGTTGATACTCTTAAAGAAGAATTCGTAAAACAAGAATGAGTTGTATTGTATTGCAACACTCATCAAAGTATATCAGGTTAATGTAAAAAAAAAAATATATATATATATATTATGTGAGCGAAATGAGAGACGATAGAATCATATGTCAATGAATGTAAATTTACCTGTTTGTAGGTAGGTCTATTAAGTGTAACAAGGTGTCCTTCAATCCATACAAAGTAACTTTATCCTCGGAAGATAGTATTATAGATTTTTTTTTTCATTGCATAATGAAGATACTGGTTTCCTTTAATGGCAGACACGGAAGGCCGCAAGTACGTTTTTTCATTTATCATATATGTTAGGAACTGAGTTAGGCAAAGGGAAAATATTTTTTCGGATATTCCAGTGTCAAAATGGTGCAAGAAAGAAGTGAATGAAAGGATATGAGTATGAATGAAAGGGCCTTTAAGCCCCTGCCCCCGTGTGAATGAAAGCAGTCAGGTCTACAGTCACTTTTGATTCGATGTTCTTTCGTCTGAGTTTTATGGATACATGGAAAGAGACAAACGCTCTTGCGACAATGAGACAGATTTGACTGCCACTATTGGCTTCCTGTATACCTTTCCAACCATATAATCCTGTCATCAACCCCATCTCTATTAGAACTATTAAAGTTGTCTTGGAGGCCTTCGATGAGATGCTTTCATTATTTAGAGTAGCAACATTTTATCGGTGATTAGAATGCATCATCCTCAGTTCTGGATGGCAATCTCGAAGATGTCTGACCTTTCCAAGTTCATTTATTTCTCCGATAATGATCCTATTTCTTAATCTCTTAGCACATATGTGATAAGATTGTTATAGACGTTAATCTATTTACAGAAGAGACATTTATTAATATCTTTATTCTACAGCATATTGTTACATGGTGATTGATATACCATTTTTTTCTGTTTGCCTAACTGTCAATTGCATTTCGAATATAAAAAGAGGTGTGGAGGTGGGACTAAACATGCTCACAAAATCACGAAAGTCGGGGACAGAAACCTATTGACAAGAGAGAGAGAGAGAAAAAAAAACACAAGGGCATACAATTGTGTGCATATTCAGTGGTTATGCGTCACGATTGTGGATATCGTTTCGTATAGTAGAATACTTACCAAGTTATGCTGTACTTCCGGGTTCAATACTGCCGATTTATGTCTGACTCCGAAGCACAAATTGTATACACAAGCTCATGATCTGCTGTCTAATCACCGTGAAGGAAAGTGCGAACACATATTAGACTGAATGTGGTCTTAATTTTACGACCTACGCAAAATGATCCTATGAAGAGTATGTTTTCCAACAGACATATGTACTACCCAGCACTCACCAAAATGGCCGGCCAACTTTCAGAGGAAAGTCTGTATTCTTTGTGACCTTCTCGCTCTGACACGTGATAAAAGCGGGTTTTCCCCGCATCCAAAACACTCTTTTAGTGTATACCTGATATCACAGCGCATAATGAAAGTTCAAATTGCACATTCCTCGTGACTATGTGTTCAAGGCACAGTAGGGAAAGTTAATTATGAAAAGTAAACAATGATTACATACTTGTGATATATGAAATTCCCTGTTGATTCGTCAAAGAACTGGGGGCACTGGAATAGTAGATAAGACTCCAGATTCCTAATCGGATGACCCGACATGGAATCCAGCCCAGTGCTTACACTCTTGACAAGATTTTCACCCACAATGTCCCTCTTGATCAAGGGGTATGCATGGGTAGCTGGCAATGCTAGGGTAGTAATACATTAATAACGATAGGGCGCTCTGTTAGAGCAGTGGTACCACCGAAAAAGGGTACCCCGCTACAGAAGGCATTGTCACTGATTATTACTTTAATGCTTATTAATACCTAAATACTAGCACTACTATACTACTACTTATACTAATAATAATGATAATGATGATAACAATAGTCGAAATACTTCGAACAATAAAGTCGATAGTGCGTCTGCGCCGATTGGCAACGACGCCTTCCCGCCATCAAATCAGACGAGCTGTTGAAGCGTCCAGGATCGGACGTGAAACCGTTCTTGGAATTAAAACATAAAGTCCAGACGAATTGATTTCATTTTGAACCTTTATTGATCGTTACCCGGATGAATCAGAACTACACCATCTTAATGGTAATTATGGTAGTAGTAGTAGTAGTAGTAGTAGTAATAATAATAATGACAATAATAGTGGTAGTAATAGTAATACATATTATTAATATTATTATTAGTATTTTCTATTATCTATTATCTGTTATCATTATCATTATTAGCTCTGTGTGATGGATACTACGTGCAGTTCGATCATGTTTGTATCGTCTTCACACCAATGACTCACTGGCTCTGTGTTGCAAACCTAACACTGCTTTGTCACTGATATACTCCATCGTTCACCACAATAAGGCATGTCAGGCGCAGAATAAAAAGAGCAGAATGTAAGTTATGTTTGTTTCCTTTTTGTGAGTCGAACATCTATGTAGAGGAGGCCACAGCTATACATCGTAAGCTTTCTGCTCGTCTTTCTTGTCTAAATGCAATCGCAATCTCACCTTTCTTATTCTTATGATTGGCGACATTTCTAGAGTGAATTGCCGAAACTGAATTACAGTAAAATGGATCGAGCTGATCGTCAACAGTTAGTTCTTATAAAGACAATATTTCGGTCTATATAATGGAAATGACTTGATCCCTTCACGTCAGTATACCGTATAGTCGTCGACGCGGAGTTCAGATTGTGAAGGGGCCTATTAAGATCTTAGACTTTTGATGTGAATAGGTGCTGACTTAGCATTGAATTGAGAACATTCGAACTTTAAAATGTATTTTCCAGGAAATTATTGTTGTAGAAATTGAATATTTAAAAATAGAAGAATTAAGGTCGTGTCTGTGAGGATGTGAGTGCCAATTAGTGTGGTATAGACTATCCCTGTATATCCTATAATGTTCCAAAGTCAGTCGCTTAAAGATACACGATCAATAGCTTATTCCCATACAAATATTGTGGAATTCAATTAGTGCATTGCAGCTACGCACTTGTACTTGATATTTTAAATAATTTGAATTAAGGCATGTTTCGTGAGGCCTCAGAAAAAAATAAAACATTCTTGTCATAAACCAACAACAACAAGAAAAAGAACGTGCTTTAAATAGTTTGAGTAGTCAGGGTTGGCAATGATGAATTTAAAGCTCTTTGTTCAGTGGAGCAACAGTTGGTGCTATAGATTAGGTTCCGTGACCAAGTTCTCAAAATATATTTCTCAATGAACTTTTGCCACCACAAATAATACTAATCACAGGGAAGAAAAAGTGTGAAGTATCAAGTAATTGCAAGCATATAAGAACATTAAAAAACAACAACAAACATACAAATTGCAAAGGCAGAAGAAGCAAGGAGTAGTACACGAACTAACCAAACTAACGAGTTGAAAAGGGAAACATACTTATTTCATTAAAGATGCATCCGGTGAATTTACACTGAACCCTTATTGTTTCTGGTTTTTTTTTTTTTAGAGAGAGAGAGAAAGAGAGAGAGAGAGAGGGGAGGGACAAAGAAGACTATGAGTAATGGTATGCAACGCGATGAATAAATGATCAGATTTCTCGATGTTAAATGACAATAATAATTGATTATAACGAAACATTGAAATATCAGAAATGTAGAAAGAAAAACAGTTCAGTAAAATGCAAATGCACTGAAATATCAATAATTTTATTGTAGATTTGTAATCAAATTACAGGTATGAAGAAGTTTTCTTTTTGCCCTGATTAATTATGACAGAGCTCAACATAAACCTGTTTCTCTGGAGACCAGTTTGTGCCATTAAAATCTTTCAATCAGAAATTTTGGTGGCGCGAAAGAAAAAATATGAATATAGGTACAATGTACTATTTCGATTTTTATAAATATATATTTTTCAATTTTAAGTTCGTTAATTCTTTGGGCATGATATTATTATACCCAAAGAATTAACGAACTCAAAATTTTATTTTGAAAATTCCATACCTTTTCAGGCCATCAAAGTATAATCTTGTTGGAAATTTGTTTATTGATATCAACTATCAGCGGGCACCAGACTACCGCTAATGTCTTGCTCTCTTCTATCATGTGTTGTACAGGACTGTACTAAAGGACATCAATAAAATGAAAATGAATGAAAAAAGTAAACTGTTTCCACAACTAATAGTACGCAACTTTCTGTAAATTACAAATAATATTGTGTGTTGAATTAGTTTGATAACATCACCAAAGCATTTTCAAAGATATATATTAATAAGTTTAAAGTCAGCTACATTTTTTTTTCTTGTTGTTTACCTTTGACAACTCAGTGATTACAACTGTACAGTTGGTTTTACAGTCTTACCAAACCGATCAGAATATACGATAAATATTATAACTTTTATGAAACATATTTGCAATGCTTTGCTACAAGAATTCAAATTAAGGCATTCCGTTAATTCAATTCTCTTAATATTGTTCATATACAGTTTCTCATGTTTTTTTTTTTTTTTTTTTTTTTGTATACCACATTTCAGAGATGGGGCACTTCAAAACTCCTTCGTTTCAACGAAGTGAAATCAGTGGCTTGATATACGTCATTGTTTCACTCCAAATTTTCAAAAGAGAAATGAGCTACACGTATTTCCTCTGCTGGAAACACAGTGTCTCACTAGACCACCGAGCTTCCGCTCGACAGCGAGTGCTATGCACTGTGTGTTTATTAAGATTATTGGAATGCGTGTGTTGTGATGCTTGTATTGCAATTAACGGATTGACAAAATTGTCCTACATTACACCGATCGGGCATTCAAAGAATAACTATTACGGAAATTTGGTGGTCCGACATCAGTTTTCAGCTGGTCACTTCGTGCCACCGATACTGGCGAGGCCTATCTGATTCTCATTATGCAAAGTGTGTGTTGTTCAAAACGGTACTATAGGATATCAATAAAATGAATATGAATGAAGAAATTGCACGCTCCAACACTACGCATCTTTCTCTAAACTACAGAATAATATTGTAGAGAGTGTATTGTGTGTCATAATAGTTTGATAACAATCATCACCATCAGCAAAACATTATGAAAGTTATACATTGAAAAATTTGAAGCTCAAGTAACATTCTTACTTTCTTACTTAGCTATGACAAGTATGGTTGACGTTAATTGTACAGTCCTTCAAGGCTGATCAGGTTATACTTGATCCGATGAATAATACTGACATTAATCAAACATGATATCTATAATAACGACATCAAACATTTAGGTAACTTTACTATACTCCAAAGAGTTTTATATACAACTTCTACTCACTCTTTTTGGTTTACCACATTTAAGAGATGCGGCACTTCGAAACACATCGGTTTCAACAAGTGACTTCAGTAGTTTGAGATTCGACACTGTTCCACTCCAAATTTAGAAATGAGAAATGAGCTATTTACAGACATCAACAATTAAAGACTTTTATCAAATTAAAAGGTGGATAAATTGGATAATGAAGACAGAGAGAGAGAAAGAGAGAGAGAGAGAAAGAGAGAGAGAGAGAAAGAGAGAGAGAGAGAAAGAGAGAGAAAGAGAGAGAGAGAAGGGGCAAAGACTTCAGGTCATGGTATGTAACGTGGTGGATAATGATCAGATTTGTCAATGTTACAATGAGATGGGAATGATTGCTTGAGTATACGAAACACTGAAACTGCAGAAATGCAAAACACAAACAATACACGTATTATGATGCAATTACACTGTAAATATTACCATTTTGTCATTGACTTCTAACAGATTTACAAGTGTACAGAAGTTCTCGCTTATCTCGATTAATGAGAACATTTTTTTTCACAAGGTCTCGACACTTGCCTGTTTGTCTGGTGACCCGTTAGGGCCTCTAAAATCTTTAAATCTGAAATTTTGGTGACAAGAAAGAGATATGTACTGGCCCAAAATGCAAGACGAACATAAGAGTCCATGTTGAATTTTTGTTGCCCGATCGTGCCAACAAAGGATTACCCTTTTTTTCTTTTTTGGTGGTCCGAAATCAATTTTGACTGGCCCACCGAGTACTGTTGTATGGGATATCACGAAAAATCATAACACATTGTATGAATAAACAAGAGAACACAGTACTACTACCAATACTTCGCAATATTTTGTATATCATGACAAAATATTACGATATTATGTGTGTAATGATAGTAAGCATGAAAACACATCTAAAGATACAGTATTCATGATAATAAGTTTGAAGCCATTTTTCTTTTTTTAAGCTATGACTTCTCAGCGATTGCATGGGTAAAGTTAGTCGTGCATTATACCGTACTCGTCAGGTTATACGAGAAATTATGAACATATTCTATACTTAATCTTGTTCATACACACATACAGCTTCTGTTTGGTATATCACAAAGCTTCTGGTACACTTTCTATTTGGTATATACATCACCCTATTTGGTATATCACATGCCATTGAGAGATGCGTTTCTTCAAAACTTATCCGCTTCAATAAGTGACGTCACAGGGTTTGATATACGTCACTGTTTTACTCCAATTTACAGCAGAGAAATGAACTATTGCCCTGCTGGAAAGAACACGATGTTCACTGTGTAGACCACCGGGCTTATCATAACAACAACAATATTACTACTACTATTACAACTACTAATACTACTGCTACTAATATTGATAATAATATTACTACTTCTACTACTACTGCTAAGAGTAATGATAATAAAAGTGAAGATTCACTACATTGGAAGCGTAGGTGTTTCGTGATTGTAAACGCGTGTGTGCTGAATTGGTTATGGTGGTGCGAATTCATGTATGATGAAGTAGGTAACATAGCTGTGGGAAAGGAGTACATAATATACGTCAATTCTACTATAAATGCTACGACATAATATATAAATGTTACGTAAGCATTGTCACTGGCATATGAATAGCCTTGCGTATATTTGGCTAGTTACTAGTAAGAATGAAATCGTCGCACAGATGTACAGCGATTTGTGTATATAAAAATCACACAAAAACAATAATTAATTCTACCATGTATTCGGACGAAGTATACTTCATCATTCTTAAGAATCTAAATCTGGTAACCTTCTACTAGGTAATAAATGTAAAACACCTGTCTAGGTAATGTAAACAGAGTTGATAACTCTGTCAATTGTGTGCAATCATAACAATGCATAGAATGATATTTATATGAATCTCCTCACATAATTGGGATTTTGACATACACATTGCTGTAAACCTTTACTACCAAGTCTGTACAACTGTACACACCTTTACGTACTGTATATCACTTCATGATAACATCAAACATTTCTTCATCCACTATCATTACAACTGAATTAGGGCAATCATTGACATATGAATAACAAATATCAAACTTCTGTCCAAGCAAACCTACTGTTTGAGAACCACATTAAAAAAAAAAAATGTGTATGATTTATAATTTACAGAACATTCCAAAAGAGAACCACGGTCAATATTCAATCATAACACATTGGAGCTACCTATGAGAGGAACATAATCGCTAATGAAGCTTTCATTGTAAGGCGACATTTGGGAAATTGTCGATTAGTTTTGGTGGGGTTGCGTGTTTGAGCAAAGTAATTTATGCGAACTTCGCACTCCGGGAGTGCGAACATGGCACATAAAGAATTAAAGCGTTCTATCCAATGGCACAACAGCTGCTGCTATAGACGAGGTTATGTGACAAAGTTTTCAAAAGATACTGTTCAATTAATGAACTTTTGTTACCATAAGTATACGCAATCACAGGGAAGTAAAATCGTAAAGTATTAAGTGATTACAAGCATATTAAAACAACTACAGCAAATATACCTGTAATTGTAAATGCAGAAGAACCAAAGAGTAGAATGAACAAATCAAAATTACGAGTTGTATAGGCAAACATGGTTTGTCGATTTAAGATACATCGGGTGTATTTTCGCTGAGCCTTCTACTCTTTTAGTTCTTGGAGAGAGATAGAAAGAGAGAAAGGAGGAAGGGTGCAAATAAGATTGCACGTAATGGTATGTAACCCGGTGGATGAATGATAAGATTTCCTAATGTTACAATGGGGGTCGATTATAATGAAACACTGAAATTTCAGTTATACACAAACAAACAATACAATACAATACAAATAACTGTAAACATCAACACTTTAGTATTAAGTTCAATCTAATTGATTTCGACATTTCTCCTCATGATAGAAGAAAATACAATTGAGTATATGAATATAAGAACGACCCAAGTCCATGGAAAACCATTTCGAGTTAACTTAAAAAAACTGTCCAATAATATTATATTTAACTGTGATGGGAAGGCAACATTGTTTACACAAATTAGAACATACATTGTTATGACAATTAACATTTACAATGATTGTGGAGAGGCATTTTATGTGATGGACTTGGGTCATTCTTTGATTCATATGGACTTGGGTCGTTCTTTGATTCATATACATGATATTCTGCTATAGAGATGAGAGGACAAGAGAGGGCGCTATAATATGAATGCAAGAATGACCCAAGTCCTTCATTCTTACATTCATATAAGATTTAACTCATTTATTTCAGGCACTTCCGGGGGTAATTATTATTTATCATTTATACACAAGATGAGTCCATGCATAAGCTACAATTTCCCACGTCAAACTGAATGTGGCCAAAAAATGGACTTGGGTCGTTCTTATAATAAGGTCTTCAATTTCTTGTTGAAGAACATTCCTTCTCCTTGGTTGGATGGACTTAACGTACATGATCTTCATATACATGGAAATATTGTTGATAAGCCTGTACAAACCCTAAAAGTACCTAAATACGCAAATTCTATTATGGTTGACGAGTGTTTTCCTAAAAATTGTATCACTTTTTGGGAAGGATTACGTGTGGTCCGTGAAAATTTGAATTGGGAGAAAATCCACTTGAGGAACTTTAAAATTACAATTGATTCACGGCTTCGCTCCTTTTATTTCAAAGTTTCCCATAAGGCAATTTCGTTGAATGATTTTTTGTTTAAGATTAAAAGAAAAGATTCGACAAATTGTTCTTTATGTAACAAAACGCCAGAGACGATTGTTCATTTATTCCTCCTCTGTGAGAAAGTAAAGTCAATTTGGAATGAGGTTATCAGTATTATTAATCAGAAAGAAGGTACAAATAGAATCGTCTCAGATTTTGAAAAAAAAAAATGCTTGGTATAAATGAGGATAAATTTTTAACTTATATTTTTCTTCTCATAAAATATTATATTGATACTTGTAAATTTCAGAGTACCACCCCAGAGTTCATGGGATTGAAAGCTTGTCTTAAGACTAACAAGGATTTAGAGTAGTTTTTGGCAAAGAAAAAGGGTACGCTTGCTTTACATTTTCGAAAATGGAGACTGGATTTTTAACTTGTTTATGTAGTTGAACCCGGAGTCCCGGGTGTGTGACATATTTTGTTGGATCCCTTTTTATTGTTTGTTTCTGTATCTTGATAGACTACGGACCTGATGAAGCAAAGGGTTAATGGAAGAAATATGTTCCTAAAAACCTCGTTATAACACTGTTTTACTTGATACAATGTACATTGTTTAGTATTTTATAATTGACATTATTGGTTTTTGTATGCTGCTTTATCTTATTTTTTTCTTTTCTTGTTTATTTCTATTTGTATAATCATGTTTTTGATCTCTGTAATTTTGTTTGATGTTGTTTAAAAAAAAACTGAAAGATATAAAAAGTTGAATCCAATTGTAGGTATACAGAAGTTTTCATGTTGTCTTGATTAGTTACGATAATCTTATCACAGAGGTCGACACAAATTTGTTTTTCTGGTGACCCGTTTGGGCCACTAAGATCTGTAAATTTGAAATTTGGGTGGTCCAAGAGACACGTATAGTGGACCAAAATGGAAAAAAAAGAACATAACAATCCTTCTGAAAATTCGTTACCTGATAGGGTCATCAAAGGTTAAGCTTTTTGGAAACTTGGTGGTCCGACATCAATTTTCAGCCGGTCACTTCGGACACCGATAATGGTGAGACCTAGCTGATTCTCATCATGCAAAGTGTGTTGTACAAGTCTATACTATGATTATGATATCAATAAAATGAATATGAATGAACAAAGTAAACGCTTTTTACCACCAATAAAAAGCACAGTACGTATCTTTCTGTAGAGGACAAACTGATTGTTGCTATATTGTGTGTTATCATAGTTTGATAAGATCACCAAAGCATTTTCAAAGATGTACAATAGTTAGTTTGAAGCCATTTAAATTGTTCATACACATACACAGTTTCTCGCTCACTGTTTGATATTTGGTAAACCATAATATTAGAAACGGTGAGGTTCAAAACTTCTTAGTTTTAACAAGTCACGTCAGTGGTTTCACATACCTCACTTTATCACTCCAAATTTACAAAAGAGAAATGAGCTATGTAGAGACATCAAAGAATAAAAGGAATATCAAATAAGAATGTGAATTAGATAGAAAATGGGAACAAGAGAGAGAGAAAGAGATGATGATGAATATTTAAAAAAACATCACTAAATCAAAATGTGAAGAATTAAAAATGGGAAGAGAGAGAGAGAGAGAGAGAGAGGGAGAGAGATCCGGAGATGATGATGGTGATATTTGGGAGAAATGAAAAAAGAAAAGTAATAGAAAAGGTGAGGGAAATTTAATTTCATTTGAATGATATTCTACGTGACAATTTCATGCAAAATCTAGTGTACCTTCAAGTTCACCCTGGCAGTGTTTGTTTGTTTGTGTGTGTGTGTGTGTGTGTGTGTGTGCAAAACAATAGCTGTAATTTATCTTTCCTATACTCACAATAACAACACCTGTGTTTTGAAATGGAGAATTGCTATGGTCTCCACCATAATGGTCTGAGCTCCCTGGCTGAACACCGGTCAGTGTGTTTCCACACACATAGGTTAGGAATTACTCTCCCTTTACTGAAAGATAATACTCAGATCAGAAAAGGGTTATCCAACTTTGGAGGGGTACCATTTCATTATTGGCAGGTGTGGCGAGCGCAATTCTAGATGTGAGAAAAGATGTACTCTTCCTCTTTCAGTTGGTACCTGATTATGTTGACAAATATCTTGCATTACTGGGCATATTATGAAATTTAAATGACAAATTGCATTTTTCCAAGTTTGAAGGTCACATTCAAGGTGCAATGAACTCCCAAATATAATTAGAATCTAAGCAACAACAAAAAAAAAAAAGAAGAAGAAGGAAGCCTCTTTAAAATCAGAAATACTCCAGCTGAGTAAACACGTTAGTGGAAATACTGCCAAGGTTAATATAATTATATTCGGGGATTCTTACCAATAGGTATGTTGGGTTTAAAATTAAAATGTGATAAGCAATCGTGATGTAATTATTATTCATGTAATCCTACTACTGCTACTCCTACTACTACCACTACTACTGCTACTACTACTACTACTACTACTGAGAATGATCATAACAATAATAATGTATTCATTGTTCACTTTAAGTATCACGTTGAAGAATCCACGTTTTTTGTTTGCTTGTTTGTTTTTTGTTTGTCTTTTTCTGTAGAAGAAATATCGTCTATGACAGTTCAAACAAATTCCCATCAAATATGTAAAGCTTATGTCCAGTGCAGAAAGCTATCTCACCACTCGCAAACTCTTGTAGAAAGTAATAACCCATGAGTAAGGGTTGTACTCTAAAATCAGTGATAAGATTGCAGACATGCTCCAAATCTCTCGTGTATCGATCGATACTGACGTGCTTCGTCCAAAAGTCGGTGTTCTTCACCCAGGCTACAATGACCGAATCATCTCGACACACAGCTGGGTAGGCACATCGACCCTTCTTCTCTATCAAGACATTCTGCTTTACATTACCATCAAGGCACACCACAGCTGACGGGTCTGCACGTAACAGTATCCCCTTGGTGTTAAAGGCGAATAGTTGCTTTGGTGTATATCCATCACAGGTCATGTCCCTGACTGCCTTACCACCCTGTCTTGTAAATACCTGGATCGTTTTTGATTCCCTACAACACACATAGATATTATCATCTTTATCCACAGCTAAATTCCCATCAGAAGACCCTCTTCTACACCTTCTCGTCTCGAACGTGACGTCAAGTTTCTCCCACTGCGGAGTGTAGAGTAATATCTTGTGCTGTCCACCACGTACAACACTTCGACCATCAGACAGGAATCCAATGCCATATACACTGACATCTTTCAGCACGGTCTGCAGTAACTCGCCATTAGGGGAATAGAAATGGATTCCGCGTGAAGACGATCCCACCGCCATCTTACCGTCTGGTGCACGAGTCATACAGGTCATGAATTTTCCTCTCGGGAGCATTAAGTCTGCTTTGACATCCCACGTGTATTTTGTGAGCTCTCCAAGACGAGGTTCATTGATCTTCTTGTACCTATAGAATGCAATCGTCTTAGCACTCTCGGATACACCTCTCGGTGATTGACTATCAGGATCATTTCGTCCCAGAAAGCTCTTCAAGTTTTCACACAGCGTGTCGTGTGCAAACAAGGCGTCTTTCTCCAGCGGTACCTTCATACCGTTAGTTACCAGCTCTTCCATAGCGTTCATGAGACTGATTTTTTGCTGACCCTTCGCCTCCAAGACTTGTAGCTCCTTCTCGAATTTTTCAGACCATTGTTTCACTTGACTTTTCAGCTCTTCTCTTTTGGCTGACAATAGCTGCATGTATTCCTCATACGCCTCGTCGATGTCATCATTGAGTTTTCTCATCATGAATGCTATTTCATTTCGCTTTGACTCTATGAAGTCGATGTTGTTTTCAAAGGTTGTTTTCTTTAATTTTACTCCTTTTTTCAACTCCTTGATATTTTCGATCAATTTTTGCTCATGGATAGCTGCCGCTTCGATCTGATGTCCTGCTGGTAAGTGTGCTAACATCCCGCATCTCAGGCAGACGTATTCTTGACAATCTGTACAAAAACACTCCTCATCATCGTTAGGATGTTCCTTACATTTCCTTCGCCTCTTAAGCGGAACTTTTCCCGAGAGCACCTCGCTCATGGGCACAATTTTGTGGTTGGAGAGCGGTTTCCAGAGAGAGTGCCCTTTCTCACACGTTTTACACATATATTTCCCACAGTCCTGACAGTAGGACACAGCTGGCGGTTTTTCGGCACTCTCACAAACTATGCATGTTGGACTCGTGATTTTCACTTCTTCCACGAGAAGACTCAAGGGTATGTTGGTTTCCAACTTACCCACATCTCCACTGGGTAGGGGCGTTCCTTTCCTGCATATTGGACATGTTATAATTTCCTTGTCAGACTGAGTTTGAGATATTAGTTGAAGACAGTCTTTGCAGAACGTGTGAGAGCATGACAGTGATTTAGGTTGGTTGAAAAGAGTCAGACAGATAGGACACTCCAGATTCTGGCTGATGATCTGATGAAACGTTGCCATGTTGTCTAATAGCAAAAGAAACATACAGTGGTAAACACATCGACAAGTGAATTTGTCCCTTGTATCCGGGGAAGTACTTCATCAAATGAAAATTACTAAGGTTTTTCCACTTTATAAAAAGGGTAATGATATATCTGTTGACTCATATTTCCAAAATCTAAAAGCATTTGATATATTCTCGTATAATCAAGTTTTCAACTAAATGTAGATTTCTTTTGTGATTCTGAATTTGAATCTGGGAAGAAAAAAACAATCTACAATGCATGCTCTGTTGCCTTTTTTGACAAAAGAGTCCACGCAATTGATGATTTGTCACATGATCGGTTGATATATTTCTGGGCCCGTCTAAAGCCTTTGACACTATTAACCACGATATACTGTTATACAATCGCATTACGGAATATATACGTGAAAAAGTCTTGAACTGGTTGAGTAGCTATTTATCCGACAGGAGACAGTTTGTTAATATCGATCAGCTGCCAATTGTTTTAAGTCTAGTTTGAAAACATTATCTTGCTGGGTCATTCAGGGATTTTTCTTGGGCCTACTTTTGTTTATTCTTTATAAAAATGATTTCAAAACTTCATCTAACATTTTTCCTTTCTTCTTTTTGCCGATGATTCCAACATTTTCTTCCACATCGAAATTCTCAAGCCTTTTAAGATAATAGTGTAGAGAGAACCAAAGTTGTCTTTCGATGTAAACAAAACCAAATGTGAGTATGTAATCAATATATGTATTATCTCAATGGCAACTGAAGTACATGAAAATAAATGTGCTGGAACTGTCCAATGTCTCTCAAGTGTAAGACCGGCGAAGTTAAAGTAATCAAAACAAAATCACATAGTAGCGATATTATCGTTCTGCGATACCGTATGAAAATGTCGTCATGTAAAAAGAGAATATCACTTACAATTTGACTGAAATGAGACAAATTATCAATAAGAATTGTGTGTATACTTTGATCTTTGTGTATCACGTGACAAGGTGCCCCTCAGTCTTCACAAAATACTACCCTTGAGACGTATATTAGATATAAATATTTCGATTTTTTAAATTTCATGACCATACTGACTTCCCTGGTTTTATGAGACAGACGAGAACTATTACTCGCTACGAGAACTTATTATTACCAATTATATAACGTCCAAGTAGATCCTTGTAATTTGATTGGAGGATTGTTGGTCACGTGATATTCAATAAGTACTCCATTCAGCGCGCCGTGCAATTTTGGTTCTATTTTTGTGTGCAACTTGGTTCGATTTTTTCGTTCTATTCCACGGTTCGAGAAATTGTACGGTACTGCGTGTACTGTGTGTTGCATATTGAGGATCGCATGCAGCTAGCGCAGTGTACGTGTGCGGTACATGCATGCGCGTACGTAGGCCTTCGTAGTGGTAGTGTACGTGTATGAGCGCTAGGCTGTGACCGGACCGACCTGTATCTAAACGCCTTGATTGCACAAGCCAGAAAGAGAATCGCAGTGGATCCACATGTAAGTATGGCTATATTTTTCATACATATTATAGACTTCTAGGCCTACTTAGACCAAAAAGATTTACTTGGACGTTGTATAAATCAAATAGTGTATGGTCTTTACTCGTGCAATGGAACGAGATTTCGCACTCGGTGAAAGATGAGGCGCTCTATTCAACTCGGCTTCGCCTCGTTGAATAGAGCGCCTCTTATCTTTCACCTCGTGCGAAATCTCGTACCATTGCACTCGTGACCATTCACTATTTGTATATTGAGGATATGCTATCCTAGAAATACTGCTGCCATTTATGTTTGTCCACAAAGGCCAGGTAACTTATAATTCCGGGAGGAAATATTGTTTTCATGTCTAAAACTTTTCTTCCTACATGAGGTAATAAAATATAATAGTCATTCACCTCATATTTCAAAAAAGATTAAGGCATGAGGAAAATATTTATTTTCTTAATATATGAGGCAAATAAATAAGATATCCATTCACCTCATATATGAAAAATGATTTAAACATAAACGAGATTATAAGTTACCTAACATTTGGGGACAAACAGAACCGGCAGCAGTATTCCTACAAAAGCGTATCCTATATACAATACAAACGAATTTCTCTCGAAATTTTGACAAAAGCGTTGCATAAAACTGCAAATGAGTTTTAGAAGAAAACCAAAAGTTGTTCTGTATATTTAAGAATAGATTGCGTTCATCTTACTGTGTGACTTAAGGCAGTCAGTTGTTATCTATATGAAATCACTGAGGATTCGATGTCCTTTCTAGGCAATGAATTCTATGAATTTCTATGAATTTATGAGGCAATGAGAAAGACTTGACTATCATGATTGGCTTTTTAAGCGCTTTCCACCCATGTTATCACTCGCAATTAGTTCAACATTCTGGTCATTTCAGTGTTGCCCAGTGTTACTGTTGTGACGATATTATTGATGGGATGTTTTCATTATTATCTCCAGGTAGCATCCTTTCATTGTTGATCAGAATACTTAAACCTCAATATCTGATGACACTCCCCTCTTTTAAAATATCCTTCCCCTCCCAAATGAATATACAAGAAACAAACGCCCCCCCCCCCCAAAAAAAAGAAGAAGAAGAAGAAGAAGAACAATGACTGATCATGTAACAGTCAGGTGTTTTCTTCAGATCTCTCCTTGTTAATCGTTCTGAAGAAGAGACCCTTTCGTTGCTAGTCGTATAATCTCAATAAGTGATCCTTGTGTTCTAAGAACTTTATATGATGGTCAAATTGGCTGCGCATTTCAACCTCTCTTCAAGTAATTTTGTTTGTCATCTGTCGACACTCTGATCAAGTTTCGAATATCATAAAAAACATGAATAGCCACCCCTCTCTTTTGTTTCGGTTGTTAAAGAAATACAAAGAAGGTGATTAAGCAGCCTGCACAGTTAAATCATTAAAAGGGAAAGTCCTAAAGAGGTCTGACATGTGTCGAGTTCTATACGCATGTCTTCAAATGCCCTTACTTCCCATCTCTTTGCACAAATCTGTGATGAAATTGTTAGACCTTGATTTATTTCAAGCAAAGACAACGATTAATATTTTTTTTTTCATACAGCATAACTGTCACATGCTTTTGGATCTGGGTTTTTTTTTTTGCATAGTGTGAACTCTTTTACACATATGAACACAGTACAGTGGACGTTGTTTGACTAATCATGTTTACCTTAAATTAGTGAAATCCTAACAGAAAAAAAAAATAGACAAGGAAAAGAGAATCTAGTGATCGTGCATTATTTGCAAAACTCTACGTGTCAGGCAAAATCTTTGGTATAGATACTAGTATGTATTGTGTTCTTACCAAATATGCCGCACTTCCGGGTTCAATCCTGCTGATTTAGGTATGCCTGTTAAGTACATGTAGACACGAGATCACGATCTGATGTCTAATCGGCCTGTAGGAAGGTGCTCACACATATTAGATTGAATGTGGTCGTACTATGAAGACCCAAGGTGAATTAATTCATGAAGAGTTTGTTTGTGTTTTCCACAGAGTGATACAAAGCGCTCACAAAATGGCCGGGCAGTTTTCAGAGGGGGGTCTGTTTTTGTCGTACGTAATCTTTTCACTCTCACTCATTATATTTATAGAAACTGGTTTTCCCCACATCCCTAACACTCTAGTGTGTATAGGCCTTACTGAAATCACAGCGCATAATGCACGTTTACCTTGCGCACTGAGCCTTTCGTACATGATTTTGATTTTCTGTCTTTCAGTGAACTGAGGGGATACTTATAGCGTATCACCATCTCACTTGTAATGGACTTGCAATCTATGCTTCGACAGAATATTGCGCTGATCACCGAGTCTCATCTATGAGTAGGCATCTGGTCAACACTACTTGGAAACTGCCTTCGCCTCTTAAATATTACATATTGACCCACTAGGCAGGGTGATACCTCATATCAGTTGAAATGACAAAATAGTGCCTTTAAGGTTTTAGACTTTTTGTGTGAACTGGTGCTGGCTTAGATCATTTATTAGCCCTACTTTGGTTAATTCACACCAAAACATTTCGCATCACATATGAATGCATATCACTGTGTGCAAAAGACTTTGATAAACTTATAGGAGGGAAAGCTTATTCACGTTTGGACAACCATGCCTAAAACGTTCATTTTCTTGAGCTGCAAGACATATGATTTTATTTTATTTCTTTTGACTAACAATTCCCTTTCAAATGTGACAATCTGGCAAATATATGCGTAAAAATGGGTTTAAACAATCCCCTCTAGCAACAAGGATAGATGGATCTCTTCTTTATTAATATTTTTATACATCATTTATTGTGTGCTATTTATATATTTCAAATAAACATTCACAAGTACTAATGGGAAGATATATAAATATATAATTATCTATATTGTATACGTTATATTGTGCGAAAAACAGTATGTTATAATAAAGGAAATGGAAAGGGTAGGGGTAACAGGTCGATCACACAAACATACATACACAACGACACTCATGCACACACTGATACACACACATAGCAGCTTCACAATAAACGTTTGACATCGTGCAAACAAGCCTCCCAACAGTAGGAGTTTCTGTCAACTTGTTAACTAGGAGTTTCCGTTATTGACATATCACACACTGCTACTAACAGCCACGCAGACAACACGCAAATACACTATGTACTTGAACAAGTGAACGAGCAATATGTTTACTCCTGTAAGAAGCTCACTTTAATAATTTGATGCATGCACTTACATTCATAAAAATCAAACAAACAAACAAACAAACAAACAAAGAAATATATAAAAAGCCGATTAAAACATCACAAAGCTTGCAAAATATAGACATAGAATCTGAATCATGTATACAGTGGAGGTATACACACTCAACGAACTGTGCAAAATGACAATATAAAAAAAAAACAAGCAAACAAATGAAAAACAATAAAATTGTACTGGCATGCACAACTGCATTGAAACAACTTGACGTTTGGCGTTAAAGAAAACATAGGGAAAATTCAACATGCATTCATTTTTCTAGCATAATATATGAGCACTTTACTAGCCACTTTCAGGAACCAGGGGGAAAATTACTACACTTAGCACAGTATCAAGTTGGTAGAATGTGTAATTTTCATGAAATATGAAGTTTTGTTGAATTCCTTTAATGTTTTCTTTATATTGTTGTCCACAAATGACGTCATGAACTCTGGCATATACTCATCTCATCCACCGGTTGTAACACAAAAACTATAAAAAAAAAAATTGCATCGATGATCCATGTTTCCTCAAACTTTCACCGATGCCTTTCCTATTGTTGCTGCCTTCAATCAATCCACATTTCTCTTCGAGTTTTGATTTCCTTCAAGTTGCACAGAAATCGTTTTTCATTTTTTTTTAATCTTATCAATTTCATATTCAAATACATGGTGTCCCGTTCAAATACGCGATCTTGCACGAGGCTCTGCGTTTTAAAACACAGAACATTTCGAACCTGCACATCTATCAGAAAAGTCATAGACATAAAACGAAAAACAACAAAAACATAAAAGTGGCTATTGCTGTCGTTTGATTCCATTATGTATAACTGAAAGTAAAAAAAACAAACAAACACTAAAAACATGTTACTTCCTGGAAATAACAGAAATGAGGCTCTTAAAAACTCCTCCGTTTCAACGAAGTGACTTCACTGGTTTGATATACGTCAATGTTTCACTCCAAATTTACAAAAATAAAAGAAACATGCTAATACAGACATCAGAAAGTACAAAACATTATCAAATTAAAATGTGGATAAAACAGAAAATGACGACAGAGAGAAAAAAGAAAGCTGATAGAGGTTGGGGGAAATGAAAGAAGGAAAGGTGAGTCACGATTCAATTCAGTTTGGGTGCAATCCTGTTTGACAACTTTTATCCAAAATCTGGAAGACCGTCAAGTTCACCCACGCAGTGTTTCTTTCAAATCTTATTTTGTACAAAGTAAATACTGCATTTCATATCTCCCTACTCATAACAACAGCATCTGTGTTTTAAAAATGGAGATTTATTATGGTCTCTGTTCCTTGGCTGATCACCGGGATGCGTGTTTCTACACACACATTATGAAGCAATATGAAGCATAATACTGTATCACTGTCTACTCTCACATTGTATTCCTTTGGGATGTCAACTTTTGGGTTCATGAATGCTAATACACTAAGTACATTAAACTGGAATTGTGATAACTGTTCAAGTTCAAGTACAAGTTCATTTTCATATTTCCACTTTCTCAGTGAACGTGCTTGAAAGTGCCCAAGGGCAGGTAGGCTGGAATTTAGAATAACAGAATCAGTTTGCTGGAAGAGGGGACGATATGCAATGTTGCTATCGGGAGACCAACAGTATTCATATAAATTGTTTGTTTTTAGTTTGTATTTGAGATACACGGTAATAAAATATACTTCTTTAAGTTTGCTTTGAATGAAAAAATAGGAGGAACACTGTTTCAACTCCTCAGGAAGAGTGTTCCATGTATCCGGACCGTGATGTCTGATCGACTTTTGAGCAAGTAAAAGCTTTGGATTACTTAAATGAAAATCATGGGAACGACGGGTAGGGTATGGGTGAATATGGTCATTGGTTATGGAAAAACTGTACTTACTTTCGAGTGTGTTTATACATAGATATGGCAGTAAGGTATAAATGTATATCATCGCCTTTCAAAGTTTTTAGGTGTCAAAATAGGGGATCTGCAGTGTGAGCCAAGAAAATTTAATGTGTGCATAATCGAAGAGCCCTTTTCTGGAGAGAAAAAAAATGTTTTCAATTTAGTTTTACTACAGTTGTCCCATACGATATTGCAGTACATTACATAATATGGTACAAATAAAGTGATGTATAACATTATTAAAGTTTGATCATTGATTGAGTATTTTATTCTTCCTAAAACACCAGGTGCTTTAGATATTGCTGTTGTAATATTCTGGACATGAGTATTCCAAGTTTGACTGCTATCTAGGATCACTCCTAGGAACTTGGTTGAACGTTTCTCGAAAATGTTTGTATCATCGACACAAAGACTTTGAGGAAGGGTGGGCTGGGATTGAAGCGTATGAAAGTGTATAAAACAGGTCTTATCAATATTCAATAAAAGCTTGTAACTTCTAAACAATTTCGAGATGTTGTTTAATTCCGTATTTAATGTATCAACCCGTGTTACAATGTCCTTGTGTTAATAAAAAACATTGGTGTCGTCTGCAAATAAGATGAAGTTTAAACAAGGAGAGGAATTGATGATATCATAATGTAAATTCAAAAAGTAGGGGCCCGAGGATAGATCCCTGAGGGACACCACATGACACGTTAGAATATGTTGAGTGACTGGATTTAAATGCAACATATTTTTTTTTCGATGACTTAGATAACTTCTGAACCACGACAGAATAATCCCTCTCACGCCATAATTATATAGTTTTTCAAGTAAAATGTCATGATCGATAGTGTCAAATGCTCTACTATAAGATCCATAAAGACTCCAAGTATGTGCTCCTTTTTAATTAACGCATCAATTATCGACAGATTTCATTATAGCATAATCGGTAGAAAATCCTTTCCTAAAACCAAACTGATTCGCATTTGATATTTAATTTTTAATCATGAACGAGTAGAGACGCTTGTCAATTGCTTTGTCAAGAATATTCGACAGTGCAGGTAACAATGAGTTGGGTCTATAAATTTTCACCATTGAGGGATCTTCTCTTTTATAGATGGGGATAACTTTGGCGATTTTTAAGGAGTCTGGATACTTTTCCTTAAGTAGGGATAGATTGAATATATGGGAGAGAGGGGCTGCTAGGGGGTAAATTATTATTTTTTCAACAAATTCACACTTAAGTTATCAGGCCCACAGGATTTACTATATTTCAGAGATCGAACAGTATCAATAATTTCCGATGAATCAATTTTGTAGAAAACAACGAATTTTGGTTACTTAGGGAGTATATTGTAAGTAAGTATGTTGGTGACTGCCATTCAAAGCTTATTCATCAAAATGTATTTATCGCAGATAGACTAGTGGTGGGGGAAGGGCCAAATCAATTGCTACAGACTATGAAAATATATGGACACAATTCTACACTATGGGGCTCAGAGGGAGTGTGAGTAGTGGGATCATAGAGGGAGCAAGGGGATATAGATAGCTCCGAAGTTAAGGAGTCTTAACAATTCTTTTTCTTCAACCATCACCCAAATTGAATGGTTACCCCCCAAAGGGCCACTAGAAACCCCAAATTATAGAATCGAAAGAAAACATTTGACTAAATCCAGAGATACTCTGTATTGAAAACGTTTGTCAATGTCCCTCCTAGTTTATAAGAGATTCAGGGGATGCCCCATATGTCGTGGGACGACTTGTAGCTAATTCTCAGAGTTGGTCTCATGGTTTTAAAGTGTTCGCACAAATTTTCTACAAGAAAATACAAATAAAAATATGAATACACACCAACGAGCCCTCAAACCTCCCCATCCACGTTATTTTTAATGCTAATATTTAGGTAATAATTGTCGGCAATAAGGTGAACTTGGAAGGTGAATTTGTCCTTGGTGACTCAACTGAGCGCGAGATGCAATATTCTCTTGTTGCTGATTTCATATGAAGAGCATTACCCAAAGCCTAATGTTGTATCATTAAGAGCACTATATTCTCAAAACAAATGCTGTAACTGACCCTGTTCATTGTTTAGGAACGGCCAATCATTCCTAGATAACCTCAACGTTAAGTTATCAAGGTGATTATTACTGTATGAATATTCGAGTGAGCAGGCATGGCATGTGTGCATTCATTTCCTATTCATTGAAAATGTACTATTGTGACCCTGCACCTCAAAACAAACAAAAAGTCGCCAGATATGAATTTTTAGTTAAGACCATATTCTGAAAGAGCAGACTTTAAGCTTTAAAATGATGTATAACTCAAATCAAATGGACTCTCCTAACCTATCTAAATATTGGAAAGAAAGCACAAACTCGGGAAAAGTGTGAACTGAGAAAAGAGGCTCTGAAATACAGTGTCTATTCAAGCGCTTAATCTTTACCAAACCGTGGTGGCTGTGCGATGAATGGGACAAAAAAAAAAAAAAACCAGGAAGTAAACCACCAGAGTAACAACAATGAAGGGATTATAAAATTAAATTGAAATTGAGCATGCCTCATTAACACATTCTGTCCATAATTAATGCCAATTTTCAAACAGTAGCACTATCCTTTCAGTTATTAGAGTTGAAAGTGTGGACAAGGTTTTTCAGAAATGAAAAAGGGATTCTAAAGACACACGTAATCACAATATTCTGCCAAAAATGTTGGAGATGAACTGCTAAAAAATCACACTTTCCTGCCCGTTTATGATACCAAAATTTAGTATAATGTAAAAGAAGACCCGCTCTTTCAGAAGATATGAAAAAGTCAAGTTCGGCTAGGTTGGCCCATTTCAGTCTTATTTTCAGTCCTCACGCAAAATCAATGTGTGCGACTTTATGTTCGTTTTGAGGTGCACGGTCACTTATGTATTGATATTCTATGCACTTAGAATATCACACTAATAGTTTAGTTTGTTTGTTTGTTTGTTTGTTTTGACATGCTACTGCCGAACAAATGTCAACTATGACAATTCAGCTTAAATAGTATCAAATATGTAAAGTCTATTTAGAGTGCAAAAAGCTATCTTTCCACTCTCAAACTCTTGTAGAATGTACCAACACGATGACCATTGTATTTTAAAATCCGAAATAATATTGTGCACATGCTTCAAATCACTCGTGTATCGATCGATACTGACGAGACTCTTCGCGTTCTTCACCCAGGCTACAATGACCGAATCATCTCGACAAACAGCTGGGAAGGCTGACATACCCTCCTTCTTCAAGACATTCTCCTTCTTCCCCTTACCGCCAAGGCACACGGTATGTGATGCAGCTTTCAGTATCAGTTTCCCTGTGTTGTGAAAGGAGAATATTTGCTCATGTGGATATCGATCACACACCATGTCCCTCACAGCCACGCCACCAAATGGGGTAAATACCTGGATCTTTCTGAGGTAACAATAAGCCACGTAGATATTATCATCTCTATCCACAGTGAGACCACCCAACCCTCCTTTATCCCTACTCAGCGTCTCGAATGTGACGTCAAGCTTCTCCCATTGTGGAGTGTAGAGTGACACCTTGTTATTCATATCGCGTGCTACACTTCGGCCATCAGACAGGAATCCAATTCTCCTGACTCTGACATCCTTCAGCACGGTCTGCTGTAACCTGCCATCAGGGGAGAAGAGATGGATTCCACCATTATACGATCCCAACGCCATCTTACCGCCTGGTGCACGAACCATACAGGACATAAAGGTTTCGCTAGGGAGCTCTACGTCTGCTTTGACATCCCAGGGAGGTGAGACATCACCTCCCTGGACATCCCACGTGTCACCTTCCAACTCTCCGAGACAAAGTTCATTGACCTTCTCGTATCTACGGAAAGAAATCTTCTGAGTTCGTTCTGTCACACCTCTCGGTGATCGGTCGTCAGGATCAGCTCGTCCCAGAAAGCTCTTCAAGTTTTCACACAGCGTGTCGTGTGATAACAATGCGTCTCTATCCAGCGGTACCTTCATACCGTTTGTTACTAGCTCTTCCATAGCGTTCATTTGATGGATTGCTTGGTAACTCTCCTCTTCCATGGCTTGTAATTCCTTCTCGAATTTTTCAGAGCATTGTTTCACTTGACTTTTCAGCGATTCTCTACTGGCTGACAATAGCTGCATGTATTCCTCATACGCCTTGTCGATGTCATCATTGAGCTTTCTCATCATAAGTGCTATTTCATTTCGATGTGTCTCTATGAAGTCGATGTTGTTTTCAAAAATTGTTTTCTCTGATTTTACTCTTTCTTTCAACTCCTTGATATTTTTTATCAATTTGTCCTCATGAATAGCTGCCTCTTCGATCTGATGTCCTGCTGGTACGTGTGCTAACATCCCGCATCTCAGGCAGACGTATTCTTGACATCTTGTACAAAAACACTCCCCATCATCGTTAGGATGTTTCCTACATTTCCTTCTCCTCCTAAGCGGAACTTTTCCCGAGAGCACCTCACTCATGGCTACCACTGAGTGGGTGGTGAGCGGGTTCCAGAAAGAGTGCCCTTTCTCACACGAATCACACATATATTTCCCACAGTCCTTACAGTAGGACACTGCTGGCGACTTGTCGTCCATCTCACAAACTGTGCATATTGGACTTGTGATTTTCAATTTGTCCACGAGAAAACTCAAGAGTATGTTAGTTTGCAACTTATTCACATCTCCACTGGGTATGGGCGTTCCTTTCCTGCATATAGGGCATGTTATAGTTTTCTGAGTTTGAGATATTAGTTGAAGACAGTCTTTGCAGAACGTGTGAGAGCATGACAGTGATTTAGGTTGGTTGAAAAGAGTCAGACAGATAGGACACTCCAGATTCTGGCTGATGATCTGATGAAACGTTGCCATGGTGTCTGTTTGTCTAAAAGCAAAAGCAAAAATGGTAATAACATCAATAAATACCATCAAAAAAACTGAATTTAGCGTCTACCAGGTACAAGAGGCGAAAGTTCGTGGGTAACATGCTGTTAGAATGTATGCATTCTTAAAACCGAATGAAATAATGAAGCACAATCCAACAGACCAGTGTGAATGTCTTCTTTTTTATTATCGTATTAGCTGAGGATGCTTTATTTCTGGATTCAAATAAACTTCATTATTTAGGATGGTTCATTTGAGTGGAGGAGATCACATTAAGGTATTGAGTGGACCCGTCCTATGATGACATAGAATGAGATCAGAATGTTACTCGTTGATGCTCTTAAAGAAGTATTCTTCAAACAATAATGAGTTGTATTGTATGGGGATATACACTCATCAACATATATTAGGTTATTTAATTCGAGTAGCTTACGGAAGGATGACTCTTAATCGTGATCCTGTATATTTATATGAGCGATAACAACATCCAATGATGTTGTTTGCAAAAGCTTTCAGGTAAAAAAAAAAAAAAAAAAATCAATGGAAATGTGATCGAAATGAGAGATTATATAGAATCGTGGGTCAATCAATGTAAATTTGCCTGTTTGTAGATAGGCCTTTAAAACGTAACAAGGTGTCCTTCAATCTATACAAAGTAACTTTACCCTGAAGAAATAGTATTATAGCAAGTTTCCTTTTTATTGCATGAAGATACTGGTTTCCTTAGTCTTGGCAGACAAGGAAGCTGTAGGCCGCAAGTATTTTTTCTCATTTACCTCATATGTCAGGAACTGAGTTAGGAAAAGAGAAAATATTTGTTTTCTAATAAACCGGTGTCGAAATTGTGCAAGAAAGGAGTGAATGAACGAAGATGGAAACGGATAAAGGGACCTTTCAGCCCATGTGAAACTGTAGCCAGTCAGGTCTACTGTCACTTTGGATTCGATGTCCTTTCGTCTGAGTTTTATGTATACATGGAGAAAAGACAAACGCTCTTGCAGACAATGAGACAGATTTGACTGCCACAATTGGCTTCCTGTATACCTTTCCAACCATATAATCCTGTAACCAACCCCATCTTTATTTGAACGTTTAAAGTTATCTTGTGAGGCTTTCGATGAGATGCTTTCATTATTTAGAGTAGCATCAGTTTATTGGTCATTAGAATGCATCAACCTCAGTTCTGGATGACAGTCTCGAAGAGGTCTGACCTTTGCCAAGTTTATTTACTTCTCGAATAATGATTATACTTACGTGATATCTGTTAGCACAAAATGTTTGATAATATTGTCAGCCGTTAATTTATTTCCAGCCGAGACAATGATTAATATCTGTATTCTACAACATATTGTAACATGCTGATTGATATGTCAATTTTTCTGTTTCCCTAACTTTCAATTGCATTACGAATATAAAAAGAGGTGTGGGGTGGGACTAAACATGCTCACAAAATCACCACAATCATGACAGAAAACTATTCACCAAACAAACAAGGGCAGAGAAGCATATTCAGTGGTCATGCGTTATTTGTAAAAGTACGTATCAGGCACAATATTTAGGAACACACGAAGGCAGGGGGCACGATTGTGGATATCATTTCGTATGTAAATGCTTACCAAGTTATGCTGTACTTCCGGGTTCAATATTGCTAATTTATGTCTCGTTCCGAATGAAATTACAGACATAAACTTGCAATCTGTTGTTGTCTAATCTCCCTGTAGGAAATTGCGAACACATATTAGACTGAATGTGGTCTTAATTTCAAGATCCACGCACAAGGAATTAACTCGTGAAGAGTTGACTTTCCGTCACAGAAAGGTATTACATCACAGCACTCACAAAAAAATGGCCGGGCAACTAACTTTCAGAGGAAAGTTTGTAATCATTGTGACGTTTTCGCTCACCCCTGACCCCTGATGAAAGCTGGTTTTCCCCACATCTCAAACACTCTGTACCGTCTACCTGAAATCACAGCGCACAATGAAAGTTCCTATTACACAGTAGCCTCTTGTATGACACTAAAGAAACAGTATAGTTTTGGTTGAGATTGGGATACAGGTTTCAACTTGCTCGGATATGATTCTAAACCAGTTGTACGAAATATTAAAAAGAGCTTATAAACTTCGAAGAGGAGTCCAAACATTATTGATGAAAATCGGTTTTGAGGAGGTGTTCTTCTCACATTGTATGCAATTTGATATTTTATAAAAGTGATATTTACTTAATAATTTATGAAAAAAAAAATGAAATCTGAATCCACACGTAAGTTAAAACAAATAGGCCTATAATTATTCTTTTAAGCTACGATGAGAAATTTCTTTAAAGACATGAAAGAGAAAAATATGAAAAATAGCTTTGTTTAAAAATCGCATTATCTGAGTAAAATGAGACATACTACTTTAGAGCGTTATGTAATGTATTGATATGTCTGATTCTTTTTTTTTTTTTTTGGGGGGGGGGTAACTTTCAGAGACACTTCAAACTATACAAGGAGCCGATTGGCATTTTTTAAGCCATAAAGTATTTGACTGTAATTCGCATGGCATTAACGGGCCATCTATCCAGCCTCACCGTCAGCTGTCACAACTCTGATACTCTGCAGCAAGAATTATCATACACTCATATTAATCCTGTATACTTCAGTCTTTTTTTCTCTTTTTTTTTCTTTCTTTTTTTTAAATCAACAACAACAACTTAAGTCACTCCTCAAGATCATTCCGTTCTAGTAATACTGACCTCCTCAAGTCCTCCCCCTCAAAAAGCAAACAAACAAACAAACAAACAAACAAACAAAATAACAAACAAACAAACAAACACAAAATAAACTTGTCAAAGGTCTTTTGTTTACACAGGATCCTCTCTCTGGAACAAGCTTCCTTTACACATTCGTACAATCTCAATAACTTGCACATCATGGTGTTACCAACTTTCCGAAATGGTAGGTACGTTTCATAATCAGGTTGTGTGATAAAAAAAAAAGTGACATCTGATACCACCCATCTTATTTCTTAAACTTCTCACCTTCAAGTGACCAATCTTCAGGCCATTCTTGGACAAAATTTTCATCCAAAATGTCCCTCTCGATCCAGGTGTATATTAAATAGATAGTTTTCAATGCTATAGTATTATAATGGCAGGGGCCTCTGGTAGAGTAGTGGCACGACCGTTAAGGCTACCCTGGTAAAGAAGGCATTATCATCTAAATACAAAATACCTTTAAGGGTGTGTACAGTTCTGGTCGAGGTGAAGATTTAGCTTTTAACTTTTTTCGAGATATTCAGAAACCACTCTATGAGATATCAAAGAGCATGCAGTTCTATGGGGTTTTGAAATGGCTGAGATATCCAAACACAAGGTGAAACAAAGAGATCCTAATAAAGTTGTGGCATGTCGCCTTTTATCATTAGCACTTTTTTGGATATCTCAGCCATTTGAAAACCAATTTTCATCAAATAAACTGTGAATCCTTCTTAAAATTACATGCTCTTTCATATTTCATGAGAGGCTTTTTATTATCTCACTTAGGAATGTTCAACACATGAATCCCTACCGCAACCAGTACTGTACAGTCCCTTTAATACTATTCTACTACTACTACTACTAATGAAAATGATGATAATAATAGTAATAATAGTAATAGTAATAATAATGATAATAATAATCACTAGTATTATCATTACTATCACTATTACTATCATTATTATTATTACTATCTTTGTATGTTGGAAACGACATGCAGTTCTATCATGTTTGTATCGCTTCTACACACCGATGATTCACTGTCTCTGTAAGGCACTGGCTTCGTCACTGATTTGATTTACTCCAACATTCAACACTATTAAGGCATATCAGGCACAGAAATAAAAAGAGCAGAACACAGTTCATGTTTGTTTGATTTTTGTGAATCTCCCGCCGAACTTCCTGTGAGTTTTTTTTTTTTTCGTTTGTTGTTGTCTTTTTAGTCGAACATCTAGTAGAAACAACCTCAGCTATGCGTCGTATGATTTCTGCACTTCTTTCTTGTCGAAATGCAATCGCAAATCTCACTGTCGTTGTTTTTATGATTCGCGACATTTCTAGACTGATTCGACGAAACAAAACTTCAGAAAAAAAAAATGGACCGATTCGATCGTCAACAGTTAGGTCTTATAAAGAGAATAGTTCGGCCTATAGAGGAGACATGCATTGTTCCTTCTCAATAACAGCCAACCAAACTTGAAAAAAAGTGAAATTTGTCATAGTTGCGTTTCAAGTTCATGTGCTCCGTCATGTATGACATTCGGCAACATATTTGGGTATCAATGGACCGAAGAAGAGAACATTGCGCTCTCCCATATCTGACAATGCTAAAATCATCGACCTCCAAATTTCGATTACTTTTTTGATTTGATACGCACTGTACAATAAAGGAAAGGGAAGTAAAGAGGGAAGTGGTTACAGGTGATGACGCACACCGAAACACAAACACTCATACATCCACACGCATATCACACTAAATAATTGAGCTTCTATTTATTTTAACAAAAAAATGCATATATCGTTGAAACAAGACTTTTATTCAGTAAGCGCCACTCTTAAAGGGATCGTATAGTTTTGGTTGAGACGTAATTTCAGGTTTCTAACATTTTTTGGTGAGATAATGAGAAACTTGTTATGAAATATTAAAGAGCATGTAATTCGATGAGGAATTCAACGTTTATTTGATGAAAATTGTTTTTGAAATGGCTGAGATATCCAAAAACGAGCGATTCGAATAAAGTGTTGGACCCACACTTTATTACGATCGCTTTGTTTTACTTTGTTTTTGGATGTTTCATTCATTCCAAACCCGATTTTCATCAAATAAACTTTGAATTCTTCTTAAAATGGTATGCTCTCTACCTATCATAAGTGTTTTCTTGGTATCTCGCAAAAAGTTAAAAGCCCAATTCTCATCTCCACCAATACTATACTATCCCTTTAATTAACAAAGAGGTTCCGTTGCTTGACATATACGCTGATACACGACAACCACACATACAACACGCAAATACACAATGTACGAACACTGATAAAAATATTTCACAATCTGTATCTTGAGATCACTCTAATTTCATACATGCACTAAAATCCAGTAAAACTAAAACACAATATTAAAAATGTCAATCGAAACACATGGAAGCTCGCAAAATACTGGAGTAAAAAAAAACTCAAAACAAACCTGAGTTTTGTAGGGGTACACTGGATGTATACATAGGATTCAGACTGTGTAAAGAGACAATTTATAAACAGAAACAAAAATAAAACCCACAAACTATAGAATTACACATAAAACAACGTAGACATAAATGTGATTTTGTAGTCATCTGCTTACGTACAACTGAAAACATAGGTTCATGGAAATGTGTGGGGAAGAAAATTAATATGTAAAAAAGAAGAAGAAATAAACAAATGAATTAGTATCGAATGGTAAAGGGATCTTGTGTGAAAAGAGCACCACTTGGTGTGATTATCCCTGAATAGGATAACACTGCAAAGTCAGTCTAAAAAGAATAAAAGAATAAAAGCTTACTCCCTTGAAAATATTGTGAAATTCAGTTTAGAGCATTGAAGCTATACACACTTTGTATTTGGTATTTTGGATAATTTCGGTAAACTGCGAGGGGCCTCAGAGAAAGCAGAACATTCTTGTTTTTGATTCGATTTGATATTGGTTTTTGAAACAAACATGCAAAGTAGCAGCCCCAAGGCTAAACTATAATGAATCACATTTAAAAACATACAGTGTATGAACATTTGAACAATAACAAATACCGATTACATTAACATAACAAATAAACAGCATCATGTCAAAACGATAAACGATTCTGTGTTATTCATTGCATCGCTGATATGTTTTGTTGTACATTGTAAAGGCAATGAAGAAACTAACTTTGTTAACAATTAATGTTTATGTATGGATTAATATATAATTATAACACCAACAATGTATACACTGTAAAAACATCGGTGTTACATTTAACACCACAGGTGTTAAATCTAACACCGATCAAACTTCAATAGAGGACCACACCCACAGGTGTTAAAAATACACTGTGATGGTGTTGAAAAGTGTTCACCTGACACTTCGTGGTGTTAATTTGACACTGTACCTGGTGTTATTTTGACACTGTACTGGTGCTAATTAAAAAATGACACCACATGGTGTTGATTTGATATTTTTTGGTGTTAATATCAATGGTTTAAAACCCGTCCAGCTTCAATAAGAGACCACACCAGCTGGTGTCACTGTGGTGTAAATTTATTTTCACATTTTTTCAAAAATCTGGTATTTTAATGTCAAATTTTTGATCGTCTTGTTTAATTTAAAAATCAACAAGAAGTGCAGTTACTAAGAAACTCTTCAAAAAACAGTTTAAAATTTGGAAATGACACCCGGAGGTGTTAATTTAACACCATAAATGAGCACCGAAAATTTATCACCAGCTCGTTGTTCACTATATAACACCAGACTTTTTGCAGTGTATAATAAATGCGTATGTATCTGAATGAGCAATGATATAGTACAGGAACCAATACAATCAATCAGTCAATCAATCAGTCAATCAATCAATCAATCAATCAATCAAACAATCAATTAATAAACAGTTCATACCAATTATTACACAAAATACATTACTTTAAAATGATAACCACAGTAATCAACGTACTCGTAAGAACGCACACGCACACACGCATTGACAAACATGCATTGTACATGCACACATGTACATCACATCCACATGTCTATACAGACAAACCATATACTCATCACATGATGAATTATAAAACAGCAACAACAACATAAAAACCAATAACAACAAGAATAACTGATTTACGTAGTTTAATAAGTATTTAGGATTGGCAAAGATGATTTAAAATTGTTCTGTCCAGTGGCACATCAGGTGCTTCTATAGACATGGTTCCATGACAAAGTTTTCAAAAAATATTCTTGACTTCGTGAACTTTTGTCCAAAGAAATATACAAAAAATACAGGGAAGTAGAAAATTGTAAAATATCAGGTGATTGGAAGCATACAACAACAACAACAACAAACAATGCAGAAGAACCAAAGAGTAGTATGAACACACCATAATTACGAATTATAAAGGTAAACATGTTTTCTTTTTTATTTGATTAAAGATACATCGGGTGAATCTACACTGAAACCTCAGCTGTTTAAGGTCGAGGAGAGAGATGGAGAGAGAGAGACAGAGAGAATGAGAGAGAGAGAGAGAGGGCAAAGAAGAGTGAAAGTAATGGTAAGTAACGTGGTGCATGAATGATCAGATTTTTTAATGTTACAATCAAGGTTGATAATCTAAAAAAAAATGAAATTCTAGATATGGAAAAAAAAGAAAACAAGTAATACAATATAATGTTAATGCACTGTAATAACAATATTTCGTTATCAATGTTTAATTGAATTACAGGTATACACAAGTTTTAGTTTTGTCTTGACTAATTACAATATCCATCTCCTTTTACAAAGTTTCGACACTAACCTGTTTCTCTGGTGACACTTTCGAGCCACTTACGTCTTTAATTCTGAAAGTTTAGTGGCCCGAAAAAGTGCCCCCCCCCCCCCAAAAAAAAAAAAAAAAAAAAAAGAAAAAGAAAAGAAAAAGAACATAGCAATATGTTTTTAATCTTCTTCGCCCGATCGGGCCATCAAAGGATAACCTTCTTTTTTGACATTTGGTGGTCCGACATCAAATTTCAGCGGGCCACCTTGGGCCGCTAATGTTGGGCATACCTGCTGCTTCCCATCATACGAAGTGTGTTGCACAGGACCTTCGTACAGGATATCAGTAAAATGGATCTGTATGAACAAAGTGAACGTTTTTTTTTACCACCAACACTACGCAACTTTCTTTAAACTACAGAATGATACTATATTGGGTGTAATAATTCAAGTTTAATAACATCTTTGAAATACATCCCAAGATGAACATCAACAAGTTTGAAGCCAGCTGCATTGTATGAAGACTTTTATCGCAAAACAACCTAACTCCATTCTTGTTTGTGATTAACCTGCTAATTACAAATAGAATAATAAAAAAAATACAGGATATTTTTTCAACATAACTTCTAGAATATTCCTTGTTTTGCCTCAAGTGAGGTATTATAGGAAATGTTTAATTTTGCTATATCTGATGATGGACGTACTTTGAAATGTTTACAAATGGTGGCTAGCTAATTTTCCAATAAAACTCTTCATATCATTTTTCTTTCAAGCTATGAAATCTCAGCGATTGCTCTGGTGAAGTTGGACGTACAGCTGTATAAAATAGTCATACCTATTCGATCACATTTTGCGATAAATGATTTGATATCAATTAAACATAGTTGTAATTCTTTGCTTTGAATAACTATACTAAGGCATTCAGGTAACATCAATACATATTTTTGATCTTTTCATATAATACAACTTCTCGATCATCATATTTGATCTACCACAATATCAGAGAGATGCGGCACCTCAACACCCCTTCGTTTCAACGAAGTGACGTCAGTGGTTTGATATACGTCACTGCTTCCTAATTTTCAAATGAAAAATTATCTATTTACAGACATTGGAAAGAAGAGAACATTATCGAATTAAAATGTGGATGAAACAGAAAATGAAGAAGAGAGAAAGAGTGGTTGGGTGAAATGAAAAGTAGAAAGAAAAATGTGATGCAAAATTTTATTTCGTTTGGATGATATCATGTGTGGTGATCTTATGAAAAAAAAAAGTTACAATTTTAACTTCACTCGTTGCAAACAGTCTTTTTTAATTTAGGCAAAACAATAATTGCAATTTATCTTTCCCTACTAACAACAACACCACAGTTGTGTTTTGAAATGGAGAATTATCATGTTCTCTGTTCCCTAGCTGATCACCGGGCTGCGTGTTTCTACACACAATATGGGCGAGTGTTCGGATACAAGAGGATAATATTACTCTTCACCCCCATATTTTAATCCTATGGGCAATGACTGGATATAATTTTTTTTTTTTGGTTCACGAATGCCAATACACTGCTGGTCATTGACAGAATAATGCTACCTCGATAATACTGTAATTTCACCCAATACATCATTGAGCGTGATAACACATGAATTCGAACAGAGCAAGTTTGATTCAATAACAAAACAAATCGTCCAGTTTGTCTCCTAATCACCGGCTCAACGTACATAGAAAAAGAAATACATAGCAGCGATTATAGAGAATTTTATCGCAATTACTTGTCAAATTGCCCGACATCAGCGTAATTAA
Organism: Diadema setosum; assembly: GCF_964275005.1. Lineage (NCBI taxonomy): Eukaryota > Metazoa > Echinodermata > Echinoidea > Diadematoida > Diadematidae > Diadema > Diadema setosum. The sequence continues at coordinate 9,110,073 of NC_092687.1, forward strand.
TTACCGAATTGATCAGTGTTCGATCATGATAACAAAGTATCATAGGCAAACATACTCGTGCAGTAGACAGGCGTCTTATCCACTAGACCAGCGAGCTTCCCTACCGTTCGACAGCAGCGGTGGTTTCAATCTTTACAGCATGCAACGGCCAATACATGTTTATTCAAATTATTGAAATTCTTGCGTCGAGATGTTTGTACTGCAACTGATTGACAAATTGCCATACATCGATGCAATTTGAGTAGAGGATTTCAGGTTTTTGTTTTTTTTTTTTTTGCAAACTCTATTAGATTTTAGATATTGTGATAACCTGTTGCGCCGAGTAAGCTAATTCCGCAAGAATAAATCAACAGTTCTCTTTACTATGGCGTGCTATCTTTCGATTTCAATTTTGTCACCTGAAAACAATCTTCTTGAGTATAATTCTCTGTTCGTAATCATTTTTTTTCGGAGGGGGGGGGGAGCGTTCTAAATTGTTAGGGGTTGCATTTTTTTTTTTTTTTTTTGGGGGGGGGGGGGGGATTCATTTAAAATTCATTGGCCCGATTCATATAACTTGTCATCAGTGACAAGTTGTCATAGATGTGACAAGCTACTGAAATCCGTGCATCTGATTGGCTGAGAAATTTGTCATAGAAATGTGGCAGTTGTCACTGATGACAAATTCTATGAAACGGGTCCTTGGTCTATATTTGAATTTTATAGAGGAATGGACAGATATTTATAGTATTAACAATGTTAATTTGGCATATAAATGTTTTAATGATCAATTATTATATTATTATGAAAATAATATTCCTTTATGCAGAATAAAAAGTAACCGAAATAAACCAAGAAATCCTTGGATTACAAAAGGTATTTTGAAATCCATAAACACTCGTAATTTTTTGTACAAGTTACATATTCGTAACCCAACTGAATTTAATTTGAATATGTATAAAGTTTATCGAAATAAATTGACAAAATTGATTCGTTTATCCCGCAGATTATATTTTTCTGATAGAATGAAAAAGGTTTCTTCGAATATTAATGCAACATGGAAAATTATTAAAGAGGTCCTAGGTAAGAAGCCTGATTCTCCGCCAACGGATGATATCACATTAAACGGTATTAAAATAAATGATCCCAATATGTATGCTAATTCATTTAACTCATTTTTCGTTAATATCGGTGCGGAACTTGCTACTAAAATTACCAATACTTCTGCTCATTTTACAGATTATCTTTTTGACCAAAATCAAGAGTCTATTTATTTTAATCCAACAAGTCCCAGTGAAATCATTAGTATCACTAAATCTTTAAATAGCTCTAAATCTTGTGGTTCTGATAAAATAAGTATGATGTTATTGAAAGAAATAGTTTATCCACTCGCAGAACCGTTAAGTTATATATTTAATCTTTCTTTATCACAAGGTATTTTCCCTGATCTGCTGAAAATAGCGAAAGTTAATCCTGTACATAAAAAAGAGGATCCTCATGAAATTAGCAATTATCGTCCTATTTCTTTATTGCCTAGTATATCCAAAATCTTAGAAAAAATTGTTTATAATAGACTTCTTAAATTTATTAATAAGTATGATTTACTTATTACCAATCAATATGGTTTCAGAAAAAAAATTATTCAACTGATTTAGCACTAATACAAATTTATGACAAAATTACGAGTGCTTTTGCAAACAAAGAACATGTTGCAGGTATATTTTGTGATTTGAGTAAAGCATTCGATACTCTTGATCATTCTATTTTACTCACCAAACTTATAGTCATTATGGTATTCGAGGACAAGCACTTTTATGGCTTAAAGATTATCTAACTAATAGAAGACAATATGTTATTTTTAATGGTTGTGAATCTGACCCCCTTTTAATTAAATGTGGTGTTCCTCAAGGCTCAATTCTAGGCCCATTATTATTCCTTCTTTATGTTAATGATATCATAAATACATCCTCTCTTCTCTCTTTTGTTCTATTTGCTGATGATACGAATATATTTTATTTTCATAAAGATCTTAAGATTTTAAATGACACTTTGAATATTGAAATTATTAAAGTATCAAATTGGTTTAAGTCTAATAAACTTTCTTTGAATATAAAAAAGACTCATTTTATTCATTTCAAACTTCATTCTCATAATGAAGGTACGTTGATACATATTAATATTGATGATATCCCATTAGAAAAGAAAATGAATTCAAAATTTTTAGGAGTATATATAGATGAAAGTTTGACTTGGAATGAGCATTTACATCATGTTACAACGTGTATTTCTAGAAATATAGGGATAATTTCCAAGCTGAAGTTCTTTCTTCCTCGTTCAACTTTATTTCTATTATATAATTCCTTAATTCTCCCATATATAAGTTATTGCAATGTTGTATGGGGTACTTGCGGCTCTACCAAAATAAATTCTATATTTAAATTGCAAAAGAAAGTTATACGTATTTGTACAGGATCGCATTTTCTGGCTCATACTGATTCTTTATTTCATGAGCTTAAAACATTGAAGGTTTTTGATTTGAATATTATTCAAGTAGCAGTAATTATGTTCAAATATATACATCATCAACTTCCATCATCGTTTGATAACATGTTTAAGTTCAATACTTCTGTCCATTCGTACCCTACTCGTATATGTAGAAATTTCCACCCCTTTTGAATCCAAAATTATTAGTGACACATAAATCTATAAGACATTCGGGTCCGGATATTTGGAATAATCTCCCGGATAATATAAAGCTTTGTTCAAGTATTTATTCTTTGAAAGCTTCACTTAAACGATATTTGATACAATTATATTCTCCAAACCAATTGAGCTAACAAATATTTATAGTATAGATTGTCATCTTATTGTCAATCTCTATTTTCTTCCTTCAACTGCATCTTGCACTCTCACCTGCAACTGCACTGCACTCACCTGATCACCTTCCTCCAAGAGAGTTATGTCGTTGGATAGTATTTTATGAGGCCTCCATCCATTTCAAGCTTAATCGCTTATGATGGTGGTCTCCTGCATTCAATTATCTCTGTTGTTTACTGAAAAATACTGTATATTTTATTTTATGTTACTGTGTATCTACATTGCTCAATGCAATCACCTATGTGAATCTATTTATGTACTGTTATCGATTTATTTCACTGCCCTTGTTATTCTTTGTCTTTGTACTTTTTGAAGTTTGCATTCAAATTGCATCTGATTGCATGCAGAAATAAAAGCAAACAAACAAATATACGAAATCATCAACCGCATTTTGATTTCTCCCTACACTGCATTTCAGTGATGACATCATTATGTGAGTGAGGTAAATGTAGAGAATACTCCGGAACTCCAGTAACCGGTCATGTACATTATACATATTAACACAATGTAACAGTTGTCTTTATTCGATAGCATGAAAATATCTACTCATAAGGATCTATTAGCAGACAACATGTACTGAATTCTTTTAACCAAGCATACATCAATCAAACTTAACATGGATTTTGACTTGGAAAGAGTCCGGAAAACATTTACACCAAATGAAAGAAATCTTTACAAATATCCTTCTCTAGAACTAGAGGTGATAAGCTAAGTGAGTGCTATGAATAAGAAGATTGGTACACTGCAAAAAGTCCGGTGTTAAATAATGAACACCAAGCTGGTGTTAAATTTTCGGTGCTCATTTATGGTGTTAAATTAACACCTCCGGGTGTCATTTCCAAATTTTAAACTGTTTTTTAAGAGTTTCTTAGTAACTGCACTTCTTGAATCAAGAATTTTACATTAAAATACTAAATTTTTGAAAAAACGTGAAAATAAATTTACACCACAGTAACACCAGCTGGTGTGGTCTCTTATTGAAGCTGGACGGGTGTTAAACCATTGATATTAACACCAACAAATATCAAATCAACACCGTGTGGTGTCATTTTTGAATTAACACCAGTACAGTGTCAAAATAACACCAGGTACAGTGTCAAATTAACACCACGAAGTGTCAGGTGAACACTTTTCAATAGTGCATTTTAACACATGTGGGTGTGGTCCTCTATTGAAGTTTGATGGGTGTCAGATTAAACACCCGTGGTGTTAAGTCTAACACCGATGTTTTTACAGTGTAACTGTAGTTCCAAGATTCTCTGTGGCAGATGCGGAGATGAGCCTGAGTGCACTCTCAAATTTTGTAGAAGGAAATACGCTTATTTATACAAATACAAATGGACAATATACTCCCTCAGAGCTGCCCCACCCACTTTTAATGTTCATCGGTAATGGCATTCAAGAATGGTGGTCTGGTTATCTGCCCCCCCACGGAAAAACGCAGTAACTGACATTTTTATGAATGTTTACTTTTTTGCAAAAATGAATAGTTTACCCAATGCTCTCCAATGTTAATAGGTCAGTTTTGCACCAAAAAAAAATGAAAGTAACCAAAAATGCAATTTTTCACTTTTGCAAAAAGCAGTAACTGCATCCAGTTGATTCAACTTTGCAAGTTTCCCCACGGAAGAAAGCAGTAACTAACAAAGCCCACGGAAGAAAGCAGTAACTAACAATTTAGTCTAATCATTCAGACTCTGTATAGTCCTTCCTGTATATTTTTTCCCCCTAATACCATTTATTTTTTCTACTAATTTTTTTTTTTTAACAATGTAAACAGCAGTTTCTTCCATAATTTAGGGGAGTAGATATAAAAAAGATTGTTTCACCAGTAACTTGACTCTGCCCGCAGGGAATCATATGACAAGTTGTAGAAAAAGCTTCTTTCTGGAGACTAGCAAACCTGGCAGACTCAGCGCGTTCAGAGTGTAGAATACACGTGCAGCTAGCTGCATGCGCGTAAATTCTGCAGAGGACTGCACAGTAACTAGCTAAACACTGCATCACATCACAGTCATCACTTGCACAGTATTGCAGGTCTGGTACAGTCTGAGTGATCATGTCAGTGCTAACCATGCTGTCACACAGTTTCTGCGGTCCAGGCATGCCTGTAAATCTATCATGAATTGCAGAGGAAAAGTCATGGTAGCCATGGCTTTGGTCAGAACCAGAAAATCTCAGAGGTGAGCTGAAAATATATTGAAGGGAAATGAGCACTAGTATTAATACACTAACGTTAGTCTAACGTTAAATGTAGGCCCTATAGGTCTACCGCTTACCAGATCTAACGTTACAGAGTAGTATAGTTAACTGTTTAGTGTTAGACAAAATGTCAGTAGGCCTAATCTAACGTAATAGATCTAGGTCTAGCACTAACATTGGGCATAGATCTGTAGTCTAGCTTAAGTGTAATGTCAGAGTTTGACTAGGATCTAAGACGAAGAGACTTGATATTTTATTGTCTAGTCCAGCCTGCAGGGTCATGTGTCAGGGGCAAGGCCGGGCACTTCAAAGTTCAATTAGGGTAGGCCTACATGTAGGGTTGGACCTACTACAAATCGACCGCCTAATGTTTATTTGCTTCATAAGAATATTTAACACTGAAATTCACGTAAAAAACTTGACCTACGTGATTGAGAAAATCCAGCTCTATCAAATGCCGTTAATCCCTTTTCGATTCGAAGTTTCAGTGCAAAAATATCGCCGACGAACTTGCGTGGCCTCGTTTCAGCTCCCCGCGGTAAATCGCGTTTTTAGGATCGACCGCTGATTTTGCATTGACAATGCACGTAAACCGAGTTGTATTGAACACCGTGTTGTACGAAGCTTTTTAGAAGCCTTTTAGAAACTTCCATAGACATTACATTGTGCTGTCATTACGATTCGGTGAAAATATTCATTCAAAATTTTGTCCTTGATTAAAACCATTAATGAACAGTGAATTATCGCGTTTTCCCACACCATCCTAATCTACATTCAAAGCCAATCCATTTTTATGTGCTTTGCGCGCAGAGAAGTGCGTACTAAGTGTTCAGTGCGCGAATCATACGCGGTCGGTTTCAATAAGGGTGGTCGATATGTAGTAGGGCTACTATACCTTATTTTTACACAGAATGCCATTCAATCGACAAGACCTAGTCTAGGTCTAGCGTTAGGTCCTAGATCTTATAGATCTAGACTAACCAGAAAGTAGAAGAACTTTATAACCTGGTGGTGGTAACAATTCTCCTCCTATGGTCATGTGACATGTGCAGTTACTGCTTTTTTCCATGGGGAAAACAGCACACTCCTGGCCGTCTGCAGTTACTGCTTTTTTCCGTGGGGAAACTACCCAGAAACAAGGGTGAGCCACCGCAGTAACTGCATTTTCCTAAATAACATTTTAAAAATAATGGAAACATATTTTTTTCCTAGGTATTGTTAGACAACTAGGTATGGTGCATAATCATACCACAAAATTATTTTTGAATGTTTCTGTGTTTTTAAAGAATCTGCAAAAAACACAAAATCGCATTTATCTCAGCTCAGCAGTTATGCAGTTACTGCTTTCTTCCGTGGGGGGGCAGTTATGCTCAGGTGAGTGTGAGACTTTACCCCCCCCCCCCCGTCTTTTGTTGCTGATTTCATCTGAGGAGCATCCCGAAGTTTACTGATGTATCATTTAGAGCACTAATATCGCAAAACAAATGTTGTAACTGGCCCTGTCTCATTCTTGGAATTGTCATTCATCCACAGGAAAACTTAACTTTTTGACATGGTTAAAGTCCTATTGAAGAGTATAGATATTCCAATGAGTAGGCGTGGCACATGGCAACATGGACAGCCCATTTCTACATGTTAACTTCATTCGAAGTATATTTTAAAACATAACACCAAAGATTCCTTCTTTTGACATACTACTGCGTAAATGTCGTTTATGACAGCTCACAAAATGGCATCAAGTATATAAAGTCTGCTTGAAGTGCAGAAAGCTATCTCACCACTCTCAAACTCTTGTACATTGTACGAACCTGGATATGGACATTGTATTTTGAAATCAGTGATGAGATTGTGAGTGTGCTTCAAATCACTCGTGTATCGATTGATACTGACTAGACCCTCAGAGTTGTTCACCCAAGCTATAATGACCGAATCATCTCGACAAACAGCTGGGTAGGCATCCGACATGATCACGTCCCCTTTCTTCAATACATTCGGCTCCTTCCCCTTACTATCAATACACACGACAACTGATGCATGCTTCACTATCAGATTCCCTGTGTTGTGAAAGGAGATTATTTGGCACGGTCCATATCAACCATATTCATCAAACATTATATCTCTGACGGCCTTGCCACCCTGTGAGGTAAATATCTGGATTTTACCGAGTCCCCAATAACTAACGTAGATATTATCATCTCTATCAACAGCTAGATCATCATCCCGTCCTCCATAATATCTTATCGTCTCGAACGTGACGTCGAGCTTCTCCCATTGTGGAGTGTAGAGTGACATCTTGCCATGTACATCACGTACAACACTTCGACCATCAGACAGAAATCCAATGTTAGTGACTCTGACATCATTCAGCACGGTCTGCTGTAACTCGCCATCAGGGCGGTACAGATGGATTCTGCCGTTCAACGAACCCACCGCCATCTTACCGTCTGGTGCGCAAGTCATACAGCCCATGCTTCTTCCGCTCGGGAGCTTTACTTTTGCTCTGACATCCCACGTGTAACCTTCCAACTCTCCAAGAGAAGGTTCATTGACCTTCTCATATCTACGGAACGAAATTTTCTGAGCTCGTTCCGTCACACTTCTCGGTGATTGGTTGTCAGGATCATCTCGTCCCAGAAAGCTCTTCAAATTCTCGCACAGCGTGTCGTGTACTAACAAAGCGTCTTTCTCCAGCAGTTCATTCATTCCATTAGTTACCAGCTCTTCCAAAGCGGTCATGTGACTGACTGTATGCCGACTCTCCATCTCCATCTCTTGGAATTTCCTCTCGAATTTTTGAGACCATTGTTTCAACTGGATTTTCAGGGCTTCTCTACTGTCTGACAATAGCTGCATGTATTCCTCATACGTCTTATCGATGTCCTCATTAAGTTTTCTCAGCATACTTGCTATTTCATTGCGTTGTGTCTCTATGAAATCGATATGGTTTTCAATGGTTGTTTTCTTTGATCTTACTCTTTTTTTCAACTCATTGATATTTTCCATCAATTTCTCCTCATGGATAGCTGCCTCTTCGATATCATGTCCTGCTTTTGAGTGTCTTAACATCCCACACTTACAGCAGACGTACTCCCGACATCCCGTGCAGAAACACTCCTCATCCTCGCTGGGATGTTTCTTGCATTTCCGTCGCATCTTAAGCGGAACTTTTCCCGAGAGCACCTCGCTCACAGGTACCACTTCGTGGTTGGAGAACGGTTTCCAGATAGAGTGGCCTTTCTCACACGATTGACACATGTATTTCCCGCAGTCCTGGCAGTAGGACACAGCTGGCGGTTTTTCGTCCATCTCACAAACTGTGCATGTATGATTCTTGATTTTTACTTTTTCCACGAGAGAACTTAGCGGTACATTTGTTTGTAACTTCTCCACATCTCCACTAGGCAGGGGTGTTCCTCTCCTGCATATAGGACAATTTATACTGTCCTTGTCTGACTGAGTTTCAGATATTCGTTGAAGACATTTTTTGCAGAACGTGTGCGAACATATTAGTGACTTAGGTTGGTTGAAAAGATTCAGACAGATAGGGCATTTCAGGTTCTGGCTGATGATCTGGTGAAACGTTGCCATGGTCTCTATTTCTCTGATAGCAAAAGAAACACAAAGTGGTAAAAAACATCGATAAATACCATTAAAAAAAAACATTTACCTAATAGAAGAGGCGAAAGTTCGTTCGAAGCATGATGTTAGAATGTATGCATTCCCAAAACCGAACGAAATAATGAAGCACTATCTAAGATACAAGCGTGAATGTTTTCTTTCTTTTAATAATATTTACTGAGGATGCTTTATTTTCGGGTTCAAAGAAAGTTCTTTATTCATGGTTCATTTGACTGGAGGAGATCGGATTAACGTATTGGGTGGGCCCGTCGTACGAAAACGTAGAATGAAAGTAGATATTACTCGTTGATACTCTTAAAGAAGAATTCGTAAAACAAGAATGAGTTGTATTGTATTGCAATACACTCATCAAAATATATTAGGTAATTTGATTCGAGTAGCTTACGGAGGGATGACTCTTTGAATCGTGATCCTGTGTATTCATATGAACAATAACATCATCCAATGATGATGTTTGCAAAAGTTATCATGTAAAAAAAAAATATATATAATGTGAGCGAAATAAGAGATGACAGAATCCTATGTCAATGAATGTAAATTTACCTGTTTGTAGGTAGGCCTATTAAGTGTAACAAGGTGTCCTTCAATCCATACAAAGTAACTTTATCCTCGGAAGATAGTGTTATAGATGTTTTTTTTTTTTTTTCATTGCATCATGAAGATGCTGGCTTCCTTGGTCTTGGCAGACACGGACGGCCGCAAGTACTTTTTCTCATTGATCTCATATGTCAGGAACTGAGTTAGGCACAGAGGAAATATTTGTTTTCGAATATTCCAGTGTCAAAATGGTGCAAGAAAGAAGTGAATGAAAGGAAATGAGTATGAATAAAAGGGCCTATAATCCCCTGTGTGAATGAAAGCAGTCAGGTTTACAATCACCTTTGATTCGATGTTCTTTCGTCTGAGTTTTATATATACATGGAGAAAGAGAAACGCTCTTGAAGACAATGAGACAGATTTGACTGCCACAATTGGCTTCCTGTGTACCATTCCAACCATATAATCCTGTCATCAACCCCATCTTTATTTGAACGCTTAAAGTTATCTTGGAGGCCTTCGATGAGATGCTTTCATTATTTAGAGTAGCATCATTTTATCGGTGATTAGAATGCATCTGTCTCAGTTTTGGATGGCAATCTCGAAGATGTCTGACCTTTACAAGTTCATTTATTTCTCCGATAACGATCCTACTTCTTAATCTCTTAGCACAAATATGTGATAAGATTGTTAGACGTTGATCTATTTACAACAGAGACAATGATTAATATCTTTATTCTACAGCATATTGTTTCATGGTGATTGATGTACCTTTTTTTCTGTTTGCCTAACTGTCAATTGCATTACGAATATAAAAAGAGGTGTGGAGGTGGGACTAAACATGCTCACAAAATCACGAAAGTCGGGGACAGAAACCTATTGACAAAAGAAAAGAGAGAGAGAGAGAGAAAACAAAAACAAGGGCACACAATTTTGTGCATATTCAGTGGTTATGCGTCACGATTGTGGATATCGTTTCGTATAGTAGAATACTTACCAAGTTATGCTGTACTTCCGGGTTCAATACTGCCGATTTATGTCTGACTCCGAAGCACAAATTATATACACAAGCTCATGATCTGCTACCTAATCACCGTGAAGGAAAGTGCGAACACATATTAGACTGAATGTGGTCTTAATTTTACGACCTACGCAAAATGATCCTATGAAGAGTACGTTTTCCAACAGACATATGTACTACCCAGCACTCACCAAAATGGCCGGGCAACTTTCAGAGAAAAGTCTGTATTCTTTGTGACCTTCTCGCTCTGACACGTGATAAAAGCGGGTTTTCCCCGCATCCAAAACACTCTTTTAGTGTATACCTGATATCACAGCGCATAATGAAAGTTCAAATTGCACATTCCTCGTGACTATGTGTTCAAGGCACAGTAGGAAAAGTTAATTATGAAAAGTAAACAATGATTACATACTTGTGATATATGAAATTCCCTGTTGATTCGTCAAAGAACTGGGGGCACTGGAATAGTAGATAAGACTCCAGATTCCTAATCGGAGGACCCTAGATGGAATCAAGCCCAGTGCTTACATTCTTGACAAGATTTTCACCCACAATGTCCCTCTCAATCCAGGTATATGAATGGGTAGCTGGCAATGCTATAGGGTAATAATATATCAATAACGACAGGGCCCTCTATTAGAGCAGTGGCACCACCGAAAAAGGGTACCCCGGTAAAGAAGGCATTGTCACTGATTATTACTTTAATGTTTATTAATACTTAAATACTAGCACTACTATACTACTACTTCTACTAATGATAATGATAATGATGATAACAATAGTCGAAATACCTCAAACAATAACGTTGGTAGTGCGTCTACGCCGATTGGCAACGACGCCTTCCCGCCATCAAATCAGACGAGCTGTTGAAACGTCCAGAATCGGACGTGAAACTGTTCTTGGAATTAAAACATAAAGTCCAGAAGAATTGATTTCATTTTGTACCTTTATTGATCGTTACCCGGATGAATCAGAACTTACATCATCTGAATGGTAATTATGGTAGTAGTAGTAGTAGTAGTAGTAGTAGTAATGATAATAATGATAATAGTGGTAGTAGTAGTAATACATATTATTAATATTATTATTAGTATTTTCTATTATCTATTATCTGTTATCATTATCATTATTAGCTCTGTGTGATGGATACTTCATGCAGTTCGATCATGTTTGTATCGTTTTCACACCAATGACTCACTGGCTCTGTGTTGCAAACCTAACACTGGCTTTGTCGCTGATATGATATACTCCACCGTTCACCACAATAAGGCATGTCAGGCGCAGAATAAAAAGAGCAGAATGTAAGTTGTGTTTGTTTCCTTTTTGTGAGTCGAACATCTATGTAGAGAAGGCCACAGCTATACATCGTAAGCTTTCTGCTCGTCTTTCTTGTCTAAATGCAATCGCAATCTCACCTTTCTTATTCTTATGTCTGGCGACATTTCTAGAGTGAATTGCCGAAACTAAATTACAGCAAAATGGATCGAGCCGATCGTCAACAGTTAGTTCTTATAAAGAAAATATTTCGGTCTATATAATGGAAATGACTTGATCCCTTCACGTCAGTATACCGTATAGTCGTCGACGCGGAGTTCAGATTGTGAAGGGGCCTATTAAGATCTGAGACTTTTGATGTGAATAGGTGCTGGCTTAGCATTGAATTGAGAAAATTCGAACTTTAAATTTCGTATGAGACATTAATACATGCCACCGCCTGCAAAAGACTTCAATAAAGTTATTGTAGGAGCGGTAGTGTTATGTTTGGACAACCATATCCGAATCATCAATGTTATTGAGCTATAAAACATACGATTTTTTTTTTCTTTCGATTAACAATTCCCTTTCCGTCGGGTTGGTTCATGAGACAATCTGGTGAGGATGTGTTAAAATTATGCTAAATCGATGCTGTTCACCAACTACAAGCATGGAATCTGATCTGTTGTTTTATAAATTTATCTTTTTATCATTTCTTCTGTTTTAGTTTCCATCGATTACCATTTACCGATGGGAGGGCATAATTGACATTGTGCAAATAAAAACGAACTGGTATAATAAAGAAAAGGGAAAACGGAAGATGTCACAGGCAATGACACACACACACACACACACACATACACACACACACGCACAAACTCTCTCTCACACACACACACACACATACTCGCACAAACACACACATATTAGCCTTATAACTTTAGCCATGATTTAATTTCGCCATAAACCTTTGACATCGATGAAACAAGCCTCTTATTAGCAAGAGTCACTATCAACAAAGAGGTTCCGTTGCTTAGCATACATACTGATATATAACAACCACACAAAATGCACAATGTACTTCATCAAACGGTGAACGAGCTGGGTTATGCTTCCGCAGTAAGGTCAATTTAATTTCCTGTCATGCACTGACATCCAGCAAAACAAAAACAAAACATTAAAAACAGTCAATCAAAACACCAGGAAGCATACAAAATACAAAACCTAAATCATATGCACTGCAGGTATACATACGTAACAACCTGTCCAGAAACAATAAAAAAGAAAGACAAACAAACAAACAAACAAACAAACAAACAATAGAATTGCAGTGACATGAAAAACCGCTTGTTGTGAAACATCTTAATGTTTCACTTAAAAGTCGCATATACATATCATATATTTTATTTATCTTTATTCATTTTCTCCCATAATTATTCATAGCATGGTGTCCCGTTCAAACACGTGATTTTCCACAGGGCCCTGTGTTGTAAATTACAGATTATTTTGAAACTTTAAATCCATCAATCAAATCAGAAACCTAAAGCATAAAGGTGATTTTTTGCAGTCATCTGATTACGTACAGCTGATCTGCTGAAAGGGGGGAAATGTATTTTCCTGGAAATTATTGTAGATATTGAGTATGTAAAAATAGAAGAATTAGGGTCGTGTCTGTGAGGATGTGAGTGCCAATTGGTGTGGTATAGACTATCCCTGTGTATCCTAACGCTCCAAAGTCAGTCGATTGAAAATACACGATCAATAGCTTATTCCCATACAAATATTGTGGAAATCAATTAGTGCATTGCAGCTACACACTTGTACTTGATATTTTAAATAATTTGAATTAAGGCATGTTTCGTGCGGCCTCAGAAAAAAAATAGAACTTTCTTTGTCATAAACCAACAACAACAAGAAGAAGAACGTGATTTAAGCAGTTTGAGTAGTCAGGATTGGCAATGATGAACTTAAAGCTCTTTGTCTAATGCAGCAACAGTTGGTGCTATAGATAAGGTTCCGTGACCAAGTTCTCAAAATATATTTCTAAATGAACTTTTGCCACCACAAGTAATACTAATCACAGGGAAGTAAAAGTGTGAAGTATCAAGTAATTGCAAGCATACAACAACCAACACCAATAACAACAAACATACAAATTGTAAAGGCAGAAGAAGCAAGGGGTAGTACACGAACTGACCAAAATTACGAGTTAAGAAGGAAAACATACATATTTCGTTGAAGATGCATCGGGTGAATTTACACTGAACCCTTATTGTTTCTGTTTCTGGAGAGAGTTGAGAGAGAGAGAGAGAGAGAGAGAGAGGAAGAGGGACAAAGACGACTATAAGTAATGGTATGTAACGCGGTGAATGAATGATCTGATTTCTCAATGTTACAATAAGTGACAATTGATTATAACGAAACATTGAAATGTCAGGAATATAAAAAGCAAAACAGTACACTAGAATGCAAATGCACTGTAAATATCAATCGTTTTATTATAGATTTTTAATCAAATAACAGGTATGAAAAAGTTCTCGTTTTGACCTGATATCAATCATTTTATGACAGAGCTCAACATAAACCTGTTCCTCCGGAAACCAGTTTGTGCCATTAAAACCTTTCAATCAGAAATGTTGGTATCCCCCCCCCCAAAAAAAAAAAAAAAAAAATGAATATAGGTATATTATACCCAAAGTAATAACGAACTTAAAAAGTCATCTTAAAACTTCGATACCCTATCAGGCCATCAAAGTATAATCTTGTTGGAAATTTGTTGATTGATATCAACTATCAGCGGGCACCGGACTACCGCTAATGTCTGGCCCTCTTCTATCATTTGTTGTACAGGACTGTACTAAAGGATATCAATAAAATGAAAATAAAATGAACAAAGCAAACGGTTTCCACAACTAATAGTACGCAACTTTCTGTAAATGACAAACTGTATTGTATGTGCTATACTAGTTTGATAACATCACCAAAGCATTTTCAAAGATATACATTAATAAGTTTGAAGCCAGTTGCCTTTTTTTCTTTTTGTTTTACCTATGACAACGCAGTGATTACAACGGTACAATTGGTTTTACAGTCTTACCAAGCTGATCAGAATATACGATAAATAATACGACTTTTATCAAACATATTTGTAATGATTGACAAATTGCCCTACATCGACGTAAATAAGCACTGAATTGATCAGTGTTTTAGTAGTAGCCATGATAAAAAAATCATGGGCGTACATACTCGAGCAGGATTCGAACCCACGAGTATGTACGCCCATGATTTTTTTATCATGGCTACTACTAAAACACTGATCAATTCAGTGCTTATTTACGTCGATGTAGGGCAATTTGTCAATCAATTGCAATGAAAACATCTCGACGGAAGAACTTCATAAATTTGAATATTTGTAATGCTTTGCTACAAAAAAAAAAATCAAATTGAGCCATTCCGTTACTTCAATTCTTTTATATTGTTCATATACAGTTTCTCATGTATTTTTGGTTTACCACATTTCAGAGATGCTCGGCACTTCAAAACTCCTTCGTTTCAACCAAGTGACATCAGTGGCTTGATATACGTCACTGTTTAACTCCAAATTTTCAAAAGAGAAATGAGCTACACGTATTACCTCTGCTGGAAACACAGTGTCTCACTAGACCACCGAGCTTCCGCTCGGCAGCAAGTGCTAGGCACTGCGTGTTTTTTAAACTAATTAAAATGCTTGCGTTGAAATGTTCTTGTATTGCAACAAATTGACAAAATTGTCCTACATGACATCGCTCGGGCCATCAAAGGATGAACTTTTTGGAAATTTTGTGGTCCGACATCAATTTTCAGCTGGTCACTTCGTGCCACCGATAATAGTGGGACCTAGCTGATTCTCATGTGAGTGTTGTACAAAACGGTATTATAGGATATCAATAAAATGATTATGAATTAACAAAGTGAACGCTCTCCGCCACCAACACTACGCATATTTCTTTAAATGACACAATTATACTATATCGTGTGTCATAATAGTTTGATAACGATGACGGTCATCATCAGACCATTTTTAAAGTTATACATTTAAAAATTATTTGAAGCTATAGTAACATTCTTTTTTTTCTTTTTTTTTTCTTTCTTTCTTACTTACTTACTTAGCTATGACAAATATGGTTGACGTTAGTTGTAATGTCCTACAAAGCTGATCAGGTTATAGGATGAATAATATTGACATTAATCAAACAAAATATCGCTAATAACTTCACTATAATCATAATAGTTTTATATACAACATTCCCTCATTTTATTAGGTCTACCGCATTTAAGAGGTACGGCACTTCGAAACACCTTGGTTTCAACAAGTGACTTCAGTAGTTTGAGATTCGACACTGTTCCACTCCAAATTAAGAAAAGAGAAATGAACTATTTTCAGACATCACAAATTGAAGAATTCTATCGAATTAAAATGTGGATAAATTGGATAATGAAGACGGAGAGAGAGAGAGAGAAGGAGCAAAGACTTCAAGTAATGGTACGTAACGTGGTGGATAATGATCAGATTTGTCAATGTTACAATGAGAGGGGAATGATTACTTGAGTATACGAAACACTGAAACTGCAGTTATGCAAAGCACAAACAATGCACGTCTCATAATTCAATTTCACTGTAAATCTTACCATTTTGTCATTGATTTCTATAGATTTACAAGTGTACAGAAATTCTCGTTTGTCTCGATTAATGACATTTTTTTTTTCACAAGGTCCCCACACTAACCTATTTGTCTGGTGACCCGTTAGGGCTTCTAAAATCTTTAAATCTGAAATGTTGGTGGCAAGAAAGTGATATGTACCGGCCTAATACGAAACACGAACATGACAATCCATTTTGAATCTTGAATTTTGCCCGATAGTGCCATCAAAGGATAACCTTTTTTTTTTTTTTTTTTTTTTTTTTTTAGGAAATTTGGTGTTCCGACATCAATTTTCAGCGAGGCACCGAGGACTTTAGTATGGGATATCACAAAAATGAAAACACCTTGCATGAATAGACAAGAGAACGCAATCTACTACCAACACTTCGCAATTCTCTGTACTTTACGACAAAATATTACGATATTGTGTGTGTAATAATAGTTAGCATTAAAACATGTTTAAAGATATACAATTATCGTAATAATAAGTTTGAAGTCAGTTGCATTTTCTAAAGCTATGACTACTCAGCGATGGATACTCTAAGCTCATCAGGTTATACGAGAAATAATGAACATATTTTATACTTCTTCTTGTTCATAGAAACATACAGCTTCTCGCTCACCTTATTTGGTATATCACAATATATTGAGAGATGCGTTTCTTCAAACCTTTTCTGCTTCAACGAGTGAAGTCACAGGTTTTGATATACTCGTTCACTCCAATTTACAGCAGAGAAATGAGCTATTACCCCTGCTGGAAATAACACGGTGTTTCACTATGTAGACCACCGAGTTTATAATAACAACAACAATACTACCACTACTACAACTACTACTCTTACTTCTAATAATGATAATAATAGTAATATTACTTCTACTAATACTACTACTAAGAATAATAAAAATAAAAGCGAAGATTCACTACATTGGAAGTGTAGGGGTTTCGTGATTGTACACGCGTGTGTGGTGACATGGTGATGGTGGTGCGAACGTGTGATGAAGTGGTTTACATAGCTGTAGGATAGGAGTACATAATGTACTTCTATTCCACTATAAATGTGACGACCTCATACATAGTAAGTAAACATTGCCACTGGCATATATAAACTCGCCTTGGGTATACTTGGCTACATTTTAGAATCAAATCGTCACACAGATGTACAGTAATTCGTGTACATCAAATCACACAAAACTTAATTATAATTACATTGTATTCGGACAAAGTATTATAACTTCATCAGTCTTAAGAGTTTAAATCTGGTAACCTTCTACTAGGTAATAAATGTAAAGCTCCTGTCTAGGTAATGTAAACAGCGTTTATAACTCCGCAAATTGTATACAATCATAGCAATGCATATTATAATATTTGTATGAATCTCCTCACATAATTGTGATTTTGACATACACATTGCTGTAAACCTTTACTACTAAGTCTGTACAACTGTACACACCTTAACGTATACATTATTACCTTATTATAACAACAAACATTTCTTCATATATGACAAATGAATTAGGAAAATCACTGATATGTGGCTAGACTAACAAGTATTAAACTTCTATCTAAACTTACCAACTTTTTGAGAACCCCAGTTGAATGTTTATAACTTATGATTTACAGAAAATTCCTAAAGGGAACACCGCTTGATATTCAAATACAACACAATGGACCTACCTGTGAGAAGAACAAAAACGTGACTGAAGCTTTTATTTGTAATATGACATGTGGCAATTGATCGATTAGTTTGGGTGGGATTGTGTAATTGAGGAAAACATGCGAACTTGGCACCACATGCGTTCGAACATGGCACAGAAGGAATTAAAGCGTTCTGTCCAGTGGAACAACAGTTTCTGCTTTACAGCCGAAGATACATGACAAAGTTCTGAAAATGTATTGTTCAATTAAAGAACTTTTGCCATCACGAATAAAAACAATCACAGGGAAGCAGGAAATTGTAAAGTATCAAGTGATTGCAAGCATAATAAAACAACAGCAAATATACAAATTGCAAATGCACAAGAATCAAGGAGTAGTATGAACAGACCAAAATTACAAGTTACAAGGTCAAACATGGTAATTTGATTAAAGATGCATCCTCAACTGTTTAAGATCTTACAGATGGGGGGGGGGTTTGGGGGAGGAGGGGGGGGGGCGAGAGTGAGAGAGAGAGAGAGAGAGAGAGAGAGAGACGGGGGGGGGGGGCAAATAAGACTTCAAGTAATGGGATGTGAAGCGGTGGATGAATGATCAGATTTTGAATGAAAGGAAACATTGAAGTTTCGGTTTATGTAAAAACAAACAACACCCCACAATGTAAATGAACTGTAAATAGCATTGATTTTATCAATTTATCATTTTCTTTTAATCAAATTACAGGTATAGAGGAGTTCTCGATTTGTCTTGATAAATAAAAAAAAAATGACTAGGTCTTGACACTAACCTGTTTCTCTGGTGACCCTATCTCGCCACTAAAATCTGTAAAATCTGAAATTTTGGTGGTCCGGAAGAGATATGTAATATCCTAAAATAAAAACGACCGTAACAATCCATATTAAATCTTCGTTGCCCGATCGGGACATCAAAGCATAAACTTTTTTTTTTCTTGAAATTTGGTGGTCCGACATCAATTTTCAGCGGGCCAGCTCGAGACACCGCTAATGTTTCTGCCCTAGCTGCTTCTTATCACGCGAAATGTGTTGTACAGGACTGTACTTTACAAAAATGAATATGAATGAACAAAGTAAACGCTTTTAAACATCAATACTGCGAAACGTTCTCTAAATGACAGAATGATAGAATAGTACTAAATTGGGTGCAATAATACTATTTTCAAAGATATACATTAATAAGTTTGAAGCCATAGGTAGTAGCAGCTACATTTTTTTTTTAGCTATGAAAACTCATTGATTGCATGGATAAAGTTAGTCGTATCACAGTCCTACCAAGCCGATCAGATTATACGATAAAATATATCATCAATCAAACATATTTCTGATACTTTGCTATCAATAACAATATCAAAGTAATCAGCTTACTTCAATATACTCTTAATCTTGTTGATATACATGTATAGTTTCTAGTTCACCCTATTTGGTATGTCACAATATCTTCTGAGATGCGGTATTTCAAAACTCCTCCGTTTCAACGAAGTGACGTCAGTGGTTCAATATACGTCACTGTTTCACTTCAAATTTACAAAAGCGAAATAACCTATTACGGACGTCAGAATGTAAAAAACAGTATCAAATCAAAATGTGAATAAAACAGACAATGACGAGAGAGTGTGTGTGTGTGTGTGTGTGTGTGTGTGAGGCTGATCGAGGTTTGGAGAAAGGAAAAGGGAAAGGAAAGGTGAGTCACGAATCGATTTTGTTTGGGTAATATCCTGTTTGACAATTTGTATCGAAAATCTGGAAGACCTTCAAGTACATCCACGCAATGTTTTTTTTTTCTATTCTATTTTGTGCAAAGTAATGACTGCATTTCATATGTCCCTACGTATAACAACAGTATCTTTGTTTTAAAATGGAGAATTATTATGACCTGTGTTCCCTGGCTGATCACAGGGCTACGTGTTTACACACACATGGTCGAGTATACGAATACATTATGAATTAGTTTATCTCAATACCGATGCATACTACTGTATCACCGTTCACTCTCATATTTTATTCCTATGGGGTGTGAATTTCTGGGTTCATGAACGCCGATACACTAAGTCCGTGAAAATTGGGTTAATGTTGTTATAACGTGTTGAGCAATAAGCTGGAAGAATAAATTGACTAGTTTACCACAACAATGAGAAATATTCATTTGGTCAGATTCATTACGATGGTCTCTCATTATCATTTTTTTTCTGGTTTCGGGTTTTGTCACACCGCCCCTTAAATCGATCGTTGAGGTACATTTTTCTTTACGCCATCACATTTTTTTTTTTTTTAATGGGGGGGGGGGGAGGGGGGGCTCCAAAGTGTACTAATATTTAAAGGGTTGCATTTTTTGGTTCACATATAAAATTAAGGTTTATGCATCAAGTCATCAAAAGCATTTTTTTTCTCTCACTGCACTGCTTTTCAGTGACGTCATAACTACATGATTGGAATATAAGTGGAGAATGCTCTGGACCATTTCTGACAGTCCCTTTGCATTATTACATGTAAACACAATGAAGCAGATGTTCTAATTCAGAAGCATGAAAATTTTAGTCATCGCCATAATTACCATTTCACTCCATGATGTAACTCACCACTGCATTGTAATGTATATAAAGCATATTATAAACAACAACAACAACAACTACAACAAAACAGAGAAGTACCACAGCCTGAATACTTACTGAATACTACAACCAATTAATTGTCATTGTAAATAATCATAAAATGAGTTTTACCTATGTAAATGTATACGTACACTAAAAGTAGGCTTGGATACCCATTCATATTTTAGACCTACGCTGGAGGGCCGGGGTGGAGAGACAAAACACCCAAATAAAGGAATCTTCACAAATCTTCTCTCAAACATTGGAGCTACGAGTGAGTAGATTGGTGACTGTTTATAGTTTCAAGTTTGTTTATCAAAATGATATGTCCAAACTTGGCTGGTATTTTGCTAGAGCGTATAAGGATATAATCATCCAAATGGACACCATTCCACGGTAAAGGAAGGAGAGGGGATTGCTGCCCTAGGAAGTAGGGGTAGTGGGAGGGGGCATCTGAGACAGATAGCCCCTAAATTACGGAATCTTTACAATTCATTTTCCCTATAAGCACTGATGTTACAGGCTATGCTATAGTGCTATGAATAAGAAGATTTGTGACTGCTGTTTCATGGCAGTGGCATGAGCAGAGGACTTAATCGGGTCTGATTTTCACATTATTTTCTTGGAAACACTTGCACTTCAAAGATTGCTCGTCACTATGGGTTCATACAATGTGGACCCAAAAGGAATACCAAAACCCCCGAAATTAGAGAATCGAAATGAAAAAACAACAACAGTAACAACTAGAAAAGCACTCTGAAAGTGCAGACCTCCTCCAAGTAGTTACTTTCCACCGATGATCTTGCTCTTCCCAAAGAGATTTTGCTCCCTCCTCTCTACCACTGGGGAAAAGCTCTTTGGGCTCTTCTATAGAGATCAGTGATTTCCACCATTAGGTAAACATGCTGAAAAATCGCCCGATTTCCCAATATAGGCCTAGAAGCCTTTGTTACGTCATAAATCTTCAGCTGCGCGGCGCCTTGCAGAAACTGCAAAAAAAAAAAAAAAAAAAAAAACCTCTATCGGCAATCGTACCAGCCGTTATCATCAATGTTTATTTACCCACAATGCACTAAGTCAACTTTCCAGACATCCGGTCACAACTGCATACAGTAGTAGAATCGGATTCTAACCGATTATACGCTTTCTGTAGAAACAACCCGGGTCTGCGTTAGCGCAGTATTTGATTACGCGTTTGCAAATTCTAGGTCTATCGGATTCTCTGTAGAAACACGCCGAATGACCCTACCTGTCAAAAAAAGGGGGGGGGGGGTTCACACGTACACCAATTAGCGGGATACAAATCTCGAGATTTGCATCGCGATCGGTATCTCGAGGGTTTTTTTTTTTTTTTTTTTGCACGTGTGGACGCAAAAACCCCGAAAATTAGCGCAATCAGCATCGCGATGGTAATCCCAAGGAATATTGCCCTAATTCCTAAATTAGCGCACTAATTTTCCCCGCGCCGGTACATGTGAACGGTCGGCTTTAGAATCTCGAGTTTTTATATCCCATCATGCAATGCGCACATCACAACATCGAGGCCTCTGCAAAGAGGTCCTTCACCTCTTTGGGGCACCGCAACAACATCGCGTGAACCGGACCACTGACGCGCAAAAACAAACAAACAAACAAACAAACGATGGGCAAAGAGAAACGCAGGCAGTGAGGCGCTCTGTTTGACTCAGTTTGCAGGTTTGGCTGTGATCTCCATCGGCAATCAGCGGAATAATTCTGTACGTGTGAACGATTGCAGAAAAAACAAAAACGAAATAAAACTTGAGATTCCGAGCGCGATCGATTTCCCGCTAATTTGGAGCGTGTGAACGGATGCAAACAATCTCGAGATATGGAGCGCGATCGTCATCCCGCTATTTTGTACGTGTGAATCCGGCTAATATAAAAAATCTTTCATAAATTCCCCAAAATTCTCGGATCACTACCAAAATGTGATCAATCGTTACTTTTGTCATTCTAAACTTTTCCTGAAAGTTTCATCAAAATTCGTACATTATTTTTTGAGTTATTTTGCACACGGAAAAACAAACAAACCAACGGTAACGAAAACATAACCTCCTCCCTTGGCAGAGGTAAAAATCTCCAAATTAAGAGATGTAATTCGAATATTCCTCCAAGCTTATAGTAGATTCAGGGTAGGCCTCATGGGTCCTGGAACGACTTGGTGGCTATAATTCTTAGATTTTATCTCATGTTTTGAAAGTGCACGCCCAAATTTTCTAAAAGAACATACAAATGAATATACAAATGTGAGCCTGCACCACAAAACCAGCAAAAAGTCGGCAGAAATGGATTTTAGTTAAGTTCAGATTCTAAAAGAACAGACTCTAAGCTTTAAAATGATATATGACTCAATCCATATGGACTCTCCTAACCTATCTAAATGTTGGAAAGAAAGTACACATTCTGGATAAGTGTGAACTGAGAAAAGAGGCTGTGAAGAACAGGGTCTATTCAAACACATAATCTTTACCAAGCCGAGCTAGCTGTGCGATGAATGGAACAAATCACAGGATGACAACCACCAGGGAAAAACAATAAAGAGATTATCAAATTAAGCTGAAATTGTGCGTGCTTGAGTAAAACATTCTGTCGATGATCATTGCAAACTTTCAAAGCAGTAGCATTATCCCTTCTAATGTTATTGGAGTTGAAAGTGATGAGCATGGACTTCGTTCTTAAGAAATGAAAAGAGGACTCTGAAAAAAAAAGATAATCACACTATTCTACCAAAAAGTGTTCCAGAAAAACTGCTAAAAACCGAATTTCCTTTTTGTTTTATGATCCCAAACTTTAGCATAACGTAGAAGGAGACATAAAATATGAAAACGTCAAGATTGGCTAGGTCCAAAAAGTGCAGACGACCCCCAGTCCGCCTCAAACATGGCATGCAGCTCCTCGGCTAGAGAGCCAGAGGTAAATGTACCTGCCCCATCAAAGCAAGATGGTGCCCCACTCGATAACGTTTTAATCATCACGGACGTTCTTTTCTTCACGGAGGTTTGTCTGAAAATGCAATTTCGGTTCGCATTTGACAAGGGATGAGCAGAAACTCAAAACATACCTATGACCATGTGACTAGATCTTAGTTGATTACGACTCAGAACAATATCGTCAATAACGTTGAATGGGCTACGATCTTTATTAGTAAACAGCGGACGCACGTCCGTGACGAAAACTGAGTATAATTTTGCATACAAAAATGTTATATCCCATGTACAGGCAGCAGACGTACATTTTCTGCAGGATATGGACATTAGGTGGAACATCAAATTTTCGTATACATTGTAGTTGGGACAACAAAGTGGAATTTGCAGCAGCGATAGAGATAGAAGCATCACGGACGTTCGTCTGTTTAGGACTTTGCTATTTCAATTGTTCTCTACAATTTTATACGTGCTCACAGAGTTCTTATAATTTTGTGATACATACCAATGATATGTCAGATTCAGAACACGGTTAGATAATAGATGCCACGTACCTTAAAAAGTCACATCATTTGTTTGAAAAACAGAAATTATTTTGAAAATAGCATTTTTACCGTATTTTTACGCTTTAAGTCCTTGTCAAATGCAAAGTATCAGTCAAAAGTACACCAACCCATACATTTCCTGAAAGGAAATTTACCAGGTTTTGAGATGACATGAAAGAAACTTTTTTTTAGATCATCCTGGTGCGTTCTAAGGGATAAAGTGTCATAAGGTACGAAGATTGGCAATTGTACATCGTTCAAAATTCTCACCCATATAATTATATATATATGTATATATATATATATATATATATATATATATATATATGGGTCAGAATTTTGAACGATGTACAATTGAGCCAAAACAAGCCAAAATTCAAAAATTAGGAAATTCTCCAAATCATTTATCTTACCTGAAAGAGTATAACTCAAGCTTTAATATGAACCCAATTATACTAGGATTTTCCCAGAGGAACAAGTTTTTATTCACCGCGGAAATTTACTATGTCTAGAGCAGCGAACGTCCGTGAGGAATAGTACTGCACATACATTTGAATACCATTTAACATAGTTTGCAAAGATCTGATTCAGTTCAAAATCGTTACGAAATATCTTAAGGGACATGTGTACGTGTTTGCAGAATATTAAGCTTGTACTCTTAACCTGTACGTAATGGTAAACAACTGATGATTTAACCAAATTCGTGATTTCTGTTGAAATATTGCTCTTTCGCTAAACACTTTCTCCACTTTACGCGCATTTTACAGAAACTCAATATTTTGACCTCTTATTTCACTATCCCATACTTTAATCCTCACTCCCAAATAATAACATACCTTTTTAAGATGTATATGATCTAGGCAGTCCCTATAACCCAACAAACATAGCATAGTGTTTATCACGGGGGTTCGAATATAGCTCACGGACGTTCGGAACAAACAAGATATTGAACAATGCAGCTCTCTTGAGTTGGAAACGCATTCTACTCACAACAAACAACAATTTCATGTCGAGAACAAACTCCTCTGCAAAATCCTGAATAGATATTACCAATTCTCAATTATATAAGCTTGTTTATCTTCTCATACTGAGGAATCAAAGAAAGCCATTTTTTTCCATCTCTCGTAAATGAACGTACAAACGTACGTGTAATCTCAGTGACGTAGTCCATCCTTGAGAACGAATATATTTATCAAAATTTCGTTATCATGAAGTAAAGATTCAGGTCCAAAATTTGTTATCTAAAGTCTACAATGCAAAATTTGCTAATAACGAACATGGTCACAGCTAAAATTATGACAAATAATTTACATAGAAAAACAAAAGAAATGTGCTTCGTTCAAGAAATATAAAGTTAAGCTGGGGAGGGCAAACGAATACGGTAGGAAGAAATCCCTCTGCGTTTGCTCCTTGTGTTACACACTGTTACCGAGGAGAATTTGTGTTATTATGTTAGTCAGAAATGATATTAGGTTCGATACTGTGAAGTTTCGTCATAACAAGACACAATAAGTTCATATAACTTGGATGGATGTTTGTGACTTCTATATTATACAATATGGTTTGTTATAACAAACATTTTGTATCGCGTCATTTCGGAGGCTCGTTATTAATACAGTTTTTCAATACGAACATTGACAGAGTTCGTATAATCATGAAGCTTTTTTATTCGGTAAATGATAGGAATCTCCGAAGGTTAATCGAAAGGTTTATTAATTGGAAGATGAAAAATCAGGTTCGCTAATCCAAATGTGGAGAAACAAGTTAACAAACCAAATCCTCCAAATGTCAAAACCTCATGATAACCGTTTTCACCTAAACGAATATCAGGCCCATTCCACTTTTAGAAGAACGGACCTAAAAATAATGAACCTTAATATTCATTTTTCGGACTAACAAACTTTCGAAATAAGAACATTTTTAGTAACAAACCTCCTGAATTAACCACACAATTTTTTTTTTTCATTTTCGGAATAACAAACCTTTGGACATTCGGAGTAACGAGTCTTTGAAAGAGCGAACGTATCAAAGTGCAACCTTAAACCTATTCTTAATCATTACTTTTTTAATATGTGTTTTCAAAGAGAGCACAAAAGCACAAACAAATTGACGATCTCTCTGTCTCTTAAATGTAAAACGAAAAAAAATCTTGGAAAGAATTACAAAAGCACATTACTTTTCATTGATGAGTATGAAAAACACCATGTGATGATAAGCGGAGGATTTGCGTGTTTTCATCAGACAATAATTGTATACTGCATTATTTTTGTTCGCTTGTAACAACATTTCGATGAATAAAAAGATGAACAAATGAACAAAAAATTCTCCAGAGGAATTTGGTATAACGGGAGTGCACTGGCAATTCTTTTCTCTGTGTGCTGGAGCTCGATCCCTTCTCTATTTCTCAATCATTTTCATTCAACTGCTTCCACGTCCTTTTGAAACTTTTCCGTTTCTTCTTCAACACATGCCCATTACAGACGTCTTCCGTCATTATCCTAAATGTGATTGCGTAGCACCTTCCGGATTTATTTTGTTTTGTTTTGTTTTTGTTTTCTGTTTAGTCGCAGCATGTACAGGCTTCTTAGGGAATGAGAGAAAAATCGTCGTGAAGAGAAAAATAAGAATGAACTAAGGCATTTGATATTATGACAATTACAGCGAACGTCCGTTATGGAGACCAAAACTGGATGTGTTCTGTTTGAGACGGCAGCTACCATACTCAAAAGATAAACACTTGGAGCATCTGTCACTAAAAAGTGGCACTGTTCTTCTTTCTCCTACTATGTAATCCATTTACTTATTCTACCAACAAACATCCGTAACCAAAACATTTTCCGTTTCTTATTACAGGTAAATTGAGTGCTGAACGTTATTCACTTTTGAGTATGGCGGCTCGGTGGTTTGGTAATATTTTCAACTAACATTAGCTTAATGTGCAGTGATATATTTGTAATTATTAGAAATTTCCTTTCTCGGACAGAACGTCCGTGAGCGAAACTTTCAGAACCTGTAACAGTAAAAATTGTCTCCAGAACCTCATTAGAAAGAAATTTGAATGCACAGAAATTACAGATTACGCAAAATTCCATTTTCCTATAACTGTTTTCAGCGTTAAGCTGTTTTTGTATAACTAGAGGGAAAACAAGTGTAAAATTTTTAGTAAATTTTCAACTGTTTGTTCATTATGATCACATAACGCCTTAAAGGGAAGCAGTCCTGAGATTTTCACTGTAATGATAATTAAGAAGAGTAAAAAACATAACCTTTCACCAGTTTATACGCGTGGAAATGAAAAACTGTCTCCGTACGCGATTTTGAAAAATAATTCCTGCAAGCGATCGTGTAAGAGCCGGCAAAAAGATGGTACGTCATGCATGCCCTACTCACCAAGTTGACAGCCGTGCCTCTGAAAGCCAATTTAAGTGTTGAAATGATTAGTTGCAATTTTATCATATAATGTGAAAGTTTGTGGTTTTATTATTTCAAACAAAATATTTCAAGCATTGATATATACATAATTCATGAAAAATTAATATTGTTAACATAAATTTATATGTATTTTTAAACCAAATATACCATGAACTTGACATCAAATGGGCACGGTCCTTTTCTAGCTTCCGTCCGTGTTGCATACTTCTCAGCGTAGAAACCACTCTCGCGCGCGAATTCTTACCATACTAATGTACACAGTACTCCGTCTAGCTGATTTTGCCGAACGATAACCTGTGCATGAGAGAGTCGAATTCTTCAAAGAAAATATTGTTTGTATCTCAATATTTCTGTAAGTAGTCAGATATCGCCTTTCCTCGAAAAAAAAAAAAAAAACTGTGACGTGAGCCGGGAAGGGTAAACACAGGGAGTCGTAGGGATATAATTTCGCTCCACTTTGCCGTGCATGTACATGTCCAGTCGGCACTGGCAGCAGCTAGTTCAGTGGCACTGTACTGCAGTCCAACCCCGGCTGCAGCCCCACGGTAAATGAAACATAGCTAGCCACTTTCCTTACCTCTCTACGCTTTTTTTCCCTCGGTTCTCTTCGAAGTCGATGCTCGAGGTGTTTCTGTTTTATAACTCATGTGAGCAAATGGTCGGGATTGCATCTGGCTTCAGGAGTTTTCTCGGTTTATAACCGAGGGCCACAGCCTGCCGGTCCACGTAAAATCATCGCTTCTCAAATGCTTCACGCACAGGTAGGTCACAACACGATATCGAGATTTTGTAGGCCGTAAAGTTTCTTATGTTCGGCATCGTTGTACAGAGATTTCCCAGCTATACAGCTCACCTTTCACGATACTTTTGTGGGTCTGGGACGGAAAAAAAAAAATTTTCCTGGGAAATTTTCTGCACGATTCGAGCAAAACTACTGATGTTAGATAGCCTGACCAGACGACGCTGAATGCGGTCGCCCCTCCGTTATTACTAGCAGGCCTGTAGCTGTGTAGAACCGTTTCTACCTACAATCTGTACGTACTAGAAGATGCATGAGCGGCGACAGCAGGGCTGCAGCTGCGCTTGTGATAGACTGGAAAAGTGTGAAGGGCAAACCGCGTACGGGGTACCTACCGTAGATCTAGTTGTACCGTCCACACGTGTACTGCGCGAATATAATACACAACACACACACACACACACACACACACACACACACACACACACACACACACGTAGAAACAATGTCAAATACTAGCCACCGACGTCTTCATGCATCCGGGTAACTAGGGAGCGTACGGATAACGAGCAGAACACGGCTGGCAAGAGTTGTGCCTCGGTGACGTCTGACTCTCCGCCAGGACTTGCTCATTAGCATATTCACCATGCAGATTCACACTTTTTCAACCAAAATTTACGAGCTTATTTGGTGATTTGAAAGTTTGTTTTCGGTGAAAGTAGTTCATTGGAGGTACCAACAACAACATATATTTTTTTAAAATTTCGTGAGGACTGCTTCCCTTTAAAGATTCCGAAACTACTGCTCTAAACTCATTGTTTACTTTGTAAAACTTTATTTGTCGCTATTGGAGCCAAAAGTTTTAAAGAATACAGGACACTTTCGGGACAAGTTATCCCTGTCGGAGGGATTGCATACGTCACGGACGTTCGCTGGAATTGTCACTTACGTTCGTTCTACTACTAGGGTCATGTTCCAGGACGGATAACTAATCGGCAGAGAGTACCTAGCCTCCTAACTCTTTCAAAAATTTAAAAGGTATTGTCAATGCAAATTATAAGAAATTTGACATTCTTACAACATATGTATTGCTCAGAGGGGGATCAGGAGGTGAATTTTCAGAGAAAATATTAAGTATTTGCTTGGTTTTCGGTGAATTGCACGGTCCAAAAACTGCGGACGAGTCTCAGTCTGCTCCAAAAATGACATGCAGCTCCTCGGCTAGAGAGCCAAAGGTAAAATGTACCTTCGCCATCAAAGCAAGATGGTCTCCCACTCGAAAACGTTTTAATCATCACGGACGTTCTTTTTTTCTCGGAGGTTCGTCTAAAAATATAATTTCGGTTACTACAAAGGATGAACAGAAACTCGAAACAAACATATTATCGTGTGGCTAGATCTTAGTTGATTACGACTCAGAACAATATCGTCAATAACGTTGAATGGGCTACGATCTTTATTAGAAAATAGCGGAAGCACGTCCGTATATAATGAAAACTGAGTATAATTTTGCATAAAAGAATGTTATGTCCCATGTACAGCCGGCAGACGAACAATTTTTGCAGGATATGTTCATTAGGTGGAACACCAAATTTTCGTATACATTACAGTTGGGACAACAAAGTGGAATTTGCAGCAGCGATAGAAATAAAAGCATCACGGACGTTCGTCTGTTTAGGGCTTTGTCAATTGTTCTCTGTAATTTTATACGTGCTCATAAAGTTCTTATAATTTTGTGGTACATACCCATGATATGTCAGATCCAGAACATGGTCAGATATTAGATGCCACATACCATTAAAAAAAATGCACATCATCAGTTTGAAAAACAAAAAATTATTGTGAAAATAGCGTTTTCACTGTATTTTTACGCTTTAAGTCCTTGTCAAATTAAAAATATCAGGCAAAAGTCAACCAAACCATATATTTCCTAAAAGGAAATTTACCAATCTTTGAGATGACATGAAAAAATCTGGTTTCTTAGATCACCCTGGCGTGTTCTAAGGGAAAGAATGTCATAAGGTGCGAAAATTGGCAATTGTACATCGTTCAAAATTCTCACCCATATATAGTCTGCAAGAATGCTTGGAAGGTAAACTGGTCCCTACCCAACAGAGCGCGAGATGTCTCTTGTTGCTGATTTCATATGAAGAGCATTCCCCAAAGGCTAATGTAGTATCATTTAGAGCACTAATATCTCAAAACAAATGTTGTATCTGACCCTTTTTATTTCTTGGAACGGTTAATCATTCACATGAAACCATAACTTTAAGACATGAGTACTTATATGTGTATGAATATTCACGTAAGCAGGCGTGACACGTGAGCAGCCCATTCCTACGACCGTCGAGTATACTTCATTCAAAGTGTACTATAGTATATAATTACAGTGCATGAGGCTGAATGCACTCTAACAATATAAGCACCGACAAATTCTGAATTTGCTCCGAAGGTCAGTTATATTCAATGAGGCCGCAGGCCGAATGATGTGAATGATGTGAATATACCTCCAAGCTTATAGTAGGTTCAGGGGAGGCCTCATGGGTCCAGGAACGACTTGGTAGCTATAATTCTTAGATTTTATATCATGTTTTGAAAATGCACGCCCAAATTTTCTAAAAGAACATACAAATGAATATACAAATGTGAGCCTGCACCACAAAACCAGCAAAAAGTCGGCAGAAATGGATTTTAGTTAAAGGACAAGTTCACCTTCATAAACATAAGGATTGAGAAAATGCAACAATATTAGTAGAACACATCAGTGAAAGTTTGAGGAAAAATTGAATGAATTTTTTAAATTTTTGTGTTGGAACCGCTGGATGAGGAGACTACTACAGCTTGTGAGTCATATGCGTACAACAGTATAAAGAAAATATAAAAGAAAATTCAATATATTTTCACTTTTTTCGCATAATAAAAGAGCAATTGACTTGCCTCTTTCTAAAGGCAGGGGGAATAATATTACCCATAACATTTATCGGTAACGAGTCAGGGGAATGTGTACTTTTTTCAAAAGAGGGAATTTTGTGAAATTCTCTTTATATTTTCCTTATATTGTTGTACGCATGTGACATCTAAGTTATTCATACACTGCAGTAGTCTTCTCATCCAGCGGGTACTGCAAAAAAACTTCAAAAATTCATAACTTTTGAACGGATTGTCTGATTTTCCTCAAACTTTCAATGATGTGTTCTACTAATATTGCTACATTCTCTCAATCCTTATGTTTATGAAGGTGAACTTGTCCTTTAAGTTCAGATTCTAAAAGAACAGACTCTAAGCTTTAAAATGATATATGACTCAATCCATATGGACTCTCCTAACCTATCTAAATGTTGGAAAGAAAGTACACACTCTGGATAAGTGTGAACTGAGAAAAGAGGCTGGGAAGAACAGGGTCTATTCAAGCACATAATCTTTACCAAGCCGAGCTAGCTGTGCGATGAATGGAACAAATAACAGGTTGACAACCACCAGGTGAAAAACAATAAAGGGATTATTAGATTAAGCTGAAATTGTGCGTGCTTGAGTAACACATTCTGTTGATGATCATTGCAAACTTTCAAAGCAGTAGCACAATCCCTTCTAATGTTATTGGAGTTGAAAGTGATGAGCATGGACTGGGTTCTTAAGAAATGAAAAGAGGACTGAAAAAAAAAATAATCACATTATTCTACCAAAAAGTGTTCCAGAAAAACTGCTAAAAACCGAATTTCCTTTTTGTTTTATGATCCCAAACTGTAGCATAACGTAGAAGGAGACATAAAATATGAAAACGTCAAGATTGGCTAGATCCAGAAAGTGCAGACGAGCCCCAGTCCGCCCCAAACATGGCATGCAGCTCCTCGGCTAGAGAGCCAGAGGTGAATGTATCTGCCCCATCAAAGCAAGATGGTGCCCCACTCGATAACGTTTTAATCATCACGGACGTTCTTTTCTTCACGGAGGTTTGTCTGAAAATGCAATTTCGGTAGAAACTCAAAACATACCTATGACCATGTGCCTAGATCTTAGTTGATTACGACTCAGAACAATATCGTCAATAACGTTGGAATAGGCTACGATCTTTATTAGTGAACAGCGTACGCACGTCCGTGACGAAAACTGAGTATAATTTTGCATTAAAAAAATGTTATATCCCATGTACAGGCAGCACAGGATATGCAGGATATGGACATTAGGTGGAACATCAAATTTTCGTATACATTGTAGTTGGGACAACAAAGTGGAATTTGCAGCAGCGATAGAGATAGAAGCATCACGGACGTTCGTCTGTTTAGGACTTTGCTTTTTCAATTGTTCTCTATACGTGCTCACAGAGTTCTTATAATTTTGTGGTACATACCAATGATATGTCAGATCCAGAACACGGTTAGATAATAGATGCCACGTACCTTAAAAAGTCACATCATTTGTTTGAAGAACAAAAATTATTGTGAAAATAGCATTTTTACCGTATTTTTACGCTTTAAGTCCTTGTCAAATGTAAAACATCAATCAAAAGTAAACCAACCCATACATTTCCTGAAAGGAAATTTCTCACCCATATAATTATATATATATATATATATATATATATATATATATATATATATATGTGTGTGTGTGTGTGTGTGTATATAGGCAATAGTCTGCAAGAATGCTTGGAAGGTGAACTGGTCCCTACCCAGCAGAGCGCGAGATGTCTCTTGTTGCTGATTTCATATGAAGAGCATTCCCCAAAGGCTAATGTTGTATTATTTAGAGCACTAATATCTCAAACAAATGTTGTATCTGACCCTTTTTATTTCTTGGAACGGTTAATCATTCACATAAAACCATAACTTTAAGACATGAGTTACTTATATGTGTATGAATATTCACGTAAGCAGGCGTGACACGTGTGCAGCCCATTCCTACGACCGTCGAGTATACTTCATTCAAAGTGTAGGGGAGACCGGGTCTAGTTGTTACACGGGCAAATTGTTACACTGTCATTTTCTCTATTATGATCAAAAGAGGGCGTTACAAGTAATATCAAATCAGAACGTATAGCCAACGATCTCTGCATGCAAAATCTGGCGTTGCCTGGACGTCACATGTAGAAGGTAGGTCCAAAAAACACTTTTTTACCTCTCCGAGTAAAATTTTGAAAAATTCGATTTTTCTTTATTACACCAAATCCATTCTTCTCCAGTAAGTGATGAGTATGTGGTTGAAAGAAGTGTGTTTTGGCTGTCTTTTGATGAAAGTAGCAACACGTGATGTTTGATTGTTTATTGGCCACACGTGTGAAAAGTTTTTTGAAAACGCACTGGGTCAAGTTGTTACAACAACTTGACCCGTCTGGAGAATCGAGTGGTGTAACAACTTACCCCAATGCACTTTCAATTGAATTTATGGTTACACACACACACACACACACACACAACACACTCATACACCCCAGCATAGGCTAACATGCACACCCAGACAGGTTAATATTAAGAATTACCTAACACGTCAGATCTGCATTACCCGATTTGAGTTGACTTTCTAAGGTGTAACAAAGTACCCCATGTGCTGTAACAACTTACCCCAACATCGGGAAAAGTTGTTACAAAATTTTGTGTTTATTGATTACGTAATATCCTGTTTATATTATCTGGACTTCCAAAGTTTGTACTGTTTTTGATTAAAGGAGGAAATAAGGTATCCTCAAAGCAAAAATGAAGCCGATTCCTCTATTCGGTTTTTGTACAGACCTAAAAATGTGAAAATTGTAACAACTACTAGACCCGGTCTCCCCTACCATAGTATATAATTATAGTGCATGAGGCTGAATGCACTCTAACAATATAAGCATCGAGAAATTCTGAATTTGCTCCGAAGGTCAGTTATATTCAATGAGGCCGCAGGCCGCATTGAATATAACTGCCTGAGGGCAAATTCAGAATTTGGAGGTGCTTGGTACTTGTTATAGTGCGATAAGAAGCCATGGACTATGTGTTATATAAAATAGTATACATACCCAGGTAAATGAAAAAAAAATATGAAAGCATTGATCACTCACCAGTTTCTTTCAACCTGTGTCTCTTTAGACGAAATCCTGAAGATCCAAATTCAGCTAGAGTCTATCTAAATCTATATCTAGAGTAACAGTGCAAGTAATAGTACGTTAGGACTAGATCTACGAGCGACAGAGCTGGTTAACACTTAGGACTGTTTACTGTAGTGGATCTAGACGCCCTACTTACTGCACTTGGTCAAGGACCAGGACTAGACCCTAAATGATGTATTGTAGGATCACTGGTCTAAGCGCAATCGGATTTAAAAACAAGCTCGTGCCAGGCATTGTAGGTATTGTATGCTATGACTGTACATGTTAAATCGCATCAAATATGTACAGTCTATGTGAAGTGCATAAAGCTATCTCACCACTCTCAAACTCTTGTAGATTGTACGACCACGACCATGGATTTTCTACTTTAAAATCAGTAATAAGATTCTGCACGTGTTCCAAATCAGTAGTGTATCGATCAATACTGACGAGACCCTCCTCGTACTTCACCCAGGCTACAATGACCGAATCATCTCGACAGACAGCTGGGTAGGGAGACATACCCTCTTTGTTCAAGACATGCTGCTTCTTCCCAGTACCATCAAGGCACACGACAACTGAATCAGCTAGCAGTATCAGTTTCCCTGTGTTGTGAAAGAAGAATACTTGCCGAGGTGTATATCCATCACACATCATACTCCTGACAGCCTTACCACCCTGTAGGGTAAATACATGGATCTGTCTGAGAGAACGATAACCCACGTAGATATTATCATCTCTATCCACAGCGAGGCCACCAGCCCCTCCTTCCAGAAATCCAGTCGTCCTGAACGTGACTTTGAGTTTCTTCCACTGTGGAGTACAATATAGTGAAATCTCGTTATTTCCTTCGCGCACTGCAAGTCGGCCATCAGACAGGAATGTAATTTGAAAGAATCCGACATCCTTTAGCACGGTCTCCTGTAACTTGCCATCAGGGGAGTAGAGATAGATTCCGCCTCCAGACGATCCCACCGCCATCTCACCGCCCGGTGCACGAGTCATACAATCCATGCTATTTTCACTTGGCAACTCTGCAACTGCTTTGATATTCCAACTCTCAAGCTTTCCAAGAAAGAGTTCATTAAACTTCTCATATCTGCGGAATGATAACTTCTGAGCTCGTTCTGCCACACCTCTCAGTGATTGGTCGTCAGGATCATCTCGTTCGAGAAATCTCTTCAAGTTCTCACACAGCGTGTTGTGTGCAAACAAGGCGTCCTTCTCTAGCGGTACCTTCATACCATTTGTTACCAGCTCTTCCATAGCGGTCACGTGATTGATTGTTTGCCGACTCTCGTCCTCCATGACTTGAATTTCCTTCTCGAATTTCTCAGACCATTGTTTCACTTGACATTTCAGCGCTTCTCTACTGGCTGACAATTGCTGCATGTATTCCTCATACGTCTTGTCGATGTCATCATTGATCTTTCTAAACATACTTGTTATTTCATTGCGTTGTGTCTCTATAAACTCCATATGATTTTCAGTGGTAATTTTCTTTGATTTTACTCCCCTTTTCAACTCTTTGATATTTTCAATCAATTTTTCCTCATGGATAGCTGCCTCTTCGATATCATGTCCTGCTTTTAAGTGTTTCAACATCCCACACTTACAGCAGACGTACTCCTGACATCCAGTGCAGAAACACTCCTCGTCATCATTAGGATGTTTCTTACATTTCCGTCGCATTTTAAGCGGAACTTTTCCCGAGAGAACCTCGCTAACGGATACCACTTCGTGGTTGGAGAACGGTTTCCAGGTAGAGTGGCTTTTCTCACAGGCTTTACACATATATTTCCCGCAGTCCTGACAGTAGCACAGAGCTGGAGACTTGTTGTCCATCTCACAAACTGTGCATGTTGGACTCGTGACTTTCACTTCGTCCACGAGGGAACTCAAGGGTATGTTGGTTTGCAACTTATCCACATCTCCACTGGGTAGGGGCGTTTCTTTCCTGCATATAGGGCATGTTATAGTTTTCTGAGTTTGAGATATTCGTTGAAGACAGTCTTTGCAGAACGTGTGAGAGCATGTCAGCGATTTAGGTTGGTTGAAAAGAGTCAGACAGATAGGGCACTCCAGATTCTGGCTGATGATCTGATGAAACGTTGCCATGATGTCTATTTCTCTATTAGCAAAAGAAACACCAAGTGGTAAAAACATCGATAAATACCACAAAAAACTGAGTTTATCGTTTACCAGATAGAAAGGGCGAAAGTTCGTTCAAAACATGTTGGCAGAATGTATAGATTCTAAAACCGAACGAAATAATGAAGCACAATCTAACAGACCAGTGTGAATGTTTTCTTTTTTTATCATATCCGCTGAGGATACATTTCCGGGTTTAAAGAAACTTCATTATTTTAGCATGGTTCATTTGAGTGGAGGAGATAACATTAAGGTATTAAGTGGACCGCCATACGATGACATAGAATAAAATTAGATGCAACTCGTTGATACTCTTACAGAAGTATTCGTAAAACAATAATGAGTTGCACTGTATTCAATTCAATTCATTTATTTTCATTTTTTCCAACAAAACATAAGAAAAATAAATCAAAAATTATGTCATAAACGTATACATTCGATACGACACACTTATAAAACATATATAGATACATTCATCAAAATATAATGGGTATTAGATTCGAGCATGCAGCTAAGGGGGGGGGGGTAACTCTTTTAATCGTGATCTTGTACATCTACTTATCAGCGATAACATCATCCAGTGATGTCATTTGCAAAAGTTGTCTTGTAAAAACGAAAAAAAATCAATGAAAATGAGCGATATGAGAGATATTTTGATTAAGAATCGTGCGTCCATCAATGTCCATTTGTCTGTTTGTATGTAGGCCTAATGGAACAAGAAGTCCTTCAATCTATACAATAAATATTTATATATATATTATATATATATATATATATATATATATATATATATATATATATATATATATATATATATATGAGAGAGAGAGAAAGAGAGAGAGAGAGAGAGATGATTTTCTTTTTTATTGCATGACAATAATGGCTTCCTCAGTCTTGGAAAACTCGAAAGAACTTTCATCCACTTGTTTCATGCGTGAGAGACAGAGTTTAGCACAGAGAAAATATTTGTTTTCGAATAGCCAAACGTCGAAATGGTGCAAGAAAGGGGGTGAATAAAAGTAAATGAGTACGGATAAAAGGGCCTTTCAGCTCCTGTCTGACTATGGGCAGTCAGGTCTACAGTCACCTTTGATTCGAAGTCCTTTCGTCTGAGTTTTATGGATACATGAAAAAAGAGAAACGCTCTCGCAGACAACGGGAAAGATTTGACTGCCACAATTGGCTTCCTTTGTACCTTTGCAACCATATAATCCTGTAATCAACCCCATCTTTATTTGAACGCTTAAAGTTATCCTGGAGGCCTTCGATGAGATGCTCTCATTATTTAGGGTAGCATCATTTTATCGGTGACTAGAATGCATCAACCTCAATTCTGGATGACAGTCTCGAAGATGTCTGACCAATATTGATTATACTTACGTCATATATGTTAGCAAAAATGTTTGATAACATTGTCAGACGTTAATTTATTTCCAGCGGAGACAATGATTAAAATCTTTATTCTACTGCATATTGTAACATGCTGAGTGATATGTCAGTTTTTCTGTTCGCCTAACTTTCGATATTGCATTACGAATATTAAGAGAGGTGTGGGGTGGGACTAAACATGCTCACAAAATCACCAAAATCATGACAGAAAACTATTCACCAAACAAACTAGGGCATACAACTTTGGGCATATTCCGTGGACATGCATTATTTGTAAAACTACGTGTCAGGCACAATATTGAGGAACACACGAAGGCAGGGGGCACGATTGTGGATATCATTTCGTATGTAAATGCTTACCAAGTTATGCTGTACTTCCGGGTTCAATATTGCTGATTTATGTCTCGTTCCGAATCAAATTACAGACATAAACTTGCAATCTGTTGTCTAATCTCCCTATAGGAAATTGCGAACACATATTACACTGAATGTGGTCATAATTTCAAGATCCACGCAAGAGGAATTAACTCATGGAGAGTTGGCTTTCCGTCACACAAAGGTATTAGACAGCACTCACAAAAATGGCCGGGCAACTTTCAGAGGAAAGTTGGTAATCTTTGTGACGTTTTCGCTCACCCCTAACCCCTGATCAAAGCGGGTTTTCCCCACATCTCAAACACTCTGTAGCGTGTACCTGAAATCACAGCGCACAATGAAAGTTCCTTTTACACAGTAGCCTCTCGTATGACTCTAAAGAAAGAATACTATCTCAACCAAAACTATATTATAGTTTTGGTTGAGATTTGGATACAGGTTTCAACTTGCTCGGAGATAATTTGAAAGCAGCTGTACGAACTATTAAAGAGCTCAAAAACTTTTGAGAGGTATTTAAACTTTATAGATGAAAATCGGTTTTGAAATGGCTGAGATGTCCTAAAACCAAAAAAAAAAAAAAATCTTGCAATTAGATATAGGACCGACCTTTTATCAGGATCTCTTTGATTTTTTATGTTCTTATGTCTCTGCCATTTCAAAACTGATTGTCATCAAATGAACTTTTTTAAAGAAGTGTTAAAAGGAGTTCTTCTCACATTGTATGCACTTTGATATCTAATTAAAGTGGTTTTTCCTTAATATTTCACGAAAAAAAAGTTAAAATCTGAATCCACAAGTAAGTTAAAACAAATAGGCCTATAATCATTCTTTTAGGCTGCGATGGGAAATTTCTTTAAAGACATGGAAGAGAAAAATATGAAAAATAGCTCTGTTAAAGAATCACATTATCTGAGTAAAATAGGACATACTACTTTAGAGAATTATGTAATTTATTCATATGTGTGATTCGGGGCTTTTTTTTTAACTTTCAGAGACCTTCAAACTATACAAGGAGCCGATTGGCATTTTTTTTTCAAGCCATAAAGTATTTGGCTGAAGTTCGCATGACATTTAACGGGCCATCGAAGCCCCACCGTCAGCTGTCACAACTCTGATACTCTGCAGCAAGAATTATCATACACTCATATTACTCCTGTATACTTAAGTCACTCCTCAAGGTAATTCCGTTCTAGTAATACTGACTTCCTTAAGTCCTCCCCCTCAAAAGAAAAAAGAAAAAAACAAAACCCAAACAAAATAACAAACAAACAAACACAAAATAAACTTGTCATGGGATGACAGGTCTTTTCTTCACGCAGGATCCTCTCTCTGGAACAAGCTTCCTTTACACATTCGTACTATCTCAATAACTTGCACATCATCGTGTAACCAACTTTCCGAAATGGTAGGTACGTTTAATAATCAGGTTGTGTGATAAAGAAAAGTGATATCTAACACCACTCATCTTATTTCTTAAACTTCTCACCTTCAAGTGACCAATCTTCAGGCCATTCTTGGGCAAGATTTTCATTAAAAATATCCCTCTCGACCAAGGTGTATATTAAATGGGTAGTTGCCAATGCTAGGGTAATACTAATGGCAGGGCCCTCTGCTCTGGTAGAGCAGTGGAACCACCGAAAAGGCTACCCCGGTAAAAAAAAAGAAGGCACTATTACTTAAGTAATTAATACCTTAATACTACTACTATACTACTACTACTACTACTACTACTACTACTACTACTACTTCTACTTCTACTGGTACTAGTAGTACTCCTCCTACTATGCTCATAATGATGATAATAATAATAATAATAATAATAATAATAACAATAATTATAATAATAATAATCATTATCATTATCATTATTATCATTATGATCATCTCTGCATGATGAATAGGCCTACTATACATGCAGGTCGATCATGTTTGTGTTGTCTTCTTCACACCGATGACTCACTGTCTCTGTGTTGTAAATCTAATACTGGCTTTGTCGTTAATTTGATGTACTCCAACGTTCAACACAATTAAGGCAAAACAGCATAGAAATGAAAGAACAGAACACCATTCATGTTTGTTTCCTTTTTATGAATCTCCTGAAGGACTTATTGTGAGACTTTTCTTTTCTCTTTTTTTGCCGAACATCTATGTAGAGACGGCCACAGCTATACATCGTAAGCTTTTTGCTCGTCTTTCTTATCTAAATGTAATCAGACATTGTCATTAGAAATTGTCATTTCTTGAATGAATTGCCGAAATAAAAATTGCAGTAAAATGGACCGAGTCCATCGCCAACAGTTAGTTCTTATAAAGAGAACAGTTAGGCCTACATAAAGGAAATGACTTGATTTCATCACATCAGTATACTCTTCTCATTACAATCAGATAAAATATCACAAACGTTGAGCCTGCGTTATGTTATGTATTGTCTGTGGTTTAAAGACAAAGGATGGTCAAAAGTGTTCATTATTAACCAATCACATCAGCAGTTAGAATTACGTAACTTACCTTTAGAAAATGTCTGACTCTCTTTCAGTGAACGACTCAAGGGTAATACTTTAAGCATATCACCATCTCATTCGGACTATCATAACCTATAGTCTTTTTTATCATGTTTATGGAAAAGTAGAGCTGACTAGTCGTTGAATGTAAGTTGTCGCCACCTTCTATGAGATTCTGCATAAGTTCAGATTGTGAAGGGGCCTATTAAGATCTTAGACTTTTGATGGGAATATTTGCTGGCTTAGCATTGAATTGAGAAAATTCGAACTTTAAATTTCGTATGAGACATTAATACATGCCACCGCCTGCAAAAGACTTCAATAAAGTTATTGTAGGAGCGGTAGTGTTATGTTTGGACAACCATATCCGAATCATCAATGTTATTGAGCTATAAAACATACGATTTTTTTTTCTTTCGATTAACAATTCCCTTTCCGTCGGGTTGGTTCATGAGACAATCTGGTGAGGATGTGTTAAAATTATGCTAAATCGATGCTGTTCACCAACTACAAGCATGGAATCTGATCTGTCGTTTTATCAATTATTTATCTTTTTATCATTTCTTCTGTTTTAGTTTCCATCGATTACCATTTACCGATGGGAGGGCATAATTGACATTGTGCAAATAAAAACGAACTGGTATAATAAAGAAAAGGGAAAACGGAAGATGTCACAGGCAATGACACACACACACACACACACACATACACACACACACGCACAAACTCTCTCTCACACACACACACACATATACTCGCACAAACACACACATATTAGCCTTATAACTTTAGCCATGATTTAATTTCGCCATAAACCTTTGACATCGATGAAACAAGCCTCTTATTAGCAAGAGTCACTATCAACAAAGAGGTTCCGTTGCTTAGCATACATACTGATATATAACAACCACACAAAATGCACAATGTACTTCATCAAACGGTGAACGAGCTGGGTTATGCTTCCGCAGTAAGGTCAATTTAATTTCCTGTCATGCACTGACATCCAGCAAAACAAAAACAAAACATTAAAAACAGTCAATCAAAACACCAGGAAGCTTACAAAATACAAAACCTAAATCATATGCACTGCAGGTATACATACGTAACAACCTGTCCAGAAACAATAAAAAAGAAAGACAAACAAACAAACAAACAAACAAACAATAGAATTGCAGTGACATGAAATACCGCTTGTTGTGAAACATCTTAATGTTTCACTTAAAAGTCGCATATACATATCATATATTTTATTTATCTTTATTCATTTTCTCCCATAATTATTCATAGCATGGTGTCCATCAATCAATCCATCAATCAAATCAGAAACCTAAAGCATAAAGGTGATTTTTTTGCAGTCATCTGATTACGTACAGCTGATCTGCTGAAAGGGGGGAAATGTATTTTCCTGGAAATTATTGTAGATATTGAGTATGTAAAAATAGAAGAATTAGGGTCGTGTCTGTGAGGATGTGAGTGCCAATTGGTGTGGTATAGACTATCCCTGTATATCCTAACGCTCCAAAGTCAGTCGATTGAAAATACACGATCAATAGCTTATTCCCATACAAATATTGTGGAAATCAATTAGTGCATTGCAGCTACACACTTGTACTTGATATTTTAAATAATTTGAATTAAGGCATGTTTCGTGCGGCCTCAGAAAAAAATAAAACTTTCCTTGTCATAAACCAACAACAACAAGAAGAAGAACGTGATTTAAAGGTATACTATTTTAATCTAGCAATGGCCTTTCCAATGAAAATATGGGTCATATAGATATCAAAAATGGGAAAGTTCGGTTAAAAATTGTATCCATATTTTTTAGATTAATTTTTCATTTTCCATATTCTGACACTTTACCCGATGCTACGCCCCGCCCCTAAAAATAGGCGATATCGGGATTCTCTCGATCATGTGACCTGTGACCTCACAACCAGAAGACCGACGCTAGATCCCAGTCGGTCATCGCGTATGTTACGTATGTTTCGAGTGTTGACACTTTCTGTTTCTTGAGTTGTTTTCGGATATTTAGCGAAAATGCCACAGCGATGTGTTGTTGCAGGATGCAGCAACACCACAAAAAATGGTGTTAGTTTGCATCAATTCCCA
This sequence comes from Diadema setosum, assembly GCF_964275005.1. Taxonomy (NCBI): domain Eukaryota; kingdom Metazoa; phylum Echinodermata; class Echinoidea; order Diadematoida; family Diadematidae; genus Diadema; species Diadema setosum. Next base: position 9,152,770 of record NC_092687.1, read on the forward strand.
AATGACGAAAACGTTCGCCGAATGTGGACTGCAAAAGTTAAATTGATAGAGCAAAGTGGAGTGTGCCATCGATCTGAGAGCAGTGTGATTTGCGTGCCCATTTGATGACTTTCAAGGAAGACGATTTCGTCGAAAGTGGGAAGCATTCCCACCAGTTTGGAATTTAAAAAAAAAAAGCGAATGCTGAAGTCATCTGCGGTACCAAACATCCAGCTTGGAGCTGGACCTAGATTATCTGAGGAAAAAAACACCCAGGAGAGCAGCTGTGTAAAGCGAGAACGAATACGAATGAGGGTAAGTTAGCCAGGCCAGGCCGTGCCCGTGCAGTGTCGATACCGAAACTACCACTAGTACGTGTATAATCTCTTATGTCACTGATCGCGGAGGCTGAGTGATTTACTACCGGTACGATTGTGATTGTACTGTATACAAATGTATTCGCTATTACTTAGCTCAACTATTCATTTGTGAAAATGACTCTTCATTTAGTTATGTCAGCTTTGTCAAGAACTCCAGCGGTGTTATTGGATAGCCGAACCATACAACCCGAACGCTTCGCGTTCAGGTCGATGCGGCTGTCCTTACCGTATGACTATGAGCAGACTTGACTGGGGATGCATGAAGGCGAGGGACGCGACTGCCGGCGCGGCCCGCCCCCCGCGCGCAGAGCTCTTGCATTCGCTTGCGCTCCTCCGTGCTACTAGCCTCAGCCAACTGAGCCTCGTACAGTACGTAGTCGGCTCAGGGCCTGCTATCTTCCCCTCTCACGTTGAATCCTGCTTTTTGTGTGAAGGTTGCAATTTGAATGTACTATGAATCAAAGCTTGAATTTTGCTCTGGTATTCAATTGTAATAATCTGTTCACCACTTGAATGGTTTAGTAGAGATGTCTGCAGTTACTTGTAATGTTACTATATTTGCCAGAATGTCCAAAATGCGAGGGTGTGGAATAATTTTGCATGCAACCGTACTTTCATAGACCTACTATAGTGCTAATACATGTAGGCCTACTAATATCCCACGTGTACACATTTGTACTGGGAATTATCTGCTTCATTGAAGGAATTCAATGAAGCAGTTCCGCTTCAGGCATCAGCATAAAATGTATCTTGATATTTCGCTTGGTCTAAATTCAGTGACACATGCAGGGGTGAAAGAATAGACAAAAAAAAAAAAAAAAGAAAAAGAGGGATTTTGCATGTTCTGCTTTGTATGTTTACGTATGCGGTGTGTGTTTTTATGGGTACCGCAACTTTTTCCAAAACTAATGAACCAAAAGTGGTCATAAACATTTCAAGATTTTTAGGACAGTTGCAATAGTCACAGTGTTTACCATATGCCTCTAATACCGCACAAAACTGAACTGAAACCAGTAGGAAAGTGTAGCACTAATAAATTTTGCATTTGCGGTTACAAAGCTAGGTTACTAAGTAAATCCCGCTTCAAAAATGGGCTAAAGCTGGACTACAGTAAAAGGGATATCAGACATTTTGTGTGATACTCGTGCACTGAAGTGTGAATGCAATTCAAAGGAAACCTACAGTTGATGAATTCCCAAAATTGATTTCATACCTTAGAGCCCCAAGAATTCATTTGCTGGAGGTAGTACCAACAACCATTTTCTCTTTGATTTGCCTCTCCAATTCATGTTTTGTTCTTGATATCCAGATACGAAAGTCGCTGAAAAGTTGGATGACATCATTTGCAGCACAACTCTTCTCAAAGATATCAAGAAGATGTCATGTGGGCAACAAACTTCCTCTCTGGAATCATTTCACAGTGTGATTGATCAGTTTGCACCCAAGATGAAGTCATGTATACAGATACCATGGCATGCTTTGCAGGCAAGTATATTTTTGTTTGTATTTTAATAGTTAATCTGTGCTCTTACCCTTCCCCTGCCCTTCCAGCACCCCCACCACCACCACAAAAAAAGAAAGGAAAGAAATGTACTGACTTGACTTCCCAATCTTTGTTTTACAACAAATATTTGAGTCTTCAGGTGTCTAAACAAGTCTTTCCTTATTTCAAAGACAGTGTTTTAATGCACTTTACAATTTCTAGTGACACATTGTTCCTTCCTACAATGACAATGGCCTTGAGAATGAGATGTAGAATACCTAAATTCACAAGGTAAAATCCAAGTGCCCCTCCCCATCCATTAATATACTTAGCTATGCCATTTTGTCCTTTTATTTGAATGGTTGTTCCAATGTTATGTTACTACTGAACATCATTTTTTCTACATATAACCTTGTGTCCAATGGCTAAATTTCATCACCAAGTTCTTAATATTACTGTTGCAGGCTTCACCTTGCAGCATTGCATCACAACCCTAACAGTGACCGGCAACAAGCCACCACAGGTGAAGGAGAGCGTCATTTCATCATCATCAAGCCCAAATACAAGCCTGGATCAGCGACTGCGAAGCCCATCAAAGAACCTCCCACCTACTGTAAGTTAAAGCTTTGATAAGCAAAATAGGATGCTGTCTAGGTTTGTCGTAGTAAGCCTACTTTGTACATAGAAAAATTATACAGTATATCACTTGGTAATGGTAGTTATAACAGTGCTTCCCCGCTACAAAAAAAAAAAAAAAAAATAAAGAAATGCAGAAATAGGGAGAAATGTATCATTCAAAATAAAAGATATACTACATTTTAATGTAAAGAAAAACATCTGTGTGTTAATTTGTTTTATATCTTCCCCCTTTTTTTCTCTTCTATAGCATATGCTGAGGAACTCCTGACTGAAGTTTCAGAGTATGACAGTGAGGCATCTCCACATGCAAGACAGCCATCACCACCTCCACTGTCCAGTGAACACACTTACCCATCAAAAGAAGATGTCATTCAACAGCATCAGACCCAACTCAGTTCAGCCCATGAATGAAGTGAGGTCGAGTGGATAAGAGTTCTTAGGACACAAGGCTACAAAGAAAAAAAATGCTGTCCAGTGGTAATTTATCATAGGAACAACCTTTAGAATAAATAAAAGGACAAAGTGGCTTAGATAGGATTTATTGATGGGTAGGGGATGGGGTGCACCATACATTTTTTTTTTTTCCATTTTTGTCAGCCCACTGAAGGATAAGAGACTGAGGGATTGAAATGGTTTCTATCATCTACTTGTCTGTCATAACTTGTCTCCACCATGCTCAGTTTTGTCCAAACCTTTTTGGTACATGTACATGGACAGTGGGATTTGGATGGAGTCAAAGGTCACACAGGTCAATGACTTTTAGCCTGCTTTAAATTTTTTTTTTGTGCAAGTTTTTCTATGTGCCAGTAACTGGGTGAGACATCCTCATGAAATTTGTCATTATTGGAAGTAAAAATATGTCACTAAAACCAAAAGCCATCAGTACATCAAGTTTTAGAACCAAGGAAAGAGTTGATTGGATACTTGAATTTTGCAGTATATTTTGTAAAACAAATAAGCATTGTGTACATTTATGATGGAGGACTTACATGTATGTCAAAATATGTTTTTATTTATTTCATTGTATTTATTTACTTATCAATTTATCATTTGTTGTATTTTTGTTGTATTTTTCTTTTATGGGGGGAGGGGGGTGTTAAATACAATGTACCTTCAATAAAGTTACCCCATAAAGGGTCTCCAGAAAGACCCATGGGATGTTTTATTGCACCAAGCATTCTTGAAAGAAGAAAAATACAACGTAGGTGTCACAGAAGTATTTTGACAGTCTGGTTGTTAAGTATTGTTAGTAAGTACATGCATCACCACTTTTTGTATGCCTGATGGTATGGCCTGTATTGCCTGTCCATTAGCAAATTGTTGTGAAGATAACGCATTTATTGTTTGGTAAAATTCATGCATTCTTGCATAGATGGATCATATTGAAGTGTAGTTGTGTGTAAAGGTGAGATAACTTAGGTAGGTCAAAGGTCATGGATGTGGTATGCCTGAAAATACACATTTCTCAAGATAACCAAGTATTGTTCAAGATACAATTACAATACAATACAAAATACACAACACTCGTTGAATTAGCAACTGTAAGAGAGAGCTTTTTAGTTTCATCCATGTTTTAGATTTTGAAGTACGATTCAGCTCGTACAGTGGAACCCTGTTATAACAAGTATTGAGGGACTATGAAAATTAGAATTGTACCTTGTTTTATGAACTATCTCATAATAATACCTGGGTAGAAAAATAAATGTAAAAAGTTTGCTCTAATTTCTGTTGATATTTTAGCCATTCAAAAACCTCATATTTGAACGTTTGGTTAAATGTTCCTCACTAAAACGGTATTTGTATCCAGTATCATAAAACATTTCTACATGTATGTTGGTTGAATGTTGATATGAATCACCTCATAGAAGAATTCAAGCTTACTTCATCCATTGTGAGATGAATAAATGTAGAAGTACTACACAGCATTACATGGAAGGTGTTCTCTTGATAATTTTAGCCAAATTCTACACAAGTTGTTTGTGTATATGTGTGTGTGAGGGTGTGTGTGTGTGTTGTGTGTATGTGTGTGTGTGTTCTGAATGAGAAAGAAAATCGCTATTTGGGTATTTTCATAATTACGGGGTCTAATTTATAAAATTGGAGTCCGTTACATCTGACAACCGCATGTTTTTGTTGCTTAGAGTACAGATACAGAGAGCTGAGAAAGATTGTAAAAGGATTCTGTAAATGATATTACATCCTCATGTTTAGAATCACTTTGAAATCTCTCTCTACTATTTGCATCTGTACTCGGCACCACAGAAACATGTGGGTGTCAAATGAATCAGGGCAAGAAACATTTCAAGGGAAGGAGATGGGTTGCTATGTAAAACCAAAAAAAAAAAAAGATTTGTCACTCAAGAATACTTGTCACTGCATTGCATCACTTACATTTATTGTTTGATCATATCTAAATGTGTAACATGTGAGAAAGCCATTACATAACTATAAATAATGCTCCACAAATCTACATTTTCATGGTCAGCAACTTTCACCTCATTTTCAAAGAGCAGGGAACATACCGACACGGGGGAAAAAAGTACAATGTACAAGCATTTCATGAGAACACAAAACTTGTCATTTCCCCACTTCAAAATGTCATAGGAAAATAGGAAATGGATATGAATAGAAACAAGCTACATTAGTGGCAAAAATATGATTTACAGCTTCATGACCTATCACTCTCATTAGGCATTTCCCTTCTCTATTTACAATTTATGCACGTTCAGTCTACCGGTATATGCTCTGCCTGAGTAGCATAAACATACTAGTATTGAATTATGATTACAACAGATTAGGACAAGATAAATACTATGTACAATAACCACATGCAGGAGATGTAAATCAAAGCTACAAGAAAAGAAACAAATGCGGCACTATATTTGAACACATTAAAATTTGTATCACTGCAATACTCTCAAACTCAATAGTTTGTTCTAAAGATAGATAGTAAGATACTAAGTAAAACAGAATACATGACAAGCATCCAGAGTCTTGTAGAAATGGTTTCTGAACTTGACTTCTGGATTCTACTCAGAGGTGTAGCCATGGGTAATACAGTGCAACATACAAGAAAAATAATCCCAATTCCAGTCCCTCAAATGTCACACTTGAAGATCCAAGAAACAAATTTTATATGTCCTCGAATCCCCTGTACACCTCGGATGGATAAGAGTAGGGGATGGTTGTGACGGCACATGAAGGAAGGCGAACACGAACCCTCCTGCCCAGAAAACCCCAACACCACTGAGCCAGCTGGCTGTATGCAATGTGCCTTGATCGCCTGCAAAAAAAAAAAAAAAAGAGGAAATACAAGAAAGACAAGGGGGTTAGCAAGCATGTTAATACACTTGCATATTATGTCAATACTTGAATGCATAGGCATAAAATTGTTTTTCCCCCCTTTTGATTTGTTCATGAATACATTATTCTCTTTAAACATCACAGGATTTGATGTCATAGCATTGTACATGTAATTACCGAAAAGGCCTGAGGCTATAACATAGCTAGACAGAGAAGATCCCCCCCCCCAAAAAAAAAAGAAAAAAAAAACAATAATAATAATAATAAAAATGAACAGGTCCTAAGGAGGACCATGGAACCATGAAAATTACTTTGTTATACTATGGTACAAAAACACAAATTTTCATATAAAGAGCTGGGACCTGCAAAATGTTTAGATACAAAACATGTAACACATTGTATTAGCACTTTGTTATTTTTTTTTCCAACTAAATGAAGTTCCACTGTACAACCTTATAACATGGTTTATGAATTATACTCTTACTTATCTGCAGTTATTTGCTATGAAAAATGTAACTAAAAGTGTTAATTGTTGTTTCGAACTACTTCCAATTTGGGGACATGTCAATAAAATTTTTTATTTTACTGATGATACATAACTTTGTTATAGTGTAAACCATTCTCACAAATTTGATAAACTTCTAAAGTTCAATGGCGTGCATGTAGTAGCACATTGGCACTAGTATAGGTACTCACTCATTCTCAGTTACATCCTTCCGGTGGTGACCCTCATACTGCTGTACATACTGAAAATACGCTGTCTCCAGTACCCACTTGTCTAGACATACTGGCTGGTATCCTGGGTGCTCCGTGATGCAATTCAGGTCCTCCTCACCGTCAGTGTAGTCATTCATCTTCCTCACCAGTACAGGAATTCTTTGCAGCATATGGACTCCCTCACTGACTGCATTAGGATACACCCACAACTGCATGAACACCTGTATTATCAAAATAGAAAGCATGAATATAAAGTGATGCTAAAAGAGGTTGTTTATATGTAGTTACTTCTGCAACAGTGAATTGTCTGCACACATTAATACATGAAATAGCCATGCGAGCATGCAGCATACATGTACTATTCACATCCAAAATTGCTGGGCTGCCATCTAGAAGTTGAGATGACCTCCGCAAGATGTTGTGTTATACACGCAAAATATCTACAAAATGAGTCTATCACTATACATATACCAGAGGCGTCTCCCATAAAAACACCCCATTGTTTGTGAACGTTGGCTTGCCACCCCATGGCAATGCTCACCTGCTATATGCACATGTACTGTACTAAGTTTGTGGTAATCATCCACTTTAGTGGAATGTATATTTTTTGGTTGCCTGGCTTATTTCAGTTGAGGGTTTATTCCCTTCAAGTTTACCCAAGAGCTAAGGCTAAATATAGCAACCAAATACAATGTATATCCCACTAAAGTGAATGATTGCCATAATCTCTATGCAGTAAGTAGCAGTTATTGGCACTATCATAAAATATAGAGCTTTGTCACTCCAATGCTGTGTATTTTCTGCTGTAGTGGCAATATTTATACATGATCTAGTGATTTGGAGACTCTACTTCATACTTTTACGAGAAGATAATCATAAAAGTTACTTAGGAAGAAATTACAGCTATGGCTATAGCGTAGCCGTAGGTCTATCACAAGTACATGTACCTGGTAGACCTCTACTAGTAATAGGCCTAGGCAACTGTTCTTCTTTGTGTCACCAGCAGCCCACTTCCGAAGCTTCTTTCACTTTTGTTCTGAATAATATCTCACTTTATACTATAAAGTATAATGTACAAAATAAGACTTCGGTAACTGATGTTAGGCCCTATGTTGTCCTTTTTCAAAACATAATTTCAAACTTTCAAAGTATAGGCCTATGTAACAAACGTTAGACTATGCATGGATCAACAAATGAGCATAATACATTTGAAACTATGACTGGTAACGAGAAGTACAAGTTAACTTTAATTTACCAGTTTATTTCCCAGTCTCACTGTACTGCTCCTGCAGCAGCAGGCGCAGGTGCGTCGCCGTCAAGATCAGCGGCACGAGCTTCAGCATCTTCCCCGAGCCCGCCCGGAGGAGCGTCCACCGACTCGGCCTCAGCCTGACATGGGCCTCCACCTCTGCAAGCGGCTCAAACAAATAGATCTAGGGCCGCTGGCTCGTCTCCACTGTCGTCATCTGATTCCTCCATCTCAGATTCGGGTTCAGTCCACCAAATCCGACTCAAGCCCCAGATCCATTGTCAAGAAGCAGCGTTTTCTCAAATTTTCAGAGCTACAAATTCAGTCCGAACGCAGACGCTAACACTTCACTGTAACACGTTAGCGAATCCAACAACGCCAGTCGCGCTAGTCAGTCGTATATTGATCAAACTATTGTGTACGCAAGACAATGCTCGTGTTAGCAAGTGCCCGAGTATTAGAGCGGAGAAATAAAACGCCTGTATTGACGTCTACGTATGCAACACATTTTCGCACTAACAGGTTCGGGAAGAATAAAATAACGTTGACTATAAATAAGATAAACTGGGTAAAATATGGGCCCAAATCAAATTACACCGTATGTGTATGTAGAGTAATGTTCAAATTCCTTAAACATGGGTTTTTTCCCTCAGTTTACAATTTCAATACTTCATAATCGTGCTTTCAAAAGAGGGCAAAATTATCGCTCACACGTATTTTTTTAACACGCAGTGCAAGGCAGATATGCGAGCTCCTTCGAAGGCGAGCTGGCTCGTATATTCTGGTTGTGACGTATACACACATCTGTCAATCACCCGCCGCTGAGCCGAATTTTTTTAGGGGCGTTCCCGATAGACTTGGGTTTTGGCATTTTTTCGTTAAAATGAATCATATTTTTGAAAATCCAATGACGGATTCGAACTCAGACGTACACAATACGTGTAATTAGCCTTTGTTTACATTTTAAAATAGTATACCTTTAAGTAGTTTGAGTAGTCAGGATTGGCAATGATGAACTTAAAGCTCTTTGTCTAATGCAGCAACAGTTGGTGCTATAGATAAGGTTCCGTGACCAAGTTCTCAAAATATATTTCTAAATGAACTTTTGCCACCACAAGTAATACTAATCACAGGGAAGTAAAAGTGTGAAGTATCAAGTAATTGCAAGCATACAACAACCAACACCAATAACAACAAACATACAAATTGTAAAGGCAGAAGAAGCAAGGAGTAGTACACGAACTGACCAAAATTACGAGTTAAGAAGGAAAACATACATATTTCGTTGAAGATGCATCGGGTGAATTTACACTGAACCCTTATTGTTTCTGTTTCTGGAGAGAGTTGAGAGAGAGAGAGAGAGAGAGAGGAAGAGGGACAAAGAAGACTATAAGTAATGGTATGTAACGCGGTGAATGAATGATCTGATTTCTCAATGTTACAATAAGTGACAATTGATTATAACGAAACATTGAAATGTCAGGAATATAAAAAGCAAAACAGTACACTAGAATGCAAATGCACTGTAAATATCAATCGTTTTATTATAGATTTTTAATCAAATAACAGGTATGAAAATGTTCTCGTTTTGACCTGATATCAATCATTTTATGACAGAGCTCAACATAAACCTGTTCCTCCGGAAACCAGTTTGTGCCATTAAAACCTTTCAATCAGAAATATTGGTATCCCCCCCCCCAAAAAAAAAAAAAAAAAAATGAATATAGGTATATTATACCCAAAGTAATAACGAACTTAAAAAGTCATCTTAAAACTTCGATACCCTATCAGGCCATCAAAGTATAATCTTGTTGGAAATTTGTTGATTGATATCAACTATCAGCGGGCACCGGACTACCGCTAATGTCTGGCCCTCTTCTATCATTTGTTGTACAGGACTGTACTAATGGATATCAATAAAATGAAAATAAAATGAACAAAGCAAACGGTTTCCACAACTAATAGTACGCAACTTTCTGTAAATGACAAACTGTATTGTATGTGCTATACTAGTTTGATAACATCACCAAAGCATTTTCGAAGATATACATTAATAAGTTTGAAGCCAGTTGCCTTTTTTTCTTTTTGTTTTACCTATGACAACGCAGTGATTACAACGGTACAATTGGTTTTACAGTCTTACCAAGCTGATCACAATATACGATAAATAATACGACTTTTATCAAACATATTTGTAATGCTTTGCTACAAAAAAAAAATCAAATTGAGGCATTCCGTTACTTCAATTCTTTTACATTGCTCATATACAGTTTCTCATGTATTTTTGGTTTACCACATTTCAGAGATGCTCGGCACTTCAAAACTCCTTCGTTTCAACCAAGTGACATCAGTGGCTTGATATACGTCACTGTTTACCTCCAAATTTTCAAAAGAGAAATGAGCTACACGTATTACCTCTGCTGGAAACACAGTGTCTCACTAGACCACCGAGCTTCCGCTCGGCAGCAAGTGCTAGGCACTGCGTGTTTTTTAAACTAATTAAAATGCTTGCGTTGAAATGTTCTTGTATTGCAACAAATTGACAAAATTGTCCTACATGACATCGCTCGGGCCATCAAAGGATGAACTTTTTGGAAATTTTGTGGTCCGACATCAATTTTCAGCTGGTCACTTCGTGCCACCGATAATAGTGGGACCTAGCTGATTCTCATGTGAGTGTTGTACAAAACGGTATTATAGGATATCAATAAAATGATTATGAATTAACAAAGTGAACGCTCTCTGCCACCAACACTACGCATATTTCTTTAAATGACACAATTATACTATATCGTGTGTCATAATAGTTTGATAACGATGACGGTCATCATCAGACCATTTTTAAAGTTATACATTTAAAAATTATTTGAAGCTATAGTAACATTCTTTTTTTTCTTTTTTTTTCTTTCTTTCTTACTTACTTACTTAGCTATGACAAATATGGTTGACGTTAGTTGTAATGTCCTACAAAGCTGATCAGGTTATAGGATGAATAATAATATATTATTGACATTAATCAAACAAAATATCGCTAATAACTTCACTATAATCATAATAGTTTTATATACAACATTCCCTCATTTTATTAGGTCTACCACATTTAAGAGGTACGGCACTTCGAAACACCTTGGTTTCAACAAGTGACTTCAGTAGTTTGAGATTCGACACTGTTCCACTCCAAATTAAGAAAAGAGAAATGAACTATTTTCAGACATCACAAATTAAAGAATTCTATCGAATTAAAATGTGGATAAATTGGATAATGAAGACGGAGAGAGAGAGAGAGAGAGAGAGAAGGAGCAAAGACTTCAAGTAATGGTACGTAACGTGGTGGATAATGATCAGATTTGTCAATGTTACAATGAGAGGGGAATGATTACTTGAGTATACGAAACACTGAAACTGCAGTTATGCAAAGCACAAACAATGCACGTCTCATAATTCAATTTCACTGTAAATCTTACTATTTTGTCATTGATTTCTATAGATTTACAAGTGTACAGAAATTCTCGTTTGTCTCGATTAATGACATTTTTTTTTTCACAAGGTCCCCACACTAACCTATTTGTCTGGTGACCCGTTAGGGCTTCTAAAATCTTTAAATCTGAAATGTTGGTGGCAAGAAAGTGATATGTACCGGCCTAATACGAAACACGAACATGACAATCCATTTTGAATCTTGAATGTTGCCCGATAGTGCCACCAAAGGATAACCTTTTTTTTTTTTTTTTTTTTTTTGGAAATTTGGTGTTCCGACATCAATTTTCAGCGAGGCACCGAGGACTTTAGTATGGGATATCACAAAAATGAAAACACCTTGCATGAATAGACAAGAGAACGCAATCTACTACCAACACTTCGCAATTTTCTGTACTTTACGACAAAATATTACGATATTGTGTGTGTAATAATAGTTAGCATTAAAACATGTTTAAAGATATACAATTATCGTAATAATAAGTTTCAAGTCAGTTGCATTTTCTAAAGCTATGACTACTCAGCGATGGATACTCTAAGCTCATCAGGTTATACGAGAAATAATGAACATATTTTATACTTCTTCTTGTTCATACAAACATACAGCTTCTCGCTCACCTTATTTGGTATATCACAATATATTGAGAGATGCGTTTCTTCAAACCTTTTCCGCTTCAACGAGTGAAGTCACAGGTTTTGATATACTCGTTCACTCCAATTTACAGCAGAGAAATGAGCTATTACCCCTGCTGGAAATAACACGGTGTTTCACTATGTAGACCACCGAGTTTATAATAACAACAACAATACTACCACTACTACAACTACTACTCTTACTTTTAATAATGATAATAATAGTAATATTACTTCTACTAATACTACTACTAAGAATAAAAATAAAAGCGAAGATTCACTACATTGGAAGTGTAGGGGTTTCGTGATTGTACACGCGTGTGTGGTGACATGGTGATGGTGGTGCGAACGTGTGATGAAGTGGTTTACATAGCTGTAGGATAGGAGTACATAATGTACTTCTATTCCACTATAAATGTGACGACCTCATACATAGTAAGTAAACATTGCCACTGGCATATATAAACTCGCCTTGGGTATACTTGGCTACTTTTTAGAATCAAATCGTCACACAGATGTACAGTAATTCGTGTACATCAAATCACACAAAACTTAATTATAATTACATTGTATTCGGACAAAGTATTATAACTTCATCAGTCTTAAGAGTTTAAATCTGGTAACCTTCTACTAGGTAATAAATGTAAAGCTCCTGTCTAGGTAATGTAAACAGCGTTTATAACTCCGCAAATTGTATACAATCATAGCAATGCATATTATAATATTTGTATGAATCTCCTCACATAATTGTGATTTTGACATACACATTGCTGTAAACCTTTACTACTAAGTCTGTACAACTGTACACACCTTAACGTATACATTATTACCTTATTATAACAACAAACATTTCTTCATATATGACAAATGAATTAGGAAAATCATTGATATGTGGCTAGACTAACAAGTATTAAACTTCTATCTAAACTTACCAACTTTTTGAGAACCCCAGTTGAATGTTTATAACTTATGATTTACAGAAAATTCCTAAAGGGAACACCGCTTGATATTCAAACACAACACAATGGACCTACCTGTGAGAAGAACAAAAACGTGACTGAAGCTTTTATTTGTGATATGACATGTGGCAATTGATCGATTAGTTTGGATGGGATTGTGTAATTGAGGAAAACATGCGAACTTGGCACCACATGCGTTCGAACATGGCACAGAAGGAATTAAAGCGTTCTGTCCAGTGGAACAACAGTTTCTGCTTTACAGCCGAAGATACATGACAAAGTTCTGAAAATGTATTGTTCAATTAAAGAACTTTTGCCATCACGAATAAAAACAATCACAGGGAAGCAGGAAATTGTAAAGTATCAAGTGATTGCAAGCATAATAAAACAACAGCAAATATACAAATTGCAAATGCACAAGAATCAAGGAGTAGTATGAACAGACCAAAATTACAAGTTACAAGGTCAAACATGGTAATTTGATTAAAGATGCATCCTCAACTGTTTAAGATCTTACAGATTGGGGGGGGGGGGGTTGGGGGAGGAGGGGGGGGGGCGAGAGTGAGAGAGAGAGAGAGAGAGAGAGAGAGAGACGGGGGGGGGGGGGCAAATAAGACTTCAAGTAATGGGATGTGAAGCGGTGGATGAATGATCAGATTTTGAATGAAATGAAACATTGAAGTTTCGGTTATGTAAAAACAAACAACACCCCACAATGTAAATGAACTGTAAATAGCATTGATTTTATCAATTTATCATTTTCTTTTAATCAAATTACAGGTATAGAGGAGTTCTCGATTTGTCTTGATAAATTAAAAAAAAAATTGACTAGGTCTTGACACTAACCTGTTTCTCTGGTGACCCTATCTCGCCACTAAAATCTGTAAAATCTGAAATTTTGGTGGTCCGGAAGAGATATGTAATATCCTAAAATAAAAACGACCGTAACAATCCATATTAAATCTTCGTTGCCCGATCGGGACATCAAAGCATAAACTTTTTTTTTTCTTGAAATTTGGTGGTCCGAGATCAATTTTCAGCGGGCCAGCTCGAGACACCGCTAATGTTTCTGCCCTAGCTGCTTCTTATCACGCGAAATGTGTTGTACAGGACTGTACTTTACAAAAATGAATATGAATGAACAAAGTAATAGCTTTTAAACATCAATACTGCGAAACGTTCTCTAAATGACAGAATGATAGAATAGTACTAAATTGGGTGCAATAATACTATTTTCAAAGATATACATTAACTAGAAATGTCGCTACGGCGACTGATGCCTCCGCTATAATGCATGATTCTCCCAATAGGTGTATAGTACAATGTCTTCACAATGTGTGATGGCAGTTTCACATAACTGGCAAAATATCGAAATAACAGGTTTATCAGAAATATCTTGAATGTTCACTTTCCACGAACTGGGTTTGCTATAATTGTCTATTAAAGAGTGCAGGTACACATATTTGGGGAATTGAAAATTTTTACTTGACTTCTGACCGACCTTATTATAAGTTTATGCATTGAGTATAATTTTCAAGGTATGAAGAAAGAGTGTAATTACAATACAAAATATATCTTTTTTTTTCATTTAAACCAAACCTTTGACCCTTAACCTTTGACCTTCTGGCTGGAATTTTCCAAGAGAATCTCCATTAAGTAATACATGTACATATTTTATATATTAAATTTCAAAACTAATAATGCAATCATTCCATATACTAGTATATGAGGGAAATAGTAACATTTTGAAGAGTTGACCTTGACCTTTGACCCCCTGACTATTGACCCATGACCCCTAAATTCCCTAGATAATCCCTGCCAGTCAGTATATGCATATGTACCAAGTTCCATGAAGATACATTGAACCATTTGCGAGAAAAGTGATATTGCAACATTTTCACCTAAACTTTGACCTTTTGACCTTTGACCTTAAAAATTATGACATGAAACTCTCTCTGGAGAATCTTTATGCAGTAGTACATGTCTACACTAAGTTTCAAGAAAATAACTGTGGGCACTGCATAGATATGGGGGAAATGGCAACATTTTTAGCATTTGACCTTGACCTTTTGACCTTTGACCTCTTGTCAATGTCACTAAAATCTACTTAACTAATTGTCCCATCATACATCATCCTTGGACCAAGTTTGGTGAAAGCTGCTTCATCCAGTTTTGAGTTATCACGTAAACAGATAAATTTTAGGATTTGACCTTGATCTTTGACCTTTGACCTCTGTCCGATTTCACTGAAAAACTAATCAAGTAATTGTCCCATCATACATCATCCTCCAACAAAGTTTGGTGAAATTTGCTCCATACAGTCTTGAGTTATCGCGTAAACGGATAAATTTCATGATTTGACCTTGACCTTTGACCTTTGACCTTTAGCCGATTTCACCTAAAATCTAATCAAATCATTGCCCCATCATACTTCATACTTGGACCAAGTTTGGTAAAATTCCAGTAAATATTACTCAAGTTATCGCGTAAACGAAAGCGGACGGACGTACGTACGGACGTACGTACGGACGTACGTACGGGCGTACGGACGTACGTACGGACGGACGGACAACCCGAAAACATTATGCCTCCGGCACCACTACGTGGCGGAGGCATAATAAGTTTGAAGCCATAGGTAGTAGCAGCTACATTTTTTTTTAGCTATGAAAACTCATTGATTGCATGGATAAAGTTAGTCGTATCACAGTCCTACCAAGCCGATCAGATTATACGATAAAATATATCATCAATCAAACATATTTCTGATACTTTGCTATCAATAACAATATCAAAGTAATCAGCTTACTTCAATATACTCTTAATCTTGTTGATATACATGTATAGTTTCTAGTTCACCCTATTTGGTATGTCACAATATCTTCTGAGATGCGGTATTTCAAAACTCCTCCGTTTCAACGAAGTGACGTCAGTGGTTCAATATACGTCACTGTTTCACTTCAAATTTACAAAAGCGAAATAACCTATTACGGACGTCAGAATGTAAAAAACAGTATCAAATCAAAATGTGAATAAAACAGACAATGACGAGAGTGTGTGTGTGTGTGTGTGTGTGTGTGAGAGAGAGGCTGATCGAGGTTTGGAGAAAGGAAAAAGGGAAAGGAAAGGTGAGTCACGAATCGATTTTGTTTGGGTAATATCCTGTTTGACAATTTGTATCGAAAATCTGGAAGACCTTCAAGTACATCCACGCAATGTTTTTTTTTTTCTATTCTATTTTGTGCAAAGTAATGACTGCATTTCATATGTCCCTACGTATAACAACAGTATCTGTGTTTTAAAATGGAGAATTATTATGACCTGTGTTCCCTGGCTGATCACAGGGCTACGTGTTTACACACACATGGTCGAGTATACGAATACATTATGAATTAGTTTATCTCAATACCGATGCATACTACTGTATCACTGTTCACTCTCATATTTTATTCCTATGGGATGTGAATTTCTGGGTTCATGAACGCCGATACACTAAGTCCGTGAAAATTGGGTTAATGTTGTTATAACGTGTTGAGCAATAAGCTGGAAGAATAAATTGACTAGTTTACCACAACAATGAGAAATATTCATTTGGTCAGATTCATTACGATGGTCTCTCATTATCATTTTTTTTTTCTGGTTTCGGGTTTTGTCACACCGCCCCTTAAATCGATCGTTGAGGTACATTTTTCTGTACGCCATCACATTTTTTTTTTTTTAAATGGGGGGGGGGGGGGGAGGGGGGCTCCAAAGTGTACTAATATTTAAAGGGTTGCATTTTTTGGTTCACATATAAAATTAAGGTTTATGCATCAAGTCATCAAACGCATTTTTTTTTCTCTCACTGCACTGCTTTTCAGTGACGTCATAACTACATGATTGGAATATAAGTGGAGAATGCTCTGGACCATTACTGACAGTCCCTTTGCATTATTACATGTAAACACAATGAAGCAGATGTTCTAATTCAGAAGCATGAAAATTTTAGTCATCGCCATAAGTACCATTTCACTCCATGATGTAACTCACCACTGCATTGTAATGTATATAAAGCATATTATAAACAACAACAACTACAACTACAACAAAACAGAGAAGTACCACAGCCTGAATACTTACTGAATACTACAACCAATTAATTGTCATTGTAAATAATCATAAAATGAGTTTTACCTATGTAAATGTATACATACACTAAAAGTAGGCTTGGATACCCATTCATATTTTAAACCTACGCTGGAGGGCCGGGGTGGAGAGACAAAACACCCAAATAAAGGAATCTTCACAAATCTTCTCTCAAACATTGGAGCTACGAGTGAGTAGATTGGTGACTGTTTATAGTTTCAAGTTTGTTTATCAAAATGATGTGTCCAAACTTGGCTGGTATTTTGCTAGAGCGTATAAGGATATAATCATCCAAATGGACACCATTCCACGGTAAAGGAAGGAGAGGGGATTGCTGCCCTAGGAAGTAGGGGTAGTGGGAGGGGGCATCTGAGAGAGATAGCCCCTAAATTACGGAATCTTTACAATTCATTTTCCCTATAACCACTGATGTTACAGGCTATGCTATAGTGCTATGAATAAGAAGATTTGTGACTGCTGTTTCATGGCAGTGGCATGAGCAGAGGACTTAATCGGGTCTGATTTTCACATTTTTTTCTTGGAATCACTTGCACTTCAAAGATTGCTCGTCACTATGGGTTCATACAATGTGGACCCAAAAGGAATACCAAAACCCCCGAAATTAGAGAATCGAAATGAAAAAAACAACAACAATAACAACTAGAAAAGCACTCTGAAAGTGCAGACCTCCTCCAAGTAGTTACTTTCCACCGATGATCTTGCTCTTCCCAAAGAGATTTTGCTCCCTCCTCTCTACCACTGGGGAAAAGCTCTTTGGGCTCTTCTATAGAGATCAGTGATTTCCACCATTAGGTAAACATGCTGAAAAATCGCCCGATTTCCCAATATAGGCCTAGAAGCCTTTGTTACGTCATAAATCTTCAGCTGCGCGGCGCCTTGCAGAAACTGCAAAAAAAAAAAAAAAAAACCTCTATCGGCAATCGTACCAGCCGTTATCATCAATGTTTATTTACCCACAATGCACTAAGTCAACTTTCCAGACATCCGGTCACAACTGCATACAGGCGTAGAATGGGATTCTAACCGATTATACGCTTTCTGTAGAAACAACCCGGGTCTGCGTTAGCGCAGTATTTGATTACGCGTTTGCAAATTCTAGGTCTATCGGATTCTCTGTAGAAACACGCCGAATGACCCTACCTGTCAAAAAAAAAAGGGGGGGGGGGGGTTCACACGTACACCAATTAGCGGGATACAAATCTCGAGATTTGCATCGCGATCGGTATCTCGAGGGTTTTTTTTTTTTTTTTTTTTGCACGTGTGGACGCAAAAACCCCGAAAATTAGCGCAATCAGCATCGCGATGGTAATCCCAAGGAATATTGCCCTAATTCCTAAATTAGCGCACTAATTTCCCCCGCGCCGGTACATGTGAACGGTCGGCTTTAGAATCTCGAGTTTTTATATCCCATCATGCAATGCGCACATCACAACATCGAGGCCTCTGCAAAGAGGTCCTTCACCTCTTTGGGGCACCGCAACAACATCGCGTGAACCGGACCACTGACGCGCAAAAACAAACAAACAAACAAACAAACGATGGGCAAAGAGAAACGCAGGCAGTGAGGCGCTCTGTTTGACTCAGTTTGCAGGTTTGGCTGTGATCTCCATCGGCAATTAGCGGAATAATTCTGTACGTGTGAACGATTGCAGAAAAAACAAAAACGAAATAAAACTTGAGATTCCGAGCGCGATCGATTTCCCGCTAATTTGGAGCGTGTGAACGGATGCAAACAATCTCGAGATATGGAGCGCGATCGTCATCCCGCTATTTTGTACGTGTGAATCCGGCTAATATAAAAAATCTTTCATAAATTCCCCAAAATTCTCGGATCACTACCAAAATGTGATCAATCGTTACTTTTGTCATTCTAAACTTTTCCTGAAAGTTTCATCAAAATCCGTACATTATTTTTTGAGTTATTTTGCACACGGAAAAACAAACAAACCAACGGTAACGAAAACATAACCTCCTCCCTTGGCAGAGGTAAAAATCTCCAAATTAAGAGATGTAATTCGAATATACCTCCAAGCTTATAGTAGATTCAGGGTAGGCCTCATGGGTCCTGGAACGACTTGGTAGCTATAATTCTTAGATTTTATCTCATGTTTTGAAAGTGCACGCCCAAATTTTCTAAAAGAACATACAAATGAATATACAAATGTGAGCCTGCACCACAAAACCAGCAAAAAGTCGGCAGAAATGGATTTTAGTTAAGTTCAGATTCTAAAAGAACAGACTCTAAGCTTTAAAATGATATATGACTCAATCCATATGGACTCTCCTAACCTATCTAAATGTTGGAAAGAAAGTACACACTCTGGATAAGTGTGAACTGAGAAAAGAGGCTGTGAAGAACAGGGTCTATTCAAACACATAATCTTTACCAAGCCGAGCTAGCTGTGCGATGAATGGAACAAATCACAGGATGACAACCACCAGGGAAAAACAATAAAGAGATTATCAAATTAAGCTGAAATTGTGCGTGCTTGAGTAACACATTCTGTTGATGATCATTGCAAACTTTCAGAGCAGTAGCATCATCCCTTCTAATGTTATTGGAGTTGAAAGTGATGAGCATGGACTTCGTTCTTAAGAAATGAAAAGAGGACTCTGAAAAAAAAAAGATAATCACACTATTCTACCAAAAAGTGTTCCAGAAAAAACTGCTAAAAACCGAATTTCCTTTTTGTTTTATGATCCCAAACTTTAGCATAACGTAGAAGGAGACATAAAATATGAAAACGTCAAGATTGGCTAGGTCCAAAAAGTGCAGACGACCCCCAGTCCGCCTCAAACATGGCATGCAGCTCCTCGGCTAGAGAGCCAGAGGTAAATGTACCTGCCCCATCAAAGCAAGATGGTGCCCCACTCGATAACGTTTTAATCATCACGGACGTTCTTTTCTTCACGGAGGTTTGTCTGAAAATGCAATTTCGGTTCGCATTTGACAAGGGATGAGCAGAAACTCAAAACATACCTATGACCATGTGACTAGATCTTAGTTGATTACGACTCAGAACAATATCGTCAATAACGTTGAATGGGCTACGATCTTTATTAGTAAACAGCGGACGCACGTCCGTGACGAAAACTGAGTATAATTTTGCATACAAAAATGTTATATCCCATGTACAGGCAGCAGACGTACATTTTCTGCAGGATATGGACATTAGGTGGAACATCAAATTTTCGTATACATTGTAGTTGGGACAACAAAGTGGAATTTGCAGCAGCGATAGAGATAGAAGCATCACGGACGTTCGTCTGTTTAGGACTTTGCTATTTCAATTGTTCTCTACAATTTTATACGTGCTCACAGAGTTCTTATAATTTTGTGATACATACCAATGATATGTCAGATTCAGAACACGGTTAGATAATAGATGCCACGTACCTTAAAAAGTCACATCATTTGTTTGAAAAACAGAAATTATTTTGAAAATAGCATTTTTACCGTATTTTTACGCTTTAAATCCTTGTCAAATGCAAAGTGTCAGTCAAAAGTACACCAACCCATACATTTCCTGAAAGGAAATTTACCAGGTTTTGAGATGACATGAAAGAAACTGTTTTTTTTTTTAGATCATCCTGGTGCGTTCTAAGGGATAAAGTGTCATAAGGTACGAAGATTGGCAATTGTACATCGTTCAAAATTCTCACCCATATAATTATATATATATATATATATATATATATATATATATATATATATGGGTCAGAATTTTGAACGATGTACAATTGAGCCAAAACAAGCCAAAATTCAAAAAGTAGGAAATTCTCCAAATCATTTATCTTACCTGAAAGAGTATAACTCAAGCTTTAATATGAACCCAATTATACTAGGATTTTCCCAGAGGAACAAGTTTTTATTCACCGCGGAAATTTACTATGTCCAGAGCAGCGAACGTCCGTGAGGAATAGTACTGCACATACATTTGAATACCATTTAACATAGTTTGCAAAGATCTGATTCAGTTCAAAATCGTTACGAAATATCTTAAGGGACATGTGTACGTGTTTGCAGAATATTAAGCTTGTACTCTTAACCTGTACGTAATGGTAAACAACTGATGATTTAACCAAATTCGTCATTTCTGTTGAAATATTGCTCTTTCGCTAAACACTTTCTCCACTTTACGCGCATTTTACAGAAACTCAATATTTTGACCTCTTATTTCACTATCCCATACTTTAATCCTCACTCCCAAATAATAACATACCTTTTTAAGATGTATATGATCTAGGCAGTCCCTATAACCCAACAAACATAGCATAGTTTTTATCACGGAGGTTCGAATATAGCTCACGGACGTTCGGAACAAATAAGATATTGAACAATGCAGCTCTCTTGAGTTGGAAACGCATTCTACTCACAACAAACAACAATTTCATGTCGAGAACAAACTCCTCTGCAAAATCCTGAATAGATATTACCAATTCTCAATTATATAAGCTTGTTTATCTTCTCATACTGAGGAATCAAAGAAAGCCATTTTTTCCATCTCTCGTAAATGAATGTACAAACGTACGTGTAATCTCAGTGACGTAGTCCATCCTTGAGAACGAATATATTTATCAAAATTTCGTTATCATGAAGTAAAGATTCAGGTCCAAAATTTGTTATCTAAAGTCTACAATGCAAAATTTGCTAATAACGAGCATGGTCACAGCTAAAATTATGACAAATAATTTACATAGAAAAACAAAAGAAATGTGCTCCGTTCAAGAAATATAAAGTTAAGCTGGGGAGGGCAAACGAATACGGTAGGAAGAAATCCCTCTGCGTTTGCTCCTTGTGTTACACACTGTTACCGAGGAGAATTTGTGTTATCATGTTAGTCAGAAATGATATTAGGTTCGATACTGCGAAGTTTCGTCATAACAAGACACAATAAGTTCATACAACTTGGATGGATGTTTGTGACTTCTATATTATACAATATGGTTTGTTATAACAAACATTTTGTATCGCGTCATTTCGGAGGCTCGTTATTAATACAGTTTTTCAATACGAACATTGACAGAGTTCGTATAATCATGAAGCTTTTTTATTCGGTAAATGATAGGAATCTCCGAAGGTTAATCGAAAGGTTTATTAATTGGAAGATGAAAAATCAGGTTCGCTAATCCAAATGTGGAGAAACAAGTTAACAAACCAAATCCTCCAAATGTCAAAACCTCATGATAACCGTTTTCACCTAAACGAATATCAGGCCCATTCCACTTTTAGAAGAACGGACCTAAAAATAATGAACCTTAATATTCATTTTTCGGACTAACAAACTTTCGAAATAAGAACATTTTTAGTAACAAACCTCCTGAATTAACCACACATTTTTTTTTTTTCATTTTCGGAATAACAAACCTTTGGACATTCGGAGTAACGAGTCTTTGAAAGAGCGAACGTATCAAAGTGCAACCTTAAACCTATTCTTAATCATTACTTTTTTAATATGTGTTTTCAAAGAGAGCACAAAAGCACAAACAAATTGACGATCTCTCTGTCTCTTAAATGTAAAACGAAAAAAAATCTTGGAAAGAATTACAAAAGCACATTACTTTTCATTGATGAGTATGAAAAACACCATGTGATGATAAGCGGAGGATTTGCGTGTTTTCATCAGACAATAATTGTATACTGCATTATTTTTGTTCGCTTGTAACAACATTTCGATGAATAAAAAGATGAACAAACGAACAAAAAATTCTCCAGAGGAATTTGGTATAACGGGAGTGCACTGGCAATTCTTTTCTCTGTGTGCTGGAGCTCGATCCCTTCTCTATTTCTCAATCATTTTCATTCAACTGCTTCCACGTCCTTTTGAAACTTTTCCGTTTCTTCTTCAACACATGCCCATTACAGACGTCTTCCGTCATTATCCTGAATGTGATTGCGTAGCACTTTCCGGATTTATTTTGTTTTGTTTTGTTTTTGTTTTCTGTTTAGTCGCAGCATGTACAGGCTTCTTAGGGAATGAGAGAAAAATCGTCGTGAAGAGAAAAATAAGAATGAATTAAGGCATTTGATATTATGACAATTACAGCGAACGTCCGTTATGGAGACCAAAACTGGATGTGTTCTGTTTGAGACGGCAGCTACCATACTCAAAAGATAAACACTTGGAGCATCTGTCACTAAAAAGTGGCACTGTTCTTCTTTCTCCTACTATGTAATCCATTTACTTATTCTACCAACAAACATCCGTAACCAAAACATTTTCCGTTTCTTATTACAGGTAAATTGAGTGCTGAACGTTATTCACTTTTGAGTATGGCGGCTCGGTGGTTTGGTAATATTTTCAACTAACATTAGCTTAATGTGCAGTGATATATTTGTAATTATTAGAAATTTCCTTTCTCGGACAGAACGTCCGTGAGCGAAACTTTCAGAACCTGTAACAGTAAAAATTGTCTCCAGAACCTCATTAGAAAGAAATTTAAATGCACAGAAATTACAGATTACGCAAAATTCCATTTTCCTATAACTGTTTTCAGTGTTAAGCTGTTTTTGTATAACTAGAGGGAAAACAAGTGTAAAATTTTTAGTAAATTTTCAACTGTTTGTTCATTATGATCACATAACGCCTTAAAGGGAAGCAGTCCTGAGATTTTCACTGTAATGATAATTAAGAAGAGTAAAAAACATAACCTTTCACCAGTTTATACGCGTGGAAATGAAAAACTGTCTCCGTACGCGATTCTGAAACATAATTCCTGCAAGCGATCGTGTAAGAGCCGGCAAAAAGATGGTACGTCATGCATGCCCTACTCACCAAGTTGACAGCCGTGCCTCTGAAAACCAATTTAAGTGTTGAAATGATTAGTTGCAATTTTATCATATAATGTGAAAGTTTGTGGTTTTATTATTTCAAACAAAATATTTCAAGCATTGATATATACATAATTCATGAAAAATTAATATTGTTAACATAAATTTATATGTATTTTTAAACCAAATATACCATGAACTTGACATCAAATGGGCACGGTCCTTTTCTAGCTTCCGTCCGTGTTGCATACTTCTCAGCGTAGAAACCACTCTCGCGCGCGAATTCTTACCATACTGATGTACACAGTACTCCGTCTAGCTGATTTTGCCGAACGATAACCTGTGCATGAGAGAGTCGAATTCTTCAAAGAAAATATTGTTTGTATCTCAATATTTCTGTAAGTAGTCAGATATCGCCTTTCCTCGAAAAAAAAAAAAAAAAACTGTGACGTGAGCCGGGAAGGGTAAACACAGGGAGTCGTAGGGATATAATTTCGCTCCACTTTGCCGTGCATGTACATGTCCAGTCGGCACTGGCAGCAGCTAGTTCAGTGGCACTGTACTGCAGTCCAACCCCGGCTGCAGCCCCACGGTAAATGAAACATAGCTAGCCACTTTCCTTACCTCTCTACGCTTTTTTTCCCTCGGTTCTCTTCGAAGTCGATGCTCGAGGTGTTTCTGTTTTATAACTCATGTGAGCAAATGGTCGGGATTGCATCTGGCTTCAGGAGTTTTCTCGGTTTATAACCGAGGGCCACAGCCTGCCGGTCCACGTAAAATCATCGCTTCTCAAATGCTCCACGCACAGGTAGGTCACAACACGATATCGAGATTTTGTAGGCCGTAAAGTTTCTTATGTTCGGCATCGTTGTACAGAGATTTCCCAGCTATACAGCTCACCTTTCACGATACTTTTGTGGGTCTGGGACGGAAAAAAAAAAATTTCCTGGGAAATTTTCTGCACGATTCGAGCAAAACTACTGATGTTAGATAGCCTGACCAGACGACGCTGAATGCGGTCGCCCCTCCGTTATTACTAGCAGGCCTGTAGCTGTGTAGAACCGTTTCTACCTACAATCTGTACGTACTAGAACATGCATGAGCGGCGACAGCAGGGCTGCAGCTGCGCTTGTGATAGACTGGAAAAGTGTGAAGGGCAAACCGCGTACGGGGTATCTACCGTAGATCTAGTTGTACCGTCCACACGTGTACTGCGCGAATATAATACACAACACACACACACACACACACACACACACACACACACACACACACACACACAACGTAGAAACAATGTCAAATACTACTAGTAGTAGCCACCGACGTCTTCATGCATCCGGGTAACTAGGGAGCGTACGGATAACGAGCAGAACACGGCTGGCAAGAGTTGTGCCTCGGTGACGTCTGACTCTCCGCCAGGACTTGCTCATTAGCATATTCACCATGCAGATTCACACTTTTTCAACCAAAATTTACGAGCTTATTTGGTGATTTGAAAGTTTGTTTTCGGTGAAAGTAGTTCATTGGAGGTACCAACAACAACATATATTTTTTTAAAATTTCGTGAGGACTGCTTCCCTTTAAAGATTCCGAAACTACTGCTCTAAACTCATTGTTTACTTTGTAAAACTTTATTTGTCGCTATTGGAGCCAAAAGTTTTAAAGAATACAGGACACTTTCGGGACAAGTTATCCCTATCGGAGGGATTGCATACGTCACGGACGTTCGCTGGAATTGTCACTTACGTTCGTTCTACTACTAGGGTCATGTTCCAGGACGGATAACTAATCGGCAGAGAGTACCTAGCCTCCTAACTCTTTCAAAAATTTAAAAGGTATTGTCAATGCAAATTATAAGAAATTTGACATTCTTACAACATATGTATTGCTCAGAGGGGGATCAGGAGGTGAATTTTCAGAGAAAATATTAAGTATTTGCTTGGTTTTCGGTGAATTGCATGGTCCAAAAACTGCGGACGAGCCTCAGTCCGCTCCAAAAATGACATGCAGCTCCTCGGCTAGAGAGCCAAAGGTAAAATGTACCTTCGCCATCAAAGCAAGATGGTCTCCCACTCGAAAACGTTTTAATCATCACGGACGTTCTTTTTTTCTCGGAGGTTCGTCTAAAAATATAATTTCGGTTACTACAAAGGATGAACAGAAACTCGAAACAAACATATTATCGTGTGGCTAGATCTTAGTTGATTACGACTCAGAACAATATCGTCAATAACGTTGAATGGGCTACGATCTTTATTAGAAAATAGCGGAAGCACGTCCGTATATAATGAAAACTGAGTATAATTTTGCATAAAAGAATGTTATGTCCCATGTACAGCCGGCAGACGAACAATTTTTGCAGGATATGTTCATTAGGTGGAACACCAAATTTTCGTATACATTACAGTTGGGACAACAAAGTGGAATTTGCAGCAGCGATAGAAATAAAAGCATCACGGACGTTCGTCTGTTTAGGGCTTTGATATTTCAATTGTTCTCTGTAATTTTATACGTGCTCATAAAGTTCTTATAATTTTGTGGTACATACCCATGATATGTCAGATCCAGAACATGGTCAGATATTAGATGCCACATACCATTAAAAAAAATGCACATCATCAGTTTGAAAAACAAAAAATTATTGTGAAAATAGCGTTTTCACTGTATTTTTACGCTTTAAGTCCTTGTCAAATTAAAAATATCAGGCAAAAGTCAACCAAACTATATATTTCCTAAAAGGAAATTTACCAATCTTTGAGATGACATGAAAAAATCTGGTTTCTTAGATCACCCTGGCGTGTTCTAAGGGAAAGAATGTCATAAGGTGCGAAAATTAGCAATTGTACATCGTTCAAAATTCTCACCCATATATAGTCTGCAAGAATGCTTGGAAGGTAAACTGGTCCCTACCCAACAGAGCGCGAGATGTCTCTTGTTGCTGATTTCATATAAAGAGCATTCCCCAAAGGCTAATGTAGTATCATTTAGAGCACTAATATCTCAAAACAAATGTTGTATCTGACCCTTTTTATTTCTTGGAACGGTTAATCATTCACATAAAACCATAACTTTAAGACATGAGTACTTATATGTGTATGAATATTCACGTAAGCAGGCGTGACACGTGAGCAGCCCATTCCTACGACCGTCAAGTATACTTCATTCAAAGTGTACTATAGTATATAATTACAGTGCATGAGGCTGAATGCACTCTAACAATATAAGCACCGACAAATTCTGAATTTGCTCCGAAGGTCAGTTATATTCAATGAGGCCGCAGGCCGAATGATGTGAATGATGTGAATATACCTCCAAGCTTATAGTAGGTTCAGGGGAGGCCTCATGGGTCCAGGAACGACTTGGTAGCTATAATTCTTAGATTTTATATCATGTTTTGAAAATGCACGCCCAAATTTTCTAAAAGAACATACAAATGAATATACAAATGTGAGCCTGCACCACAAAACCAGCAAAAAGTCGGCAGAAATGGATTTTAGTTAAAGGACACCTTCATAAACATAAGGATTGAGAAAATGCAACAATATTAGTAGAACACATCAGTGAAAGTTTGAGGAAAAATTGAATGAATTTTTTAAATTTTTGTGTTGGAACCGCTGGATGAGGAGACTACTACAGCTTGTGAGTCATATGCGTACAACAGTATAAAGAAAATATAAAAGAAAATTCAACATATTTTCACTTTTTTCGCATAATAAAAGAGCAATTGACTTGCCTCTTTCTAAAGGCAGGGGGAATAATATTACCCATAACATTTATCGGTAACGAGTCAGGGGAATGTGTACTTTTTTCAAAAGATGGAATTTTGTGAAATTCTCTTTATATTTTCCTTATATTGTTGTACGCATGTGACATCTAAGTTATTCATACACTGCAGTAGTCTTCTCATCCAGCGGGTACTGCAAAAAAACTTCAAAAATTCATAACTTTTGAACGGATTGTCTGATTTTCCTCAAACTTTCAATGATGTGTTCTACTAATATTGTTACATTCTCTCAATCCTTATGTTTATGAAGGTGAACTTGTCCTTTAAGTTCAGATTCTAAAAGAACAGACTCTAAGCTTTAAAATGATATATGACTCAATCCATATGGACTCTCCTAACCTATCTAAATGTTGGAAAGAAAGTACACACTCTGGATAAGTGTGAACTGAGAAAAGAGGCTGGGAAGAACAGGGTCTATTCAAGCACATAATCTTTACCAAGCCGAGCTAGCTGTGCGATGAATGGAACAAATAACAGGTTGACAACCACCAGGTGAAAAACAATAAAGGGATTATTAGATTAAGCTGAAATTGTGCGTGCTTGAGTAACACATTCTGTTGATGATCATTGCAAACTTTCAAAGCAGTAGCACAATCCCTTCTAATGTTATTGGAGTTGAAAGTGATGAGCATGGACTGGGTTCTTAAGAAATGAAAAGAGGACTGAAAAAAAAAATCACACTATTCTACAAAAAAGTGTTCCAGAAAAACTGCTAAAAACCGAATTTCCTTTTTGTTTTATGATCCCAAACTGTAGCATAACGTAGAAGGAGACATAAAATATGAAAACGTCAAGATTGGCTAGATCCAGAAAGTGCAGACGAGCCCCAGTCCGCCCCAAACATGGCATGCAGCTCCTCGGCTAGAGAGCCAGAGGTGAATGTATCTGCCCCATCAAAGCAAGATGGTGCCCCACTCGATAACGTTTTAATCATCACGGACGTTCTTTTCTTCACGGAGGTTTGTCTGAAAATGCAATTTCGGTAGAAACTCAAAACATACCTATGACCATGTGCCTAGATCTTAGTTGATTACGACTCAGAACAATATCGTCAATAACGTTGGAATAGGCTACGATCTTTATTAGTGAACAGCGTACGCACGTCCGTGACGAAAACTGAGTATAATCTTGCATTAAAAAAATGTTATATCCCATGTACAGGCAGCACAGGATATGCAGGATATGGACATTAGGTGGAACATCAAATTTTCGTATACATTGTAGTTGGGACAACAAAGTGGAATTTGCAGCAGCGATAGAGATAGAAGCATCACGGACGTTCGTCTGTTTAGGACTTTGCTATTTCAATTGTTCTCTATACGTGCTCACAGAGTTCTTATAATTGTGTGGTACATACCAATGATATGTCAGATCCAGAACACGGTTAGATAATAGATGCCACGTACCTTAAAAAGTCACATCATTTGTTTGAAGAACAAAAATTATTGTGAAAATAGCATTTTTACCGTATTTTTACGCTTTAAGTCCTTGTCAAATGTAAAGTATCAATCAAAAGTAAACCAACCCATACATTTCCTGAAAGGAAATTTCTCACCCATATAATTACATATATATATATATATATATATATATATATATATATATGTATATATAGGCAATAGTCTGCAAGAATGCTTGGAAGGTGAACTGGTCCCTACCCAGCAGAGCGCGAGATGTCTCTTGTTGCTGATTTCATATGAAGAGCATTCCCCAAAGGCTAATGTTGTATTATTTAGAGCACTAATATCTCAAACAAATGTTGTATCTGACCCTTTTTATTTCTTGGAACAGTTAATCATTCACATAAAACCATAACTTTAAGACATGAGTTACTTATATGTGTATGAATATTCACGTAAGCAGGCGTGACACGTGTGCAGCCCATTCCTACGACCGTCGAGTATACTTCATTCAAAGTGTAGGGGAGACCGGGTCTAGTTGTTACACGGGCAAATTGTTACACTGTCATTTTCTCTATTATGATCAAAAGAGGGCGTTACAAGTAATATCAAATCAGAACGTATAGCCAACGATCTCTGCATGCAAAATCTGGCGTTGCCTGGACGTCACATGTAGAAGGTAGGTCCAAAAAACACTTTTTTACCTCTCCGAGTAAAATTTTGAAAAATTCGATTTTTCTTTATTACACCAAATCCATTCTTCTCCAGTAAGTGATGAGTATGTGGTTGAAAGAAGTGTGTTTTGGCTGTCTTTTGATGAAAGTAGCAACACGTGATGTTTGATTGTTTATTGGCCACACGTGTGAAAAGTTTTTTGAAAACGCACTGGGTCAAGTTGTTACAACAACTTGACCCGTCTGGAGAATCGAGTGGTGTAACAACTTACCCCAATGCACTTTCAATTGAATTTATGGTTACACACACACACACACACACACACACAAACACACAAACACACACACACACACACACACACACACACACAACACACTCATACACCCAAGCATAGGCTAACATGCACACCCAGACAGGTTAATATTAAGAATTACCTAACACGTCAGATCTGCATTACCCGATTTGAGTTGACTTTCTAAGGTGTAACAAAGTACCCCATGTGCTGTAACAACTTACCCTAACATCGGGAAAAGTTGTTACAAAATTTTGTGTTTATTGATTACGTAATATCCTGTTTATATTATCTGGACTTCCAAAGTTTGTACTGTTTTTGATTAAAGGAGGAAATAAGGTATCCTCAAAGCAAAAATGAAGCCGATTCCTCTATTCGGTTTTTGTACAGACCTAAAAATGTGAAAATTGTAACAACTACTAGACCCGGTCTCCCCTACCATAGTATATAATTATAGTGCATGAGGCTGAATGCACTCTAACAATATAAGCATCGAGAAATTCTGAATTTGCTCCGAAGGTCAGTTATATTCAATGAGGCCGCAGGCCGCATTGAATATAACTGCCCGAGGGCAAATTCAGAATTTGGAGGTGCTTGGTACTTGTTATAGTGCGATAAGAAGCCATGGACTATGTGTTATATAAAATAGTATACATACCCAGGTAAATGAAAAAAAAATATGAAAGCCTTGATCACTCACCAGTTTCTTTCAACCTGTGTCTCTTTAGACGAAATCCTGAAGATCCAAATTCAACTAGAGTCTATCTAAATCTATATCTAGAGTAACAGTGCAAGTAATAGTACGTTAGGACTAGATCTACGAGCGACAGAGCTGGTTAACACTTAGGACTGTTTACTGTAGTGGATCTAGACGCCCTACTTACTGCACTTGGTCAAGGACCAGGACTAGACCCTAAATGATGTATTGTAGGATCACTGGTCTAAGCGCAATCGGATTTAAAAACAAGCTCGTGCCAGGCATTGTAGGCATTGTATGCTATGACTGTACATGTTAAATCGCATCAAATATGTACAGTCTATGTGAAGTGCATAAAGCTATCTCACCACTCTCAAACTCTTGTAGATTGTACGACCACGACCATGGATTTTCTACTTTAAAATCAGTAATAAGATTCTGCACGTGTTCCAAATCAGTAGTGTATCGATCAATACTGACGAGACCCTCCTCGTACTTCACCCAGGCTACAATGACCGAATCATCTCGACAGACAGCTGGGTAGGGAGACATACCCTCTTTGTTCAAGACATGCTGCTTCTTCCCAGTACCATCAAGGCACACGACAACTGAATCAGCTAGCAGTATCAGTTTCCCTGTGTTGTGAAAGGAGAATACTTGCCGAGGTGTATATCCATCACACATCATACTCCTGACAGCCTTACCACCCTGTAGGGTAAATACATGGATCTGTCTGAGAGAACGATAACCCACGTAGATATTATCATCTCTATCCACAGCGAGGCCACCAGCCCCTCCTTCCAGAAATCCAGTCGTCCTGAACGTGACTTTGAGTTTCTTCCACTGTGGAGTACAATATAGTGAAATCTCGTTATTTCCATCGCGCACTGCAAGTCGGCCATCAGACAGGAATGTAATTTGAAAGATTCTGACATCCTTTAGCACGGTCTCCTGTAACTTGCCATCAGGGGAGTAGAGATAGATTCCGCCCTCAGACGATCCCACCGCCATCTTACCGCCCGGTGCACGAGTCATACAATCCATGCTATTTTCACTTGGCAACTCTGCAACTGCTTTGATATTCCAACTCTCAAGCTTTCCAAGAAAGAGTTCATTAAACTTCTCATATCTGCGGAATGATAACTTCTGAGCTCGTTCTGCCACACCTCTCAGTGATTGGTCGTCAGGATCATCTCGTTCGAGAAATCTCTTCAAGTTCTCACACAGCGTGTTGTGTGCAAACAAGGCGTCCTTCTCTAGCGGTACCTTCATACCATTTGTTACCAGCTCTTCCATAGCGGTCACGTGATTGATTGTTTGCCGACTCTCGTCCTCCATGACTTGAATTTCCTTCTCGAATTTCTCAGACCATTGTTTCACTTGACATTTCAGCGCTTCTCTACTGGCTGACAATTGCTGCATGTATTCCTCATACGTCTTGTCGATGTAATCATTGATCTTTCTAAACATACTTGTTATTTCATTGCGTTGTGTCTCTATAAACTCCATATGATTTTCAATGGTAATTTTCTTTGATTTTACTCCCCTTTTCAACTCTTTGATATTTTCAATCAATTTTTCCTCATGGATAGCTGCCTCTTCGATATCATGTCCTGCTTTTAAGTGTTTCAACATCCCACACTTACAGCAGACGTACTCCTGACATCCAGTGCAGAAACACTCCTCGTCATCATTAGGATGTTTCTTACATTTCCGTCGCATTTTAAGCGGAACTTTTCCCGAGAGAACCTCGCTCACGGATACCACTTCGTGGTTGGAGAACGGTTTCCAGGTAGAGTGGCTTTTCTCACAGGCTTTACACATATATTTCCCGCAGTCCTGACAGTAGCACAGAGCTGGAGACTTGTTGTCCATCTCACAAACTGTGCATGTTGGACTCGTGACTTTCACTTCGTCCACGAGGGAACTCAAGGGTATGTTGGTTTGCAACTTATCCACATCTCCACTGGGTAGGGGCGTTTCTTTCCTGCATATAGGGCATGTTATAGTTTTCTGAGTTTGAGATATTCGTTGAAGACAGTCTTTGCAGAACGTGTGAGAGCATGTCAGTGATTTAGGTTGGTTGAAAAGAGTCAGACAGATAGGGCACTCCAGATTCTGGCTGATGATCTGATGAAACGTTGCCATAGTGTTTATTTCTCTATTAGCAAAAGAAACACCAAGTGGTAAAAACATCGATAAATACCATAAAAAACTGAGTTTATCGTTTACCAGATAGAAAGGGCGAAAGTTCGTTCGAAACATGTTGGTAGAATGTATACATTCTTAAAACCGAACGAAATAATGAAGCACAATCTAACAGACCAGTGTGAATGTTTTCTTTTTTTATCATATCCGCTGAGGATACATTTCCGGGTTTAAAGAATCTTCATTATTTAGCATGGTTCATTTGAGTGGAGGAGATAACATTAAGGTATTAAGTGGACCGCCATACGATGACATAGAATAAAATTAGATGCAACTCGTTGATACTCTTACAGAAGTATTCGTAAAACAATAATGAGTTGCACTGTATTCAATTCAATTCATTTATTTTCATTTTTTTCCAACAAAACATAACAAAGAATAAATACAAAATTATGTCATAAACGTATACATTCGATACGACACACTTATAAAACATAAAGATACACTCATCAAAATATATATGGTATTAGATTCGAGCATGCAGCTAACGGGGGGAGGGCTACTCTTTTAATCGTGATCTTGAACAATCTACTTATCAGCGATAACATCATCCAGTTATGTCATTTGTCATGTAAAAAAGGAAAAAATCAATGAAAATGAGCGATATGAGAGATATTTTGATTAAGAATCGTGCGTCCATCAATGTCCATTTGTCTGTTTGTATGTAGGCCTCATGGAACAAGAAGTCCTTCAATCTATACAATATATATATATATATATATATATATATATATATATATATGAGAGAGAGAGAAAGAGAGAGAGAGAGAGAGATGATTTTCATTTTTATTGCATGACAATAATGGCTTCCTCAGTCTTGGAAGACCCGGAAGAACTTTCATCCACTTGTTTCATGCGTGAGAGATAGAGTTTAGCACAGAGAAAATATTTGTTTTCGAATAGCCAAACGTCGAAATGGTGCAAGAAAGGGGTGAATAAAAGTAAATGAGTACGGATAAAAGGGCCTTTCAGCTCCTGTCTGACTGTAGGCAGTCAGGTCTACAGTCACCTTTGATTCGAAGTCCTTTCGACTGAGTTTTATGTATACATGGCGAGAGACAAACGCTCTTGCAGACAATGAGACAGATTTGACAGCCAGAATTGGCTTCCTGTATACCTTTCCAACCATATAATCCTGTCATCAACCCCATCTTTATTTGAACGCTTAAAGCTGTCTTGAAGGCCTTCGATGAGATGCTTTCATTATTTAGGATAGCATCCTCTTATTGTTGATTAGAATGCATCAACCTCAGTTCTGGATGGCAGTCTCGAAGAGATCTGACCTTTGCCAAGTTTATTCACTTCTCCAATAATTATTATACTTACGTGATATCTGTTAGCATAAAATGTTTGATGTAACATTGTCAGACGTTAATTTATTTCCAGCGTAGACAATGATTAAAATCTTTATTCTACAGCATATTGTAACATGCTGATTGATATGCCAGTTTTTCTGTTCGCCTAACTTTAGACATTGCATTACGAATATTAAGAGAGGTGTGGGGTGGGACTAAACATGCTCACAAAATCACCACATTCAAGACAGAAAACTATTCACCAAACAAACAAGGGCATACAACTTTGAGCATATGCAGTGGTCATGCATTATTTGTAAAACTACGTGTCAAGCACAATATCTATTAACACACAATGAGAGAGGGGCACGATTGTGGATATCGTTTCGTGATATAATGCTTACCGAGTTATGCTGTACTTCCGGGTTCAATACTGCTGATTTATGTCTGGTTCCGAATTAAATGTAGACATAAACTTGCAATCTGTTGTCTAACCACCCTGTAGGAAAGTGCCAACACGTATTAGGCTGAATGTGGTCTTAATTTTAACACCCATGCAAAATAGATTAACTCACGAAGAGTGTGTTTTCCGACAGAAAAATGTATTACACAGCACACACAAAAATGGCCGGACAACTTTCAAAGGAAAGTCTGTATTTTTTGTGACCTGTTCGCTCTGACCTCTGATAAAAGCGGGTTTTCCCCGCATCCAAAACACTCTATGAGTGTCTACCTGAAATCACAGCGCATAATGAAAGTTCCTAGTGGACAGCAAGAATTTCGTGTGACATTGAAGGAACGGTATAGTTTTGGTTGGGGTTAGGATTAAGGTTTTAGCTTCTTGGGAGATAATTTGAAACCAGTGGTATGAAATACACTCAGCAAAAAAAGAAAGTAAACGCTTTTTCAAGTTTAGATTTCTCATAGAATATTTGGCTGAAAGGTAATGTATTATTTACCATATCGAAGGTAATTTAATTGGCTATCAACCTGGTAGGTCAACAAAAAGGGAAATTTTACGCATGAGTGAACACCTTTGTTTTTCTCTCCCAGGGCACAAAAGAAAAAAAATTGCAAAACTGAGCAAAGTTGTCATTCATGCGTATGTGCTTTCCCATAGAACAATAAGAACAAACAACAAATTTCACACAAAATGAAACATGAATCAAGTTGCAAAAATAA
Organism: Diadema setosum; assembly: GCF_964275005.1. Lineage (NCBI taxonomy): Eukaryota > Metazoa > Echinodermata > Echinoidea > Diadematoida > Diadematidae > Diadema > Diadema setosum. Next base: position 9,188,037 of record NC_092687.1, read on the forward strand.
ACCATTGATCTCTATGATATCGTTAAAGCCAAAATCATCAATGAAGGCTAAAAATAATGGAGGAAAATAAAGAATCTTTTGTCAAATGTAAATTCAAATGAAATAAGAGAAGTAATAATTAACAAAATTGATAGAAATTTGAACGTTTTTTCAAATAAGGAAAATGTAAATAATGTTTGGCTCTTGAATTTGTCTCATGAATTCTGAAATCACTAGATTAACAGAAATAAAGAAAGAGATTCTGTTCATTTAATCATCTTTATGCTTATTATTCCCCCTGTCATGTGAAGTTTGACTTGACAGAAATTTCTTATTTCCCCCTCTAGTTTCCCACTTTGCTTTCTTAGAGGTTATACAGAGTTAAAGAGAACGAAAACCTATTTTGCTATTTTATTCATGTCTCTCATTGGGATAAACTGGTCTTTTGTTGTCAATGTTATCATGAAGGGCATTTGCAAATGAAATTTAACTTGTCAATTTTTGCAATTTTTAATGTTGTGCCTTGGAGGACAACAACGAATGTGCTCACTCGTGCGTAAATTTTCATTTTTAACTAACCTATTAGCCTAATAGCCAATTAAATTACCTCTAATATGGTATATAATACATTGATTTTCATCAAAATCTTCTACGAAAAATATGACCTCAAAAAAGTGTTTACTTTCTTTTTTTTTTTTGCTGAGTGTATATACAGAGCATACAAACTTCTAAGAAGAGTCCAAACTTTATTGACGAAAATCAGTTTTGAAATGGCTGAGATATCCTAAAACCAAAAAGGTTGTAATAAAATATAGGGCCCACTTTTAATTAGCATCTCTTTATTTATTTTTTTCGATATCTCGGCAATTTCAAAACTGATTTCCATCAATTATTTTTTTTTCTTAAGAAGACAAAGAAGAGTCGCCCATATAATCTGCATTTTCACAAACCATACGTGGTTTTGAATTGATATTTCCCAAAGTTAAAATCTGAATCCCCATGTCAATCAATAGGATAGGTCTACAATAATTCTTAAATTCTTAAAGAGAAATAGTTAAAGATGTTAGAGATCAGGTAATCTAAGTAAAATGTTACATACTAGCTTAGAACGTTATGTAATGTATTTAAATATATGATCCATTTTTTTTTTATTCCTGGGACTTTTCAAACTATAACAAAGAGCCGATATTTTTAGCTAAAAAATTAACTATATATATTTTCCAACCATATCGTATTCCACTGAAGTTCGCATGACATTATAGGGCCATCGTAGCCTCACATTCAGCTGCCTCAACTGCATAATTCCGCAGCAAACTCTGCTTCAACAATGATCATACACTCATCATCATAACTTCTTTACTTTAGTCACTCCTCTGGTTACCCATACTGCACCGCATTCAAATTAAGCTGTTCCATTTTGTATATCATTGTTTGAATAGATTTGCCTTTAAATACAGTATATTACTGATCTGTTTCATCAGTACACTTCCTCAAGATCATTCCGTTCTAGTAATACTGGCCTCCTCATATTCCCCCCCCCCCATCCGACAAACATAAAAAAAAACAATGGGGTAAAAGGTCTTTTCTTCACGCAGGATACTCTCTCTGGAGCAAGCTTCCTTTACACATTCGTATTATCTCAATAACTTGCAATTCATCGTGTAACAAACTTTCCAAAATGGTTAACACGTTTAATAATCAGGTTGTGTAATAAACAATATCATTTATCATCCATCTTATTTCTTACACTTCTTACATTCAAGTGACCAATCTTCAGGCCATTCTTTTCATCCAAAGTGTTCCTCTCGACCCAGGTGTATATTAAATGGGTAGTTGGCAATGCTGGGGTGATAATGATGGCAGGGCCCTCTGGTAGAGCAGTGGAACCTCCGAAAAGGCTACACCGGTATAAAAGAAGGCGTTATTAGTCAAATAATTGATACCTGAATACCACTATAACTATTACTACAACTTCTACTACTACTACTACTACTAATAATAATAATAATAATAATGATTATAGTTATAATAATGATAATAATAGTAATAGTAACAGTAAAAATAAATATTGTTCTTATCAGTGTTGTTATTTTTTATTGTTGTTATCATTATTATCGTTATTATTGTCATTATCATTATCTCTGTATGGTGGATACTATGCAGTTCGATCATGTTTGTATCGCTTCTTCACACCGATGATTCACTGTCTCTGTGTGGAAAACCTTACATTGGCTTTGTCACCGATTTGGTATCCATTCATACATTCATACATTTCCCGCTATTAAGCCATATCAGGCACAAAAATAAAAAGAGTAGAACACAATTCATGTTTGTTTGATTTTTATGAATCTCCCGCCGGACTTTCAGTGACTTTTTTGTGTGTGTGTTTTTGTGGATTTTTGTTTGTTTTTTTTTTTTTTTTAGTCAAACATCGATGTAGAAACAACCTCAGCTATACATCGTTAGCTCGTCTTTCTTGTCTATTGAAAATGCAATCGCAATATCACCGTTTTTATTGTTATGATTCTCGACATTTGTACACTGAATCGACGAAACAAAACTTCAGAAAAATGTACCGAGTCGATCGTCAACAGTTAGGTCTTTAATATAAAGAGAATAGTTCGGCCTATCTAGAGGGGACATGCATTGTTCCTTATCCATAACAGGCACACTTGGAAAAGTGCAATTTGTCATCGTTGCCTTTAAAGTTCATGTGCTCAGCTTTGCATGACATTTGTCAAAATAATTAGGTAATAATGGATAGAAGAAACGCTCTCCTTTCCTCACAACTAACTTTGCGATCTCTATAACTGACAATTGTAAAAATCATCGACCCCCAAAATTCGATAATTTTTTTTTATTTGATACGCACTGTACAATAACGGAAATGGAAGGGAAGCGGGAAGTGGATACAGGCGATGACTCAAACAGACACACAAACACTAGTAGTAACACATTCTTATTAGTCTAACAACTTGAGCTAAGATTTAATTTCACCATTAATTTTGTACATCGTTGAAACTAGTCTTTTATTAATAAGAGCCACTGTCAACATGTTACAAAGAGGTTACTTTGCTTGACACTACGCTGATGCATAGCAACCACACAGACAACACGCAAATACAAAATTTGCTTCGTAAAACGGTGAGTGGGCAGTGATATAGCTCACAATCTGTAGTAAGATCACTTCATTTCATACATGGACTAAAACCTAACGAAACCAAAAAAAAAAAGAAAAAAAGAGAAGATATTTAAAAAGTCAAGGAAAACAGAAGGAAGCACGCAAAATACCGCCGTAAAAACCTGAGTTTTGTATAAACTGGAGGTATACATACGCAGCGATATGTGCGAAGATACAATTTAAAAACAAAAACAAAACTAAAACCTACAAACTATAGAATTACAGTGGCATGCACAACCGCTATGGAACATCTTAATGCTTGACGTAAAAGTCGTGCAGAAATATATCATTTATCAATTTTGTATTTATTTTCAAATATTCATAACACAGCGGCCCCTTCAAATACGTGGTCTTCCACATGGTCTTGTGTTGTGGAATACAGAATATTTCAAACCTTAAAATATATCAAACAAATCATAGAAATAGAACATAAAAGAAAATAGACATAAAGGTGATTATTGCAGTCTTCTGATTACATACAACTGAAAAAAAAAGTTCGTGGAAAATGAGTGGGAAAGAAAATTAATATGTAAAAAAAAACAAAAAAAAAAAACAGATGAATTATTATCGAATGGTAAAAGGATCGTGTGTGAGTGAAAAGAGTACCACTTGTTGTGATTATCCCTGAATAGCCTAACACTGCAAAGTCAGTCTAAAAAAAAAAAAAAACAAAACAAAACAAACCAAAACAAAAACAAAACAATGCATGATAAAAGCTTACTCCCCTGCAAATATTGTTGAATTCAGTTTATGGCTTTGAAGCTACACAGGTGTTTTGTACTTGATATTTAAGGTAATTTGAAGTTATGCTGCGAGATACATATAGGGGCCTCAAAGAAAATAAAGATTCTTATTATAAACCAACAACAACAATAACAAGATAAACGGGTTTGCATACTTTAAGTGGTTACGATTGGCAATGATGATCTTAAATCGTTCTGTTCAGTGGCACAACAGGTGCTGCTATAGGTGAGGCTCCGTGGCAAAGATTTCCAGAGATATTGTTGACTTAGTAAACTTTTGCCACCAGAAAGTAAAAAGAAAAACACCGAAGTAGAAAATGATTATAATCAACAACAACAACAACAACAACAAGAATACACATACATATTGTAAATGCAGAAGAAACAAAGAGTAGTATGAACACATCACGATTACAAGTTATACAGGCAAATAATTATCCTTATGTGATTAAAATTCCATCGAGTAAATTTACGCTGAACCCTCATCTGGGTTTAGTATTCGCAGAGAGATATGAGAGAGAGAGAGAGAGAGAGAGAGATGGCAAAGACTTGAAGTAGTTGTATGTAACGAGGTTGATAAATGATCGGATTTGTCAATGTTACAATGAGAGGGGAATGTTTATACGAAACACTGAAACTGCAGTTATGTAAAACAAAAACAATACACGAAGTGGTATGCAATTACTTTGTAAATATCAACATTTCATCATTAATTTCTAATTGAATTGCAAGTATACACAAATTCTCGTTAGTATTGATTAATTACAATAATCTTTTCACAAGGGATCGACGCTAACCTGTTTCTCTGGGGACCCGTTTGGGCTGCTAGAATCTTTAAATCTGAAATTCTGGTGGCCGGAAAGAGATATGTACTGTGATCCAAGATAAAAACACACTATAACAGTCCATTTTGAATTTTAGTTACCCGATCGGACCATCAAAGGATAACCTTTATTGGCCACCGCTATTATATAAAATGTCGAGCCATATAGTAGCTGTTTCTCATCATTCGAAGTGTGCTGTACAGGACTATACTACAGGATATCAATGACATGAATATGAATGAATAGTAAACGCTTTTTACTACCAACACTACGCATCTTCTCTAAATGTCGGAATAATGATATATATTGTGTGTGTAAAGATACTTTCATAACATCATCAAAACATTCCAAAAGATGTCCAACATTAAGTTTAAAGCCAGCGAAATATTCTATGTTTTTATCAGCTATGAAAACTCAGTGATTGCTTTGGTGAAGTATAGACGCAACAAGCAGGTCAGGTTATACGATAAATGAAACGACATTAACAAACATATTTCTAATGCTTGCTATGATTTAACATACCAAGACAATCAGGTTACTTCGATAAATACTCTTAATCTTTTTCGTATACATGATTGTACACCTTCTCGTTCACCCTATTTGGTATAGCACAATAACAGAGATGCGGCACTTCAAATCTCCTCCGTTTTTAACGAATTGACGTCAGTGGTTTGATGCACGACACTATTTCACTCCAAAATTTACCAAAGAGAAAGAAGCTATTACAGACATCACAAAGTAAAGAACATAATCAAATTAAAATGTGAATAGAACAGAAAATGACGAGGAGAGAGAGAGAGAGAGAGTGAAAGAGAGAGAGTACGAGGGAGAGAGAGAGGGAGAGAGAGGGAGAGAGAAAGAGAGAAAGGCTGATAGAGGTTGGGAGAAATGAAAAGGAAAAATGAAAGGTGAGTCACGAATCAAAGTTTGTTTGGGTGATATCCTGTTTGACAATATTTTTATCCAAAATCTGTAAGGCCTACAAGTTCACCCAAGCAGTGTTTATTTTATGTCTTGTTTTGTGCAAAGTAATACATGTATTTCATATTTTCCTACTCATAACAACAGCATCTGTGTTTTAAAATGGAGAACTGTTATGGCCTCTGTACCCTGGCTGATCACAGGGCTACGTGTTTCCAAACACTTTGTGGAGTGTCCGGATACATTATGAATTAATATGTCAATACTGAGGCATAATACTGTATTACTGCTCATTCTCTTGTTTTATTCAGATGAGATGTCAATTTCTGGGTTCATGAATGCCGATATACTTACACTACGTCTATTAAACATGACTTAATATTGTGATAAAGTGTTGAGCAGTAAACTGAAAGAATAACCTGACTTGTTTACCACAACAATGATAAATATGCATTAGGCCAGATTCATTACTATGGTCTGTCATTTCTTTTTTTCTTCGGTTTCGATTTTGTCATACTGTCCCTTGAACCTGAAAATCAATCGTTAAAGTACAATTTTCTGTATGTCATCACATTTTTTTTTTAATGGGGGGGGGGGGTAGCTTCAAGGTATATTAACAATTGAAGGGTTGCATTCTTGGTTCAAGTATAAAATTGAAGTTTATGTACCAAGTCGTCAAACGTACTTTTTTCTTTCTCTCTCTCTCACTACCCTGCTCTTACTGCATTGCTTTCCAGTGACATTATTATTTCATGATTGGAATATATAAAGTGGAAAATGCTCTGGACCTTCAGTAACAGTTTCTCAGCGTTATTAAATGCAATAACGTAAACACAATTAAACAATTCTTTTCATTCGGAAGCAGGAAAACATCTGTCACCGCAGTAAAAACCATTTCACTCCATGATATAACGCACCGCTGCATTGTAATGTTTATGAAATATATCATAAACAGAAAACTAAAAAGTACATCTCCCACAATGTTTACTGTAAAAACCGAAGATAATGACACAATCAACTGTTCATGGATCACAACTAATCAATTGTTATTGCCACTTCATAAGATGAGTTTTACCAATATAAACTTACATACTTACCTTAAACGTATAGGTTTGGATATAATACCAATTCCTGACATTCACCAAATCACGGAATCTTTACAAATCTTCTCTCAAACCTTAGAGCCACGAGAGAGTAGACTTGTGACTGTAGTAAGAGCGTAGTTTTAAGTTTATTTTAAAATGTTATGTTTATGGCAAATCTGGCGTGGGCGCCAAAGTATGGCCAAAACTTCGCAGGTGCTATGGCTATAGATTGTATGAGGATAATAGTATTCAGGCAAAAGGTCATCATTCCACATGCACTTGGGGACAGAGAGGGGCACACTCTCCAGGGAGAGGGGGTAGTGGGGGGGGGATGGGGAGAGGTAGCTCCCAAATTATAGAATCTTTACAATTACTTTTCTCTAGAACCAGAAGTAATAAGCTGAGTTAGTACTATGAATAAGTAGGTTGGTGACTGCAGTTTAAAGCTAGTTCATAGCAGATAGGGGGATGAAGGGGGGGGGAAGCAAATTCTTCCTAATTATTTCGTTTTCATCTTCTCCTTGAAAACACATGTTGATTTTGTCAACAAACTTGACATGCATTATCACTAAATATAGGGTAGAAGAAGAATCATTTATATAAAGTAAATTGATGAGCACCATGCTCCCACCACAATGGGGACTTATAGGGGACCCCAGTACCACCAAATTAGAGAATCTAAAAATATAAAAGTCTTCCTTAAAATCAGAGATGCTATGAGTGATACATTAGTGACTGGACTTTGTACTAGGTTACAGTGAATTCAGCGGTGGCTCCAACGGGTCAGGGAATAAATTTGTGGCTATATAGTGTTTTGAGTAATTGAGTCCATTTTTGAAATTACGGTCACCTTTTTAAAAGAAAATATGAATGAATATACAGATTAACACTTTACGGTGTAACCCCTTGGAGCCCTCTCCGCTCCCCCCCCCCTCCCCCCCCCCCAAAAAGTTTTCATAATGTTCTTTGGAAATATTCTGCAAGAATGCCTGGAAGGTGAACTTGCAATACTCAGGCAAACGTGAAATCCCCAGGGGTGATTAACGGTTTATTCTGAAGATCATCCCCAAAGTGTTGTATCATTTAAAGCACTAATATCGCAACTAAAAGAAGACCCCCCCCCCAAAAAAAAAAAAAAAAAACCAAACAAACAAACAAACAAACAACAACAACAACAACAACAACAACAACAACGTTGTGACAGGCCTTTTTATTTTTGGAGTGGCCAATCCTACACAGGAAACATTAACACTACGACATGACTATTAAGGTCTCTTTGAAGCGTAAGAATATTCATATGACTAAGCATGGCATATGTGTAGCCCAATTCTATGGGTAAACTTCAGTCAAGTGTATTCCTTTCACTTAGCATATTACACCGAAGATCCCTTTTTTAATGACATGCTACTACCGATCAAATTTCGTCTATGCCAGCCAAGTCTAATAAAATATATACAGTCTATCTGGAGTGCAGAAAGCTATCTCACCACTTTCAAATTCTTCTAGGCAGTACCAAACTAGTCCTAATATTTGTATTCGGAAATCACTGATGAGGCTATGCACGTGCTTCAAACTCCTCGTGTATCGATCGATACTGACGAGACCCTCCCCATGTTTCACCCAGGCTACAATAACCGAATCATCTTGACAAACAGCTGTGCAGGCACGCATCCCCTCCTTCTTCAAGACTTTCTCTTTCTTTCCCTTGCCATCAAGGCTCACGACAGCTGATCTTTGTGTCAGTATCAGTTTCCCTGTGTTGTGATAGAAGAATGATTGCCTTCGGCCAAGTCCATCACACTTCATACTCTTTACAGGTTTACCACCCTGTGGGGTAAATACCAGGATTTTTTCGAGCATATAATAACCCACGTAGATGTTATCATCTCTATCCACAGTGAGATCACCCAACCTTCTATCACCAATCGTCTTGAACGTGACGTCAAGCTTCTCCCACTGTGGAGTGTAGAGACATATATTGTTTTGTGCATCACGTACAACACTTCGACCATCAGATAGGAATCCAATTCCAGAGACATTGACATCCTTCATCACAATCTGCTGTAACTTGCCATCAGGGGAGTAGAGATGGATTCCACCTCTAGACAATCCCACCGCCATTTTACCTCCTGGTGCATGAGCGATACACTCTATGTAAGTTTTCGAAGGGAGCTCTACGTCTGCTTTGACATCCCCCGGGTAACCTTCAAACTCTCCAAGATAAAGTTCATTGACATTCTCGTGTCTACGGAATGAAATCTTCTTAACTCGTTCTACCGCACGTCTCGGTGATCGGTCATCAGCATCATCTCGTCCCAGAAAGCTCTTCAAGTTTTCGCACAGGGTGTCGTGTGCAAACAAGGCGTCTTTCTCAAGCGGTACCTTCATACCGTTAGTTACCATCTCTTCCATAACGTTCATGTGATTGATTGCTTGCCGACTCTCTTCCTCCATGACTTCCAATTCCTTCTCGAAGTTTTCAGACCATTGTTTCACTTGACTTTTCAGCGCTTCTCTTCTGTGTGACAATAGCTGCATGTATTCCTCGTACGTTTTGTCGATGTCTTCATTGAGCTTTCTAAACATAGTTTTTATTTCTTTGCGCTGTGTCTTTATGAAAGCAATATAGTTGTCAATGGTTGTTTCCTTTGATTTTACTCCTTTTTTCAACTCCTTGATATTTTCCATTATTTTTTCCTCGTGGATAGCTGCCTCTTCGACATCATGCCCTGCTTTTGAGTGTCTGAGCATCTCACATTTACAGCAGACGTACTCGCGACATCCAGTGCAGAAAAACTCCTCCTCATCATTAGGATATTTCTTACATTTCCGTCGCCTGTTAAGAGGAACTTTTCCCGAGAGCACTTCGCTCACGGGCACCACCTCGTGGTTTGAGACCGGTTTCCAGAGAGAGTGGCCGTTCTCACACGATTTACACATATATTTCCCACAGTCTGGACAGTAGCATACAGCTGGCGACTTGTCGTCCATCTCACAAACTGTGCATGTTGGACGGGTGATTTTCAGTTCGTCCACGAGAGAACTCAGCGGTATGTTGGTTTGCAACTTATCCACATCTCCACTGGGCAGGGGCGTTTCTTTCCTGCATATAGGGCATGTTATAGTTTTCTTGTCGGACTGAGTTTGAGATATTCGTTGAAGACAGTCTTTGCAGAACGTGTGAGAGCATGTCAGTGATTTAGGTTGGTTGTAAAGAGTCAGACAGATAGGACACTCCAGATTCTGGCTGATGATCTGATGAAACGTTGCCATGGTGTCTTATTGTCTAAAAGCAAAATAAACACAAAGTGGTAAAATATCGATAAGTACCATAAAAAAAATGAGTTTAGCGTTTACCAGATAGAAGAGGCGAAAGTTCGTGCGAAACATGTTGTTAGAATGTACGCATTCTTAAAACCGAACGAAATAATGAAGCACGATCTAACAGACCAGTATGAATGTTATGTTTTTTATTATTATTTTTGACGAGGATGCTTTTTTTTCGGGTTCAAAGAAACTTCATTATTTAGGATGGTTCATTTGAGTGGAGGAGATCACATTAACGTATTGAGTGGTCCCGTTCTACGATGACATACAGGTGATGTAGAATGAATAAATTTGTCCGTCATCTCTCGACAATCTGATCGAGTTTCGAATATCATTAAAATATGAATAGCCACCCCTCTCTTTCATTTCGGTTTCTAAAGAAATAAAGAGAAAGTGATTAAGTAGGACACAGTTAAATCATTACAAAGAACAGTCCTAAAAAGGTCAGACATTATTATTTCAAGTTTCATTTCATTTCATTTCATTTATTTCCACTTTCGTAATTTGTTTATAAAGTTATATACGCATGTCATGAAATGCCCTAACTTACCATCTCTTTGCACAAATGGTTGGACATTGATTTATTTGAAGTGGAGACAACGATTACTATTTAGTTTTATTGTCATGCAGCATATTTCTTACATTCTTATTGATCTGTCGGTTTTTCTGTTTTGCATAGTGTCAACTCTATTACAAATATGGATACAGTATATTTCGTTTTACTAATCATGTTTACCTCAAATCAGCGAAATCATAACAGAAAAAAAAGAATATCTACCAGACAAACAGAAAAGAGTGAATTATCCAGTTATCATACATTATCTGTAACACTCTACGTGTGAGGCACAATCTTTAGGTAGATATACGAGTATGAATTGTATGCTTACCAAATGTGCCGCACTTCCGAGTTCAATACTGCTGATTAATGTCTGACTCCGAAGTACCATACACGACCTTAAGATCTAATGTCTAATCAGCCTGTTGGAAGATCCACACACATATGAAATTGAATGTGGTCTTACTTTTAGACCCATTTGAAATATACTCGTGAACAGTTTGTTATTTTCGACAGAGGGAGGGATTACACAGCGCTCACAAAATGGCCGAGCAGTTTTCAGAGGGATGTCTGTATTTTTCGTGACCTTTCACTCTAACCCATTATATTTATAGAAACTGGTTTTCCCCATGCACATGTTAAACAGTCTAGTGTGTATATGCCTAATTGAAATCACAGCGAAATCATGAACGTTCAACTTGCACATTGAGCCGTTCGTACATGATTTTGATATTCTGTCTTTCAGTGAACTAAGGGGATACTTTTTACGTATCACCATCCGGCTTGCAATGGACTTGAAAGCTATGCTTCGACGGAAAATGGCGCTGATCACCAAGTCTCATAAGTAGTCAATCCTAAGTGCAAACTGCCTCCGCCTCGTAGATATTACACATTGACCCACTAGGCAGGGTGATATCTCATGTCAGTGGAAATAGAGATGACGAAATACATGTAGGACCTTTTCAGCTCTTAGACTTCTGATGTGAACTAGTGCTGCCGTGTAGAATTTATAAGCCTTACTTTGGTAAATTCACACCAGAACATTTCGCATCACACATAATGCATATCACTACGTGCAAAAGACTTATATAAAATTATAGGAGCGGAAGCTTATTCGTGTTTGGACAACTATGCCTGAAACGTTCATATTCTTGAGCTGCAAGACATATGATTTTATTTTATTTCTTTCGCCACACAATTCCATTTTAGTTGTGACAATCTGGCATGTATATGCTTAAAAATTAGGTTGAAACAATCCCCACTAGCAACAAGGATATATGGGGATCTTTTTTTTATCAATATTTTAATACATCATGTTTGTATTATTTATATATTTCAATTAAACATTCGCACGAACCAATGGGAGGATATATTATATAAGTATACATAATTATCTTTATTGGTGCCTATATATTATTTTATATTTACTCTGTCAACTTGTTAACAAGGATTTTCCGTTACTGACACACTGCTACTAACAGCCACGCAGACAACACGCAAATATACAATGTACTTGAACGAGTGAGCGAGCAATAGGTTTACTCCTGTTAGAAACTCACTTTAATTTCATACATGCACTTACATCCATCAACACCCCCCCCCCAAAAAAAAAAAAAACGGCAAGGAAATATACAAAAAGCCAATCAAAACACCACAAAACTTGCAAAATACAGACGTAGAATATGAATCATGTATACAGTGGAGGTATACACACGCAACGAACTGTGCAAAAAGACAACAATAGAAAAAACAAACAGACAAACAAAGGGAAAACAAAGGGAAAATAGAATTATACTGGCATGCACAACTGCAATGGAACAACGTAATGTTTGGCGTTAAAGAAAACATAAAGAGAATTCAACATATTTTCACTCTTCTAGCATAGTATAAGAGCACTTTATTAGCCGTTTTCAGAAAGCTGGGGAAAAATTACTACCCTTAGCATGCTTAGCATATGTCAGTATCAAGATGATAGAGTGTGTAATTTTCATGAAATGTGAAGTTTTGTTTAATTCCCTAATCATTTTCTTTATATTGCTATACACTCACGACGTCACGAACTATGGTATATGCTCTTCTCGTCCACCGGTTCTAACACAAAACTTAAAAAAAACATAACTTTTGCATCGATTATCCAAGTTAAAATTAATGAATGCTCGCCTATAGAAATGTTTGTATTGCAGCACAAAATTGTCCTACATTGACGTAATTTGAATAGAGGATTTCAGTTTTCCTACAATAGTGTACGAGACTTTTTTTTTTGCGGTTTCAGTTTTGTCAAACCGCCTCTTGAGCCTGATACCAACCATTAAACATTATTCCAACCGTCTGCAAGAATAATAATGATAATAATAATAATCATAATCATAATCATAATAATGATAATAATAATAATGATAATAATCATCATCGTGATAATAATAATAACAATAATAATAAAAGTCAAGGGTGAAGCTTCACTACATTGGAAGAAGTTTCGTAATTGTAAACGCGTGTGTGGTGACATGGTGATGGTGTGTGGTGCGAACGTGTGATGAAGTAGGCTACATAACCGTGGGGAAGGAGTACTTAACACACGTCAATTCTACTATAAATCCTACGACATAATACATGGTTCATAAGCATTGCCCTTGGCATATAACTCGCCTTGCATATGATTAGCTAGTTATTAACTAGAAATGTCGCTACAGCGACTGGTTATACCCCCGCCAAACAACATTTCATAAGCTTTGGTCAAAACAACATTTCATAAGCTTTGGTCAAAAAACTGAGGAAGTAGTTAAATCCGCAAGATCTTTCCTTGATCTTCTGCCATTAATATGCCGTTACCATGGCAACGTACTTTCGGGTACTGTCGAAAAATGCGTCTTGCACATCTACAACCAAAGGCACACATCTGTACCAAGTTTCATGGAAATTGGGCAAAAACTGAGGAAGTAGTTTGCAACACAAAATTTTCCATCATTTTGGCTCATAATATGTGAGCTGTTACCATGGCAACATACTTTTTGTCACTGTCAAGAAATGTGTCATGCTGACCTATATCCTAAGACAAACATTCAATATGAATTCCATGAGAATTGGAAGAACACTGATGAAGCAGTTTTGCCATGAAGCATTTTGCCCTATATTTTACCAATAACATGCCGTTACCATGGCAACGCACTTTTTGCCACTGCGGAAATATGTGTCTTGCACATTAACATATTCAGATGAACATCTGTACCTAATTTCATAAAAATTGATCAAAAACTGTGGGAGGAGTTCGCGACGCAAGATTTGTACCCATTTTTGCCCATAATATGCCGTTACCATGGCAACGTACTTTTGGGTACTGTCAAAAAATACGTCTTGCACATCTACAACCCAAGGCACACATCTGTGCCAAGTTTTACTGGAATCGGTTGAAAACTGAGGAAGTAGTTCGCGACGCAAGATTTGCAACGGACCGACCGCCCGACCGCCCGACCGACCGCCCGACCGACCGCCCGACCGCCCGACCGTCCGCTGATTCCTATATACCCCCTTCAAACTTCGTTTGGCGGGGGTATAATAAGCATTAAATCGTTACACAGATATACAGTGATAAGTCTACACAAACATCACACATGAACTTAATGATATTTACAATGTATTCCGACAAACTTGTATAACTTCATCATTCCTAAGAGTTTAAATCTACTGACTAAGAAATAGTAGGTAAATGTAAATCATCTGTCTAGGTAATTGAAACAGAGTTTATAATCCCACCTATACTAATGCATAGAATTACAGCTGAATTATATGTAAATGAATCTCCTTCACTTAATTGAGATTTTGAAATACGTTGCTGTAAAGCTTTACTACTAAGTTTGTATACAATTGTACACACTTTTACGTATATCACCTCATGATAGCAACAGACATTTCTTCATATATGACAATTGAGTTAGAACAATCATTGATGTGTGGCTGAAATAACACGTATCAAAATTCTATCCCAATTTACCAACTGCTTACGAACCCTCGTCAAATGTTTTATTACTTATGATTTTTAATGAAAATTCCAAAAGGGAACACCGCTTGATATTCAAACACAACACAATTGAGCTACCAGTGAGAGGAACAGAATCTCGAATGAAGTTTGTTGGCAAGTTTTCATTGTACTTATGTGACATCTGGCGATTTATCGATTGGTTCGGGATGGAATTATGCGATCTTGGTACCCCGGGCGTGCGAACATGGCACATTAAGAATAAGGGTGTTCTGTCCAATGGCACAACAGCTCCTGTTATAGACGAGGTTACATGAAAAAGGTCTCAAATTACATTGTTGATTTATTGAACTTTTGGCATCATAAAAAGGAAAACACACACACACACACACACACACACTCACACACAGGAAGTCGAATATTCTAGAATATGAAGTGATTGCAATCATGCAGTAATAATAATAACAACAACCACAACAAACATACAAATTCGAAATGAAGACCCAAAGAGTAGTATGAACAGATTATAATTACAAGTTATACTGTTTCTCTGGTGACCCGTTCGGGCAACTAACATTTCTAAATCTGAAATTCTCGTAGCCGGAAAGACATATTGGCCCAAAATAAATACGACCATAATAATCCACTTTGATTCTTCGTTGCCCGATCGGGCCATCAAAGGAATTTTTTTTTTTTTTTTGGAAATTTCGTGGTCCCACATCAATTTTCAGCGAACCACCACGCGCCAAAGTTAATGTCGAATTCTGCTTATCTCCACGCGTAGTGTGTTGCACAGGACATTACAGGATATCAATAAAATGAATATGAATGAACAGAGTGAATGCTTTCTACCACCAATACTACGCAAATTTGTGTAAATGTTGTGTGTTATGATAATTTCATAACATCAACAAAACATTTCCAAAGATGTACATCGGTACGTTTGAAGCCAGCTAGTAGCAATTACAAAGACTCTCTCTCTCCCTCTCTCCTTCTCTCTCTCTCTCTTTCTCTCTCGTTAGCTATGAAAACTCAGTGATTGCATGAGTGAAGTTGGATGTATACAGTCCTACGAAGCTTGTCAGGTTATACGGTAAGCTTTGCCATTAATAACTATACAAAGGCAAATCACGTTACTTCAATATATACCGTCTATCTTATTCATATACATGTACACCACGTCCTTCCTGTCACCCTATTTGGTATCCTATATCATAATAACAGAAACTCCTACGTTTTAACGAAGTGACGTTAGTGATTTGATATACATCACTTTTTCACTCGAAATTTACCAAAAGAGAAATAAGCTATTGCAGACATCAGTAAAAGTAAAGAACATTATCAAATCAGAATGTGGATGAAACAGATAATGAAGAGAGAGGGAGAGAGAGAGAGAGAGAGAGGGAGAGAAAGGCTAATTTAGCAATGAAAATGGAAAAGGAAAGGTGAGTCACAAATCGAATTTGTTTGGGTGATATCCTGTTTGACATTTTTTATCCAAAATCTGGAAGTTCACCCAAACATTGTTTCTTCTTTTTAATCTTGTTTTGTGCAAAGTAATAACTGCATTTCATATCTCCCTATTCATAACAGCATCATCTGTATTTTAAAATGGAGAATTATTATGACCTCTGTTCTCTGGCTGATCACCGGGCTGCGTGTTTCCAAACACATGGGTTAGTGTCCGGCTACATTATCTTTTGTATCCAAACTTCTTCCACTTTGTTATCTTTTGTATCTACGATGATTCGATTCCATCAATGTTCTTTTCCAGAGGGGCCCACACACTACAAGCTCTGTCTTTTTAGTGGGTCCCTCCATTTTTCGCACGGTATACATGTACTTCATTTCGATCACTTCTGTTTCTTTTTTACTATACAATGTATGATTACTATAGGTCCTCAATTATTGTACAGTCTTTTCATTTCACTATGTTCTATTTACCTTGTTCTCTGTTATCAAAAGAAGTGAAACATATGTTATGTCGAAAAATGAAATAAACTTTGAATTGAATTGAATTGAATTATGAATTAGTATCTCAATACTGAAGCATAACACTGTCTTACTGTTCACTCTCATATCTAATTCCCATGATATGTGAATTTCTGGGTTTATGAACGGCGATACACTCAGTCTACCAAACTTTAATTAATATCGTGATAACTAGTCGAGCTGTAAGTTGGAAGAAAAAAAAAAAGAGCTGATTTACCTCAACACTAAAAAATATGCATTTGGCCAGATTCCTTGCAGATTCGAGAATGAACGGGGGGGGGGGGGGGAGGGCAACCAAATCATGTGCCTAATTTTCAAATTTCATCTTTTTGGAAGCACATTGTGAACTTTGTGTCAAACCATGGCAGGCATTATCACTAGGGTTACAGAAAATGATGTATAAAAATTGCTCGTCACTATGTCTTCATCCAACGGGGACCCAAAGGGAACACCAGAACCCCCACATAAGAGAATCTAGAAAAAGAAAAATCCAAAACCAAAGATACTGTTTGTGAATACGTTGGTAAATCAATACCTCGAGGTCTGTAATAGATTCTGGGCAGACCCCATGGGTCCGCGAACGACTTGGTAGCTACTTTTTAGATTTGATCGCATGTTTTGAAAGTGCACGATCAAACATTCTAAATGAGAAAAGAAATGAATATACAAACGGACACCCAGGAGCCCTCAAACCTGCCCATGTCCATTTTTTTTTTAATGTTCATAGGTAATAGTCTGCAAGAATGCTTGCAAGGTGAACATGCCCCAACTCAGCTGAGCGCGAGATACTATGTCTCTTGTTGGTCATTTCAATTATCATAAGAGCATTCCCCAAAGCCTGATGTTGTATAATTTAGAGCCCTAATATCTCAAAACATGTTGTAACTGACAATGTTTATTTTGAGGAAATCATCATCCGCAATCATCCGTAGAAAACCATAACTTTAAGAAATGATTAAGATGATTATATGTGTATAAATATTCAGGTGACCAGGCGTGACATATGCGCAGCCCATTCCTAGGATTATCGCTTAAACTTCATTCAAATTGTTAAAATATTCTATATAGAATATTACACCAAAGAATTGTGTTTGTTTGTTTCGTGTGTGCGTGTTTTACACTGGACAACCATTGACTGCCGAACAAGTGTCTGCTATGACTATTCAGGTTAAATCGCATCAAATATGTAGAGTCTATATGAAGTACAGAAAGCTATCTCACCACTCTCAAACTCTTGTAGATAGTACCACAACCATGAGCGTTGTATTTTAAAATTAGTAATAACATTGTGCACATGTTTCAAATCACTAGTGTATCGATCGATACTGACGAGACCCTCATTATGCCTCACCCAGGCTACAATGACCGAATCATCTCGACAAACAGCTGGGTAGGCATCCATACCCTCCTTCTTCAAGACATTCTCCTTCTTCCCCTTACCGCCAAGGCATACGACATTTGATGCAGCTTTCAGTATCAGTTTCCCTGTGTTGTGAAAGGAGAATATTTGC
Source organism: Diadema setosum (assembly GCF_964275005.1). Taxonomy (NCBI): domain Eukaryota; kingdom Metazoa; phylum Echinodermata; class Echinoidea; order Diadematoida; family Diadematidae; genus Diadema; species Diadema setosum. The sequence continues at coordinate 9,206,129 of NC_092687.1, forward strand.
TTAGGTGTATACCCATCACACATCATACTCCTGACAGCCTTACCACCATGTGGGATAAATACCAGGAGCCTTTCTATACGCAAATAACTCACATAGATATTATCATCTCCATCCACAGTGAGACCACCCAACCCAGCATCATCAAAACTTGTCGTCTCGAACGTGACGTCAATCTTCTCCCACTGTGGAGTGTAGAGAGACATATTATTGTTCTGTGCATCACGTACAACACTTCGGCCATCAGACAGGTATCCAATTCCAAAGACATTGACATCCTTAAGGACCGTCTGCTGTAACTCGCCATCCCGGGAGTATAGATGGATTCCACCGTCCAAAGTTTGAGGCACGAGCGATCCAGGTCATGCTACTTTGGCTAGGGAGCTCTACGTCTGCTTTGACATCCAGAGCGTAACCTTTCAGCTCTCCAAGACAAAGTTCAGACTTCACGTATCTACGGAATGATATCTTCTTAGCGCGTTCTGCCACAGCTCTCGGTGATTGATCGTCAGGATCATTCCGCGCCAAAATGCTTTTCAAGTTCTCGACCAGCGTGTTGTGTGCTATCAATGCGTTTTTTTCGAGCGGAACCTTCATACCGTTAGTTACCAGCTCTTCCATGGCGTCCATGTGACTGATTGCTTGCCGACTCTCTTCCTCCATGACTTGTAATTTCTTCTTGAATTTTTCAGACCAATGTTTCACTTGACTTTTCAGGGCTTCTCTACTGGCTGACAATAGCTGCATGTATTCATCATACGTCTTATCGATGTCATCACTGAGCTTTCTAAACCCAGTTGTTATTTCATTGCGTTGTGTCTCTATGAGCTCGATATGATTTTCAATGGTCGTTTTCTTTGATTTTACTCCTTTTTTCAAATCCTTGATATTTTCCATTACTTTTTCCTCGTGGATAGCTGCCTCTTCGATATTATGTCCTGCTTGTGAGTGTCTCAACATCCCACACTTACAGCAGACGTACTCGCGACATCCAGTGCAGAAACACTCCTCGTCATCATTAGGATGTTTCTTACATTTCCGTCGTCTCTTCAGCGGAACTTTTCCTGAGAGCACCTCACTCATGGGCACCACTTCGTGGGTGGAGAACAGTTTCCAGGTAGAGTGGCCGACTTCACACGATTTACACATATATTTCCCACAGTCCTGGCAGTAGGACACACCTGGCGACTTTTCGTCCATCGCACAAACTGTGCATGGTGGATTCTTGGTTTTCACTTCGTCCACGAGAGAACTCAGCGGTACGTTTGTTTGTAACTTATCTACATCTGCACTGGGCAGGGGCGTTTCTTTCCAGCATATAGGGCATTTTATAGTTTCCTTGTCGGACTGAGTTTGAGATATCCGATGAAGACATTTTTTGCAGAACGTGTGAGAACATGTTAGTGATTTAGGTTGGCTGAAAAGAGTCAGACAGATAGGGCATTCCAGATTCTGGCTGATGATTTGATGAAACGTTGCCATGGCGTCTATTTGTCTAAAAGCAAAAGAAACACAAAGTGGTGAAAACATCGAGAAATACCATAAAAAAACTGAGTTTAGCGTTCACCAGATAGAAGAGGCGAAAGTTCGTGCAAAACATGTTGTTAGAAAGTATACATTCTTAAAACCGAACGAAATAATGAAGCACAATCTAGCAGACCAGTGTGAATGGTTTTTTTTTTCAAATTATATTTGCTGAGGATAAATTTCCGGGTTCAAAGAAGCTTCATTATTTAGGATGGTTCTTTTGAGTGGAGGAGATCACATTGAGGTATTGAGTGGGCCGTCCTACGATGATATAGAATGATATTAGATGGTACTCGTTGATACTCTTAAAGAAGTATTCGGAAAACAATAATGAGTTGTACTGTGTTACGATACACTCACCAAAATATATTAGGTTATTAGATTCGAGCAGATAACGGAGGAATGGCTCTTTTAATCGTGATCCTGTATATTTATATTAGCGATAACATTATTCAGCGATGTTGTTTGCAGAAGTTGACATGTGAAAAGAAAACAAAATCAATGAAAATGTGAACGAAATGAAAGATTAGACCATAGAATCGTGTGTCCATCAATGTAAATCTGCCTGTTTGTAGCTAGGCCTATTAATGTAACAAGGTGTCCTTCAATCTATAGGGATGCGTACAAAGTAACTATATCCTGGAGAGATAATATTTTAGATAGTTTCCTTTTGTATTGCATGAAGATGCTGGTTTCCTTATTCTTGGCAGACCAGCAAGGCCGCAAGAACTTTTATTAATTTACCTCATAATGTGAAGAACTGAGTTACACACAGAGAAAATATTTGTTTTCAAATATGATGACGTCGAAATGGTTAAAAAAAGGAGTTAATAAAGTAAATGAGTACAGATAAAGGTGCATTTAAGCCCCTTGGTGACTGTAGGCAGTCAGGTCTACTGTAGCTTTGGATTCGATGTCCTTTCGTCTGATTTGTATGTATACATGGAGAAAGAAAAACGCTCTTGCAGATAATGGAAAAATTTGACAGCCTGAATTGGCTTCCTGTATCTCTTTCCAATGATATAATCTTGTAAATAACCCCATCTTTAGTTCAACGCTTAGAATTATTGTGAGAACTTCAAATGAGATGCTTCCATTATTTAGGGCATAGCATCATTACATTGATGATTACAACGCCTCAATCTCAGTTCTGGATGACAGTCCCGAAAAGGTCTGACCTTTATCAAATTTGTGTATTATTCCAATTATGATCCTACTTCTTATCTCTTGGCTGAAATTGTTAGATGTTGATTAATTTCCAGCGGAGACAATGATTAATATCTCTATTCTTTTATTCTACAGCATATTGTAACATTCTGATAGGCAAATGTATGTGAGTTTTTCTGTTTGCAAAACTGTCAATTGCATTATTAATATCAAGACAGGTGGAGGGGGTGGCGACTAAACATTCTCACAAAATCACCAAAAACATGACAGAAAACTATTTACCAAACAAACAACGGCATTCAATTTTGAGCTTATTCAGTGGTCACGCGTTATGTATAAAACTACGTGTCAAGCACAATATCTATAGGTTTTCCCATTCATTTTCGATTTTTTTTCATTCAATTTCACAAATTTCTACTTCAATTTCGTCGCAGGATGTCGGGAATAGGCCTACCTTACTTTCAAATTCGTCTTTCGTCGTTCATTTTCAAATAAAGTCTATTCAATTTAGTCATTTGGCATACATTTTCGTCATTTACAGTTCAAATTCGTCAGTATCACTCGCAGCACTCAAAACAGCAGGATCGATTTCGTCTTTTGTCAATCATTTCCGTTAAATTTTCATTTATATTCGTCTCATATCTCTTTTTACATTCAGGAGTTAACATACATACAAGTGCCCCCCCCCCACACACACACACACAGAACCACAGATACAGACACGCACACAAGTAATCCGAGTACACACTGATACAAACAGACGTGTCTCGCAAACCAAAACACTGATAAACGATTTGTAGGCAAACATGATTTAAAGACAAAGTGTAGAATTGTCGCATGCTTAATGTTAAAGAATGGATAACATAATTGTGTTTGCTGATTTCCACGATACAAAATTTAAAGTTTGCTTCATGCATTATGATGCCAAAACCTGAACATTACAAGATTACGAGTAAAAGTTCAAAATGTGACACTGACATTATTGTCCTGGGATATGACTTTCGACTGTCGTTTATCCATCAATCAACTTTGGTTGCCAGTCATGTTTTTCGTGTGTATTGTCTAAGAAAATGGTTAGGGAATAATGTGTAACAATACAATTTACGAGAGAAAGTAGAAATATGTCGGCTTAAAGTTGGTTCACCATCAAAATAAAGAATCGACAATATCTGACTAATTTGAATGAAAAATTCATGAAATTGTGTGAACAAAGACGAATTTGATCTTCACATTCTGCGATCCGTCAGCGGGAGGGACGAATTTGAATGATAATCGACGATTCTGAATGCTATGTCTTCGAAAATGTTTGACGAAAAACGAATTACAATGACAATTGACGGAATTGCAGTTAGGATTTGCGTTCCACGTGCTGCTCGGGACGAAATTGAATAATACATTTTTGAAATTGAATGACAAAAGTGCGAAAATGGATGGGAAAACCTATATTAACACACAATGGCAGAGGGGCACGATGGTGGATATTCTTTCGTATAATAGAATACTTACCAAGTTATGCTGTACTTCCGGGTTCAGTATGGCTGATTCATATAAATGTCTCGTTCCGAATTAAATGTAGACATGAACTTGCAATTTACTATCTAACCACCCTGTAGGAAAGTGCAAACACATATCAGACGGAATGTGGTCTTAATTTTAACACCCAGGCAAAATAGATTTATTGACGAAGAGTCTGTTTTCCGACAGAGAAATGTATTACACAGCACTAACGAAAATGGCCGGGCAACTTTCAGAGGAAAGTCTATATTCTTTGTGACGTTTTCGCTCACCTCTGACCCCTGATCGAAGCGGGTTTTCCCCCACATCTCAAACACTCTGTAGCATCTACCTGAAATCACGGCGCACAATGAAAGTTCCCAGTGCACAGCAAGCCGTTCGTATAAAATCAGAGGAACGATATAGCTTTGTTTGATAGGGATTCAGGTTTTAAAGTGTTGGGAGATAATTTGAAACCATTGGTATGAAATACTAAAGAGCATTCAAACTTCTAAGAGGAATCCAATTTTTATTGATGAAAATCGGTTTTGAAATGGCTGAGATATCCTAAAAAACAACAACAACTTGCAATTAAATGTGGGATCCACCTTTATTAGGATCTCTTTGTTTTGCTTTTTTTAATATCTCAGCCATTTCAAAACTGATTGTCATTAAATGAACTTTTTTAAAGAAGTGATAAGAGAAGTTCTCCTCATTTAATATTTCGAAAAAAAGGTCAAATCTAAAATCCACATGTTAACTAAAACAATAGGCCTGGAATTAATCTTTTAAGCCACGATGAAAAATTTCTTTAAAGACATGAAAGAGAAAGATATGACAAATCTCAATTTCAATTTTAACTTTCAATTTCGATTTATTTCATACTTCTCGTATAAATGATTATATCAATATTACATCAAAATAATAGCACAAGTTCTTGTACCTTGTCAGTGATGTACAAAACAAACAAAAACAGTCTACAATGTACATACATGGTATGCACAGTAATTCTAATGATAACTGGTTCGGGTTGTACACAGAGAAGACTGACGGGGCCTACATGAAGTAAGCTTGTTTGGCTGTAAGCCCCGGGTATTCGATGTTTGTGAAAGGGAAACGGAGAACGGATAAACTGAAGACCAGGCAGCGACCAGGTAATTTAATTATACCATATAAGGGAAGCGGGAAATTCTCCTCAGTGGATTCGTTAAAAACATAATTTACCATTTGCAGATACAACAAAGACCCAGCTCTAGTGCTCCGAAATAGTTCGAAAAAGTGAGTTAAGGATAGGAAAAACCAAAAAAAAAAAAAAATCAATCAGTATAATCAGTGTTAAGTATTGTTGAATATTCAAGATGAAAACAATAATTTTATCAAAAAAATGTCCAGTCTAAACCGTCTACAGTTATGGTTTATTGATAAAAATAGTGATATCTCCTTATAGCTCAGACTTTATTGCGAAAACTTTATACAGGAAATTATGGTACGATGTTTGGTGATACATTACAACTGACATACAGAAATGCCTCAGATGTGAAATCTTGAACATTTTTAAATCACTGCTCCCAAATGTACGTTTTGTATACAGGACCTTTAAAGACAGCGCTGAAAACATTCTTATTTCATTTAGCATATGACTAGTCATTGTATTTCTGAATTCTTTCTTTCTTTTCGCCGTTCCTTTCTCACTTTTATGATGTGTGTGAAATTTTGCATGCCCTTTCATGCCCATCACTCATACTGAATGATAAAAGGCATTTCATGTATAATACTCCCTATTATTATTATTATTATTATTATTATTATTATTAGTATCATTATTATCATTATCATTATTATTATTTGTTATTATTAACTGGGCCTGTGCTTGTGCGTGTTCGTGTGTGCGTGTGTGTGCGGGCGGCACCAGCAATGCAATCTTGATACTAATACAAGTTGAAAGGTAGATCAGACCCAATTGTGGGAAATAATTGAAATAAAAATGAGTGATATACCTAATTTGATGTAGACCTAGATTCAATGATATATTTCGCCTTCTTTATTTTACAATAATGACAACATTAACAAAAACATGTTGTTGTTTTTATTATTATTAATGCAATAATAACGACGACGATGATAAAGATGATAACGATGATAATAATAATAATAATAATAATAATGATAATAATAATAATACTAATAATAATAATAATAATACAGGTTCTTATGTCTATATTCCACATGACTAATGTGTTCAAGGCGCAGTAGGAAAAGTGAATTAGGAAATGAAAAAAAAAAATAATTACACACACATCAAACTTAAGATCTGTTTTGTAATATGAAATTCCCTGCTGATTTTTCAAAGAACCAGGGGCACTGGCATAGTAGATAAGACTCCCGACTCCCAATCGGAGGACCCGAGTCCGAATACAGCCCAGTGCTTACATTCTTGGACAAGATTTTCACGCACAATTTCTCTCTCGACCCAGGTGTATAAACGGGTAGCTGGCAATGTTAGTGTAAAAATAATGGAAAGACCCTCTGGTAGAGCAGTGCACCACCAAAAAAGCTTCCCTAGTAAAGACTAAGACTTGGATACTACTACCATTACTACTACTACTTCTAATAATAATGATAAAGGTGATGACAATAATAATAATAATAATTATTATTATTATTGTTATCAATATTATCATTATTATTATTATTATTATTATTTTCATTATTATTATGATCATTATTGTTATTATTATTATAATTATAATCATAATAATAATAATAATAATAATAATAATTATTATTATTATTATTGTTATTATTATTATTATTAGTATTAGTATTATTATTATTGTCATTATTATCATTACTATTATTAGCTCTGTATGGTGGATACTACATGCAGTTCGATCATGTTTGTGTCATCTCCTTCACACCGATGATTCACTGTCTGTGTGACAAACCCAACATGGCGTTGTCGTTGACATAACTCTCACCACCATTAAGGCATATAAGCACAGAAATGAAAGAACGAAATTCATGTTTCCTCTTTATGAATCTTTCCGGGTGTAATTGTGAGACTTTTTAAGTCGAACATCTGTAGAGACGGCCACAGCTATATATCGTAAGCTTTTTTCTCGTCTTTCATGTTTAAATGTAATTAGACATTGTCATTAGAAATTGTCATTTCTTGAATGAATTGAAAAAATAAAATTGCAGTAAAAATGGACCGAGTCGACCGCCGACAGTTGTTCTCATAAAGAGAATAGTTATGTCTATATAGAGGAAATGTCTTTATCTTATACATCAGAATATTCCCCTCCCTACAGTCAGACTGAATATCATAAAGATTTGAAAAGAAGACTTTCCTCCAGTCGATCGGGTTGCTAACCTGTGTTCCATCACTTATTTCATGTATTGTCTGTGGTTTAAAGACAAAGGATGGTCAAAAGTGTTCACTATTACCCAACCACAGAAGCCCTTAGAATTTCATAACTTACCTTTAGAAAATGTCTGACTCTCTTTCAGTGAACTACATAAGGGTAATACTTTAAGCGTTTCACCATCTCATTTATATATCCATAGTCTTTTTATCATGTTTATGGAAAAGTAGCGCTGACTTGTCGTCGACGCTGAATGTAAGTTGTCGCCACCTTCTTTGAGATTCTGCATAAGTTCACATTGGGAAGGGGCCTATTAAAATCTTAGACTTTTGATGTGAATCGGTGCTGGCTTAGCATTGAATTGAGGAAATTCGAACATTACATTTCGTATGAGACATTATGCATTCATGCCACCGCCTGCAAAAGACTTCAATAAAGTTATTGTAGGAGTGGTAGTATTATGTTTGGACAACCGTATCAGAATCATCAGTGTTCATTGAGCTATAAAACATACCATTTTTTTTTCTTTCGATTAACAATTGTGGATTCAAGCAAACAAGTTGTCTCTTAATGTAAACAAAACTGTTTATATGTTATTTAGTAATTCTGCTATCCATTTGCCTGGCGATATAAAAATGAACAATGATTGTTTGATTCAAGTTGAATCGTTTAAATTTTTAGGTCTTTATATTGGCCATGAATTAACGTGGAAATATCATATAGATCATTTATCTAAGATGCTTTCGAGAAATACTGGGATTTTAAATAAGCTAAAACATTTTTTGCCCCAAGTATATTTTGAAAAAAAATTTATTTAACGCTTATCTTACCCTATCTCTGTTACGGAATACTTGCCTGGGGAAACTGTGCCAAATTGTATATTGATAAAATTTTCAAATTACAAAAACGGGCTATCCGTTGAGTTAATCTAGCCCACTATTATTGTCACACGAATTATTTCTTCTTTGAAAACAGATTCCTTAAGGCTGCTGATTTCTTTTTATACAACTTAGGAACACTTGACTATATGAATATAAGAACGACCCAAGTCCGTGGAAGACCATTTTGAGTAATCTATAAAAAACTTCATATCTTTTTTATTTGTCCAATAATATTCTATCTAACTGTGATGGGAAGGCAACATTGTATATACAATTTAAAGCATATATCATTATGACAATTAAAATTTACATTAATTGTGGAGAGGCCATTTTGTGTGGCGGACTTGGGTTGTTCTTTGATTCATATGGACTTGGGTCGTTCTTTGATTCATATACATGATATTCTGCAATAGAGATGAGAGAAGGATGAGAGAGGGCGCTATTATATGGATGTAAGAATGACCCAAGTCCTTCATTCTTACATTAATATAAGATTTAACTCATTCATTTCAGGCACTTCCGGGGGTAATTAGGATTTATCATTTATACACAAGATGAGTCCATGCGTAAACTACAATTTCCCATGTCAAACTGAATTTGGCCAAAAATTGGACTTGGGTCATTTTTATATTCAGGTCTTCATTTATGTTCAGTTATCAGCCAAAGGCTTGCCTGATGTATTTGCTCATGTTTCAGAAAAACTATGCCGTCCATGCTTACCCCACGAGACAAAGAGATTCATTTCACCTTCCACGTACTCGCACACTCCTTGCTCAAAAAAACAAACAAACAACAATTGTTTTTACCGGACCTAAATTTTGGAATGATCTTCCCGCCGATTTAATGAATTGTTCTAGTATGTTTACATTTAAGCAAAAATTGAAATTAATGTTAATAGATGAATATAACCAGCCTGATTAGAATTTTTTAATGTGCTATATGCGCAGTATCCTTGTTTAATGTATATTTCTGGTTTATGCTTCTATTATATAATCACTGCATCCGTACTTGTATTAACATTTCGAACTCATTATGAAGATGATAATAGATAATGTGCACGTATATACTTGTGTATCTATATGCCATATTTCCACTCAGTTCTTATTCTTTGGATTTTTTTCACTTTTTCTTTTTCTTCTCTTTTATTTCTTTTTCCCTTTGTACCTTGATATTTTAGCTTTCATATCGTTTCGTCATGATTACTTTGTGTCCTATCTCCATTGATTGCATAGCAAGTTTACACCGGTACTTTTTCATGCAACCTGCGTTTACAAGCTTTGCTTTTGCGGTTCCATCATATTTCCCAAGTTATAGAGAATTGTCTTATGTACATTATGTATGCTGACACACTTTCTGTTCATGACCCGACTAACATATTTTGTATCTTGCTTGGTTTGTATTCTTTTTTGGATGTATTTTGATGTCAATTGAAATATGAAAATAAACGTGCTGGAACTGTTCACTGTGTCTCGAGTGCAGGACCAGTGCAGTTTCAGTTATTCAATTCAATTCCCTTTCAGTCGGGTTGGTTCATGAGACAATCTGGCGAGGATGTGTTGAAATAATGCTAAATCGATGCTGTTTACCAACTACAAGCATGGAATCTGATCTGATGTCTTATCAATTTATCTTTTTATCATTTCTTCTGTTTTAGTTTCCATCGATTATCATTACCGATAGGAGAACATACTTTTTGAACATTGTGAAAATTAAACGAACTGGCATGATAAAGAAAAGGGAAGAGGGAAAGGGTTACAGGCGATGACACACACACACACACACACGCACACACACACATACTCACACAACCACACACATATTAGCTTTATAACTTTAGCCATGATTTGATTTCACCATAAACCTTTGACAACGTTGAAACAAGCCTCCTATTAACACTGTCAACATGTCAACATGTTAACAGAAGTTTCCGTTGCGTGACATACATGCTGATATTCAATAACAACCACACAGACAACACGCAAATACACAATGTACTTCGTCAAACAGTGAACGAGCTGGGTTATGCTTCCGTAGTAAGCTCCATTCAATTTCCTGTCATGCACTGACATCCAGCAAAACAAAAACTAAACATTAAAAAAGTCAATCAAAACACTGGGAAGCGTACAAAATGTTGGCGTAAAACCTGAATCATGTTATGCACTGGAGGTATACATACGTAACGGCCTGTGCAAAAACAATAAAAAGAGAAAAACAAACAAACAAACAAATAAACAAAGAAACAAACAAACTATATAGAATTGCAGTGCCATGTAGAACCGCTTGTTATGGAACATCTCAATGTTTGACTTGAAAGTCGCATATCATATCTTTTATTTATTTTTTATTCATTTTCTCACATAATTATTCAGAACATGGTAGCCTGTTCGAACACGTGATCTTCCACAGGGCCCTGTTTTGTAAAATACAGATTATTTTGAAACTTTAAATCCATCAATCACATCAGAAACCTAAAGCATAAAGGTGATTGTTGCAGTCATCTGATTACGTACAGCTGATCTGCTGAAAGGGGGAAATGTATTTTCCTGGAAATTATTGTAGGTATTGAGTATGTAAAAATAGAAGAATTATGGTCGTGTCTGTAAGGATGTGAGTTCCAATTGCTGTGGTATAGACTATCCCTTAATATCCTATAACGCTCCAAAGTCATTCGCTTGAAAATACACGATCAAGTATAGGTTATTGCCGTACAAATATTGTGGAATTCAACTAGTGCATTGCAGCCACACATTTTGAACTTGATATTTTAGATAATTTGAATTAGGGCATGCTTCATGCGGATCTCAGAAAAAAAAATAGAACTTTCTTGTTATAAACCAATAACAACTAGAAGAATTACGTGCTTTAAGTAGTTTGAGTAGTCAGAATTGGCAATGAAGAATGTAAAACTCTTTGTCTAATGCAGCAACAGTTGGTGCTATAGATAAGGTTCCGTGACCAAGTTCTCAAAATATATTTCTCAATGAACTTTAGCCACCACAAATAATACTTATCACAGGGAAGAAAAAGTGTGAAGTATCAAGTGATTGAAAGGACACAACAACATCAACAACAACAAACATACAAATTGTAAGGGCAGAAGAATCAAGGAGTATAGCACTCGAGCTTACTAAACTACGAGTTAGATAGACAAACATGGTTATTTGATTAAAGATGCATGATGTGAATCTACATAGAATCCTTATTGTTTCTATTTTTGGAGAGAGTTGAGAGAGAGAGAGAGAGAGAGAGAGAGAGCGGGGGGAGGGACAAAGAAGACTATAAGTAATGGTATGTAACGGGGTGAATGAATGATTGGATTGTCAATGTTACAATAAGTGACAATTGATTATAACGAAACATTGAAATGTCAGAGTTTGATGTGAAAAGCAAAATAGTACACGAGAATGCAAATGCACTGTAAATATAAACCATTTTATCATAGATTTTTATTAAAATTTCGGGTATGAAGAAGTTTTCGTTTTGTCCTGATCACTAGCAATAATTTTATGACAGAGCTCAACATAAACCTGTTTCTCTGGAGACCAGTTTGTGCCATTAAAACCTGTCAGTCAGAAATTTTGGTGGCCCGAAAGAAAAAAAAAATGAATATGGGTTAATTATACCCAAAGTAATAACGAACTAAAACATTCATTTTGAAACTTCGATACCCTATTTGGCCATCAATGTATAATCTTGTTGGAAATTCTTTGACTGATATCAACTATCAGCGGGCACCGGACTATAACCGCTAATGTCCGGCCCTCTTCTATCATGTGTTGTACAGGACTGTACTAAAGGATATCAATAAAATGAAAATGAATGAACAAAGTAAACGTTTTCCAGTACTTAGAGTACGCAACTTTCTGTAAATGACAATTATATTGTGTGTGTTATACTAGTTTGATAACATCACCAAAGCATTTTCAAAGATATATATTAATTAGTTTGAAGTCATCTACATTTTCTTTTGTTTCTTGTTGTTTACCTATGACAACTCAGTGATTACAACGGTAGAGTTGGTTTTACAGTCTTACCAAACGATACATAATACGACTTTTATCAGACATAATTATATGTAATGCTTTGCTACCAAAAATCAAATTAAGGCATTCCCTTACTTCAATTCTCTTAATATTGTTCATATACAGTTTCTCATGCATTTTTGGTATACCACATATCAGGTGACTTGATATACGTCACTGTTTCACTACAAATTTTCAAAAGAGAAATGAGCTACACGTATTACCTCTGCTGGAAACTCCGATCGGAGCTTCCGATCGACAGCAAGTGTTATGCACTACGTGTTTATTAAAATGATTGAAATGCTTGCGTTGAGATGCTTGTATTGCAACGGATTGACAAAAATTGTCCTGCATTACACCGATCGGGCCATCAAAGGATAACCATTTGGAAATTTGGCGGTCCGACATCAATTTTCTGCGGGTCACTTCAGGCCACCGATAATGGTGAGACCTAGCTGATTCTCATCATGCAAAGGATGTGTCGTACAAAACGGTATTATAAGATATCATAAAATGATTATGAATGAACAGAGTGAACGTTCTCCACCACCAACACTACGCATCTTTCTCTAAATGACAGAATAATACTATTAAAATTGTGTGTCATAATAGTTAAATAAAAGTCACCGTCATAACCAAAACGTTTCGAAAGTTATACATTGAAAACTTTGAAGCCATAGTAAATTCTTTCTTTCTTTCTTTCTTACTTACTTACTTAGCTTTGACAAGTATGGTTGACGTCTCAGTTTTACAGTTCTACCAAGCTGATCAGGTTATACGATGAATAATAGTGACATTAATCAAACATAATATCTATAATAACGACATCAAACATTTAGGTAACTTCACTATATTTTATATACAACTTTCCATCACTCTATTTGGTGTACCACTTTTAAGAGATGCGGCACTTCGAAACACCTCCGTTTCAACAAGTTTTTTTTTGTTCATTTTCCATCTGAGAAGATGGGTGGATAGCCCATACTCAGCTACGTTAAGCTAGTCTTCCATGGGGTCCAGTTGGATGTGAGGTGTGACCACTTCACCGGGTTAAACACCCTGCTCTTTTGCGATGAATGAATGAAGCGGGATCTTTTACGTGCATGAGTTGTTACTCTGTCATACACGGGACCTCCATTTTATGTCCTATCCGAGGGACAGAGTGTTTTGCCTCTTGCTAGAGGGGACGGTATGCTTACACACAACATTGCTCAGTCCAGACTCGGGTTCGAACCCGGGCCGCTACCGACTGAGCCAACTCACCGCCCTAACAAGTGACTTCAGTAGTTAGAGATTCGACACTGTTCCACACCAAATTCAGAAAAGAGAAATGAGCTATTTACAGACATCACAAATTATAGAATTCTATCAAATTAAAATGTGGATAAATCGGATAATGAAGAGAGAGAGAGAGAGAAGGGGCAAAGACTTCAAATAATGGTTTGTAACGAGGTGGATAATGATCAGATTTGTCAATGTTACAACTAGATGGGAGTGATTACTTGAATATACGAAACACTGAAACTGCAGTTATGCAAAACACACACAATACACGTATTATAATTCAATTACACTGAATATATTACCATTTTTGTCATTGATTTCTAATAGATTTACACGTGTACAGAAATTCTCGTTTATCTCGATTAATGACAAGTTTTTTCACAAGGTCTCAAACTAACCTGTTTGTCTGGTGACCCGTTAGGGCCTCTAAAATCTTTAAATCTGAAATTTTGGTGGCAAGAAAGAGATATGTACTGGCCCAAAGTGAAAAACGAACGTAACAATCCATTTTGAATCTTTGTTGTTCGATCTATGAGAGGAAAAGAATCGCAAATGAAGCTTTCATTGTACTGATGTGGCATTGGCGATGTATCGATTGATTCCGATGGAATTGTGTGTTTGAGCAAAAAAAAAAAAAAAAAACAAAAACCAAAAACAAAATACGCGACCTTGGTACCTCAGGCGTGCGAACATATGGCACATAAAGAGTAAAAAATTTCTGTCCAATGGCACAGCAGCTGCTGCTATATATAGACGAGGTTACGTGATAAAGTTCTCAAAATATATTGTTGATTTAATAAAGTTTTGCCATCATAAATACATATAAACACACACACACAGAGTAGTCGAATATTCGAGAATAAAAAGTGATTGCAAGCATGCAATAATAGCAATAACAAAAAGAAACATACATATTGTAAATACAGAACCAAAGAGTAGCATATAAACTCACCATAATAACAGCTGTATAGTCCAACATGCTTATTTGATTAAAGATACATTGGGTAAATTTACGCTGAACCCTCAGCTGTTTTAATTCTCGCGGAGAGATGGATGAGAGAGAGAGAGAGAGCGAAAAAGAGAGAGGGAGAGAGGGAGAGAGAGGAAGACTGCAAGTAGTTTTATGTAACGCTGTGGATAAATGATCAGATTTGTCATTGTTGCAATGAGAGGGGATTGATTGCAGGTGTGTAACGCATCATTGGAATTTCGGCTACGCAAAAACAAGTAAAACACTAGAACTCGAATGCACTTTAGATACATAAAAAATACCATTAATTTTTAATCGACTTACAGGTATACAGAAGTTCTCGTTTGTCTTGATTAATTACAATAATCCTTTTACAAAGTTTCGACACTAACTTGTTTCTCTGGTGACCCGTTAGGGTGGGATTTCACGGAGCACGCGAACGATTTGCGAAGGACGCGAATGACAAAATCCAACATTCGGAAAAGTTTTTCTCCGAATGTTTTCCGACAATGAAGCCGAAAACTATTCTTGCGCAATTTGTACGAAGTTTCCACGACGTATGTGCGAATGTCGTGTGTATCATTGCTAAAGTACAGCATGTTACGTACACGAAGAACACGCGACGGAAATGCGAACAACGAAGAATTTTAAACAATCATGGGAGAAAATGTACCCAAGGAGAGGTGGAAGCTGTCTTGAGTTGAATTTTTTTCTTTCCTCTATTTTTCCTTTCTTTTTCTCTCATTTCTCTATCGTGTGCTTGCCTCCATTTTTTCCCTAGGAAATATCTCCACTAGTAAAGCATTTGATCTTCTTTTTTTTTTGCAGTTCCTCCAACACATAATCTCTATGGTTCAAATGAAATTTTACATACTTTAGATCAATTTTAAGTGTATTCTGCGATTTTTTTTTATATCAAACATTTATTTCTCTTTGCTAGTCTTTAATTTCTTTTGTTACTGTAGTTGTTAATAATTCTTTGATGTTTAGATGTATGTTACGATTTTTATTTGTAGAAAACGTATAGGTCATACATCCCCCAAACGTGCGCTAAACGTTCGCGAGAGTGTCTCAAAAGGTACGCGAACAGTTTGCGATTACGTCGTAAAATGATCGGAAAAACTTCGCACATTTCGTGTAACATACGCGAGACATTCTCCAAAGTTTCGGAGTCTGTTTGGGGTTTCACGAACATTTTGCGAACATCGCGCGTGTCTTGCGAAGGTCTTGCGCATATGACGAGGCTTTAAAGACACTTTCGAGAACAATTCACGAGCAAATCACGACCAAGTGTGCGGAAAAGGTTCGCAAAATATTTCAAACTTTTTTGAAATTCTCGCCGAAGTAAAAACGACATTCGCGAACAACTGACGACGCTTCCGAACCCTCACGTTCGTTTGGCGAACTTTTGCAGACTAAAATACGAATGCTGGATTTTGCCATTCGCGTCCTTCGCAAATCGTTCGCGTGCTCCGTGAAATCCCCCCCCTAAGGACCACTAACATCTAAATCTGAAATTCTGGTGGAGATAATAAGTAGTGACCCAAGATAAAAACGACCATAATAATTCCTTTGGTATCTTTGGTACCCGATCGGGCCATCAAAGGATAACTTTTTTTTTTTTTTAAATTTGTTGGACCTACATCAATATTCAGCTGGCCTCCTCGGGACACCGCTAATGTGGAGCCCCAGTTGCTCCTCATCATACGAACTGTGTTGTACAGGACTGTAATAATAGGATAAAATGTACATTAATGAATAAAGTAATCGCTCTGTACCACCAACACTACGCATCCTTTTTTGAATGACAGAATAATACTACATAAGGTGTGATAATAGTTTGATAACATCAACCATTATTTCAAAAAAATGTACATCAATAAGTTTGAAGCTAGCTATAGTAGGAGGTACATGGTGTTTTTTTTTTTTTTTTTTTTTTTTTTTGCTTTGAAAACTCAGTGGTTGCATGGATGAAGTTAGTCGTATCACAGTCCGACTAAGCCGATCAGGTTTTACTATAAATGACATGAATCAAAAATATTTCTCATGCTTTGCTATGAATAACAACACAGAGGCAATCGGGGTTACTTCGATTTACTCTTAATCATGTCATAAAAAAGTACATACACAGCTTCTCGCTCATGCTATTTGGTATATCACAATATATTCAGAGATGCGGTACTTCAAAACTTCTCCGTTTGAACAAGTGACGTTACAGGGTTTGATACACGTCACTGTTTCACTCCAATGAGGAATTAGCTATTAGCCCTGCTGAAAAGAACACGGTGTTTCACTATAATAGAGTACCGAGCTTCCGCCCGACAGCAAGTGCTATGGAACGGGCACTGCGTGCTTATTAATCATATGTTTGCGTCGGGATGCCTGTATTGCAACCGACTGACATAATTGTCCTGCATTGACGTATTTTGAATAAAGGATTTTACTTTTCCTACCAAAGTGTACGAAACTTGAAATGTTGTTATCACGTGGTCACCATAGAAAACTACAGGAATGAGTTGGCTAATATACCAACACAATAATCAATGCAAATTTGGGCAAATACTATGGTACATTACTTATGGTACACACTTAAGGATTGCCGTTGGTATATAGCACGCTTTGCGTATACTTGCATTAACTCTCACGCAGACGCACAGTAATTAGTGTACGTAAACATTACCCATAAATTCAATGATATTTATAATGTATTCCGACAAAGTATTATAACCTCATCAGAGTTTAAATCTAATGACCTTTCACTCGTTAAATGTAAAACACCTGTCTAGGTAATATAAACAGAGTGTTGATAATTCTATCATTGTATACAATCACAACAATGCATAGAATTAAGTGAGTGTGTGTGTGTTGAAGCGTGTGTGAGTGTGAATATCTTTCATTTAACTGAGATTTTGATATTCAAAATACTGTAAAGCTTTAATTACTAAGTCTGTACAACTGTACATGTATACCTTTACATCTATGAATTCATGGTAACAATAAACATAAATCATACATCACAACTGAATTGGAAAATCATTGACGTTGACATGTTGCTGAAATAAGAAGTATTAAACTACACATAACAAAAGGAAGAAAAACAAATTGATGACTAGTTTCCAGATTTAATCTCCTTCTTGAGTATGCAAAACACAAAATGGACACCATGACCCCTCAAAGCCGCCCATCCCCAAGATTCCTACGTTCTTAGATTACCTGAATTACCTACGATAACGTCCAGTAGTTGAACATTTTAGAGGGCCATGCAAAGGGTTCAATCCTGAGAATGAGAAGACCCTTATGATGATCCATGGGATGGTCATTTTATGCAATCTGGATTAAATTTGTTATGTTTCTGCTCCAAGGGAACATTAAGCCTAGACTTGAAGCTGTTCAACGTTGTTGCCCCGACATAAGCACAAAGGCTACTTAAATTATTGACTACTCTCTGATTGAAAGATTTAAACCTTTTACTAGTTCGACGCCTTCCTGTATACAACTTAAACTTATGACCGCGTGTGACTTGATTATTGATGTCAAAGAGAACAGCTGGATCAAAGTCTTCCATTTCACGCAAAATATTGAACACTATAATCATATCTGAGCGTTCACTTCGATACTCTAGGGATGGAATCCCCTAATCCTTGAGTTTCTCATGATATCGCAACGATTAACATCTGGTACCAACTTTACTGCTCTCCTCTGAACTGGATCTGATTCAAGCTTTTTCGTGTCACTGTTTGAATGTTCATTCCATACAAAAGAGCAATATTCCTAGAAAGGTCTAACAAGGACCCTATGCAGTAAGACAAACACTTCTCTATTATATAGTCAGACAGTGAAAGTCCTTTTGATAAGATCAAGTACTCTATTCGCCATTGCAGCGACTTTGTGTACATGCAGAGTAGAGGTTAGGAGAAAAGTGCACCCCGAGATCCTTTTCCTCTTTGACTGTCTCAATAACCTCAACATAACCATTATTATCATTTGAATACCGCTGATATTGACACCGCAGATTTCCACGGCCATGTTGCATAACATGACATTTTCCGTGATGATTATCAAAATTTTGCCATATCCGGGACCAGACCTGAAGTTTGCGGATGGTATCCTGCAGTAACTGTGTGACACGGGGATCACTAATTGACCACCAGCATTTGACATCGTCTGCAAACAGTCTCATATTACAGTCGGCATCCTCAGAAATATAATTTACAAATATTAGGAACAATACCGGCCTATAATACTTCCCCGTGGAACACCACTACGGGCTGTCCTCCATGAACAAGCCTCACCATCACGGACAATGACCCTTTGTATCCTGTCGCAGAGAAAACCCTCAATCCAGCTCAACACGTACATTCCCATCGATGCCGAGGTGTTTTAACTTGAGGAAAAGCCTCCTACGGCGTACACGATCGAAAACCTCTAGAAGTCCAGACAAAATACATCAAAACTGTCACCATTGTCAAGGACTTTTGACCACTGTTCCATGCAATCCAAGAGTTAAAGGAAACGAGTGTTTGGAACGAAAATAGTACTGAACACTACTAAAGAGATCATTATTGTCAAGATGCTTCATAATATGAACACAAACAATGGATTACATAATCTTACAAACACATGATGTAAGACTGACTGGTCTTCAGTTAGCAGCATCAGATGTACGCCCCTTCTTATGGATAGGTATGATATTAGCATTCTTCCAGTCAGATCGCACAATATACAATTTTTGAGCGGCTGCGAAAAATAATCTGCAGAGGAATTGCAATTTCCTTCCTAACTTCTGTCAGGACTTTAGGATGAAGACCGTCAGGGACTTGAGTTTTACCCTCTTTGAGATTGGCAAGTTTCTCTGCAATATCTTTAGTAGTAATGTCGAAGTCAGTCAACAATTCAGTGATCAGTAAGACGTTCTTAAAGACGTTAAAGACGTTCCTAAAGAGAACATATTTTTCAATCGATCCATGCAAAAGTGCCCCAATTAGCACTGACATCACCTGAGCAGAGCACATACTGCCTATCTACCTCTTCAATATCTTTGCAAATAGCTGCGTAGTAAGGTATTCTCCATACATACTGCTTGACTTGATAATATTACCTTCATTATGAACAGATGTCCAAACGCAGACATGACTGACCGACACAGCATGGTCACTCCGACCTATGGGGGACAATTATGCACTTGACAGTCATCACTGGTTAAGATTAAGTAAGTTAACTTGGATACTTGTGATCCTCGTGCCCTAGTGAAAGAAGTAACATGTTGGAAAAGAAAGCATTCTTCTAAACACTCCAGAAAAATAGATTTATCCACATTTGGATTATTTAGAAAACCAGTGCGATCAATCGAAGCAATGTCACTCCAATCAAAATCACCTGCAAAAACAACTTGATTGCATGAACTGCATGGATCACGAATAGGCTAAAAGCGAGCAGAGTTATTCTAAGATAAAGAATTAGGGCTTCTGTAGACGCAGCCAATCGGGGTAGCAACATTCGGGGAAGAATGTACATTAAGCCACAGAGATTTACAACAGTCTTGAAGAATGCCTGGAAGGCGAACTAACAACACCCGGGTGAGCACGACACCACCCCCCTCCCCAACCTCCCCCCCCCCCCCCCCGTGCACCACCAACACCATCTCCCACGGTCTCTTGTTTCGGATTTCATCTGAATAGCTCCCCCCCCCCCCTTCAAAAAAGAAAGACAAGATAACGTTGCATCCTTAACAGGACTGAACATCGAATACAAATGATGTAATTGACCTTTCTGTACTATACTTTTTTTTTTAAATGGTCAATCACTAATACATATACTTTAATTTGTCGTCATTATTACTTGAAGGTCCTTAGAGTGTATGAATATCCTGGTGAGTAGGCATAACACATGAATGCAGCCCTTTATGAAATTAGTTATTACAAAGGGTATTCAATTCACTCAGAATTGACATAAGATATTCTTCTTCTTCTTCTTCTTCTTCTTCTTCTTCATATTCTTCTTTTGAATATGGTATTGTAGTACAAATGTCTTCCATGTCAGTCCACGTTAAATCTCACCAAATATGTAAAGTCTATCTGTAGTGCAGAAAGCTATCTCACCACTCACAAACTCTTGTATATAGTACCAACACCAGATTCCTTTTTGTATTCTAAAATCAGTGATGAGATTGTGTACATGCTCCAAATCACCAGTGTATCGATCAATACTGACGAGACCCACCTCGTGCTTCACCCATGCTACAATGACCGAATCATCTCGACAAACAGCTGGGAAGGGAGAAATACCCTCCTTCTTCAAGACATTCTCCTTCTTCCCTTTACCATCAAGGCATACGACAGCTGAGTCTTTTAGGATCAGTTTTCCAGTGTTGTGAAAGGAGAATATTTGCCAAGGTGTATATCCATCACACATCATACTCCTAACAGCCTTGCCACCCTGTGTTGTAAATACCCGGATCTTTTTCGGTTTCCTATAAGCCACATAGATATTATCATCTCTATCCACAGTGAGACTTCCATACTCTCCATCAGCGCAACTCATATCTTCAAACGTGACGTTGAGCTTCTCCCATTCGGGAGTGTATACTGTCATCTTTTCATTATTATCGCGTACTACACTTCGGCCATCAGACAGGAATTTAGTTTGACGGATTCTGACATCCTTCAGTACCGTCTCATGTAACTCACCATCAGGACGGTAGAGATGAATTCCACCTTTCCATGAACACACTGCCATCTTGATACCATCTGGTGCACAAGTCATGCAGTCCATACAACTTCCGCTTGCAAGCTCTACGTCTGCTTTGACATCCCACGTGTAACCGTCCAACTCTCCAAGACAAAGTTCATTAATCTTCTCGTATCGACGGAATGAAATCTTCTGAACTCGTTCTGCCAGACCTCTCGGTGATCGGTCGTCAGGATCATCTCGTCCCAGTAAGCTCTTCAAGTTCTCGCACAGCGTGTCGTGTGTAAATAAGGCGTCTCTCTCCAGCGGTACCTTCATGCCATTAGTTACCAGCTCTTCCATCGCGTTCATGTGACTGATTCTTTGCCGACTCTCTTCCTCCATGACTTGTAATTTCTTCTCGAATTTTTGAGACCAATGTTTCACTTGAATTTTCAGGGCATCTCTTCTGTCTGACAATAGCTGCATGTATTCCTCATACGTCTTGTCGATGTCATCATTGAGCTTTCTAAACATACTTGTTATTTCATTGCGTTGTGTCTCTATGAACTCGATATGATTTTCAGCGGTCGCTTTCTTTGATTTTACTCCTTTTTTCAACTCACTGATATTTTTGATCACTTTCTCCTCGTGGATAGCTGCCTCTTCGATCTGATGCCCAGCTTGTGAGTGTCTTAACATCCCGCACTTACAGCAAGTGTACTCCCGACATGCGGTACAAAAACACTCTTCATCCTCGCTAGGATGTTTCTTGCATTTCCGTCGCCTCTTAAACAGAACTTTTCCCGAGAACACCTCGGTCACGGGCACCACTTCGTGGGTGGAGAACAGTTTCCAGATAGAGTGGCCGACTTCACACGATTTACACAAATATTTCCCACAGTCCTGACAGTAGGACACAGCTGGCGACTTTTCGTCCGTCGCACAAACTGTGCATGTTGGATTCTTGGTTTTCACTTCGTCCACGAGAGAACTCAGGGGTATGTTTGTTTGTAACTTATCCACATCTCCACTGGGCAGGGGCGTTCCTTTCCTGCATATACACACTAAGAAAAAATGATTCATTCTTGCACCTTTTAAGGGTGCAAAGTGATGTCACACTGGTGGCTCCCTATGGGTGTTATCTTGCACCCTCGAGAAATGGGTGCAAAAGTGGTACCTTGCGCAAGGGTATAACCTTGCAACCTGTGGGTGCACCTTTGCACCGCCAAAGAAGGTGCAAAATTGCACCCTTTATTGAGGGTGCGAAGTGGTTCCCTTGGGTGCATATTTCCACCCACACTAAGTGGTGCTAAGTTGCACCCTCTTCTTGAGGGTGCATCTTTCCACCCACACTAATTGGTGCTGAGATGCACCTTTCTTGAGGGTGCGATCTTTCTCCCTTTAATTTTCGACGCAACTTTGCACCCTCTCTTGCCTCTACTTTTGGTGCAACTTTACACCTTTTGTGAGGGTGCAAAGAAGCACCCTAAGTTCCAAGATTGTAGCCTCTTTTGAGGGTGCGATTTTGTGCCATATATATAGGTATAATGTTGCACCTATGTGGTGCTTATTTGATCCATGACTGCAGCAAAATTGCTTCTTTAAAGGAGCCAGTCAGTGTCACTGTCTACGCCTTTAGAGGCGCAATGTTGCCCAGTATAACCTCAAGTGAACCTTGAGATTACTGGGCAATATTGCGCCTCTAGAGGAACAGGCAGTGACACTGATTGGCTCCTTTAAAGAAGCAATTTTGCAGCAGTTATGGATGAAATAAGCACCACATATTTGCAACATTATACCTATAAGGTAAATATACTTAATATACATAACAAGGTACAATTTGGTTACTTAACTACTTTAAACCTTGAATAGTGCGAACTAATGCAAGCCTGTTTGCTCAGTATATCAAACTTATGCTGTTGTTGCACTCTGCAAAGTAAATAAGATTGGTGTAATTTGGATCCTGTGAATCATGAAATGTGTGCGTGGAATTTGTGAGTTTTGAAATGTTAATGTAGAAGTTAACTTATAGTTGTGTTTGAATGACATACTAAAACCAAATATTTACCCAATTACCTTTCCAATGAGGTGAGCACTATCACTATCTATCAAACAAACCCTCTAAGCAAGAGCATACATCTGCATGAAGGAAGAGGTAAAAATATGATATACATTTGTCTGGATACGTTTTATTCAAAACGTACTTGAATACGTACTTATTCACATAATCTATAAGAATAAGATATGCTTTTTGCCAGTACACAAAGCCTCAAAAAACAAAAGCATGCTACGTACATTTCTAAAGTATGCACCATATCTAAAAAAAAAAAAAAATGTAAGAGGATTTAACAAGTTGTTTGTATGCATTCAAACGAATAGGCCTGCATATTTCCATGCGTACAATATTCATGTAACAGTGACGTCATCATGAATCATCAAAAAGATATGTTTCCAGCATAGACATGAATTTATCTAAAATTTAAAACATGTCTTACAATTAGGAGTTTTGTTTTATAATGACGACGCCAATTGTCTTAAAGTCCTTATCACGACATGTCTTGGGGTTCACATTTATTTAAAACATGAGATTCTTGGCACTTAGATTACGACTACAATTCATTATGGTTTAGATACTTAACTGACATACGCATACCATATTCAGGTATACGGGCATTTCGATGAAAACATCTAAATACAAGGTATAATTATAATATGAAAATCAAACTTGATACCAGCCCTTATGGGCTACCAATGGAGACTAGGCAGAATCGCAGTTATCATGGTTATGTATTCAGATTTTGTTTTGGGTGATCAATTCGAGTCCCTCGAGCTGAGATTCCGGAACTGCAATGAGCAAATCATCATAATGACTAACAAAGTGACTGAGAATAATACATGCACCAGTTTCTGTTTCGTTGTTCTATACATAGAAAGTTGTTACGTTTTCCAATCCTCTGTAGGCACACAGGGATTTGCAGATCACCTTTGGCTATAACGCCATGGTCGCGTGCAAAATGATTGCAGCTTATCTAACTTGTAGTTTCCGAATAGGGGACTACCGTGCTTATACATATTAATCGGATGATAGACCCCGTCAAAGAGTAAATTGCGGATATCTTATACCATTGTCAAATCCACTTTTTGTTCTGTACACAGTTTCACTGGACTCTTATGAACCACTGAAGCATTACCAAATCATGGAGTATAAGAATAATCTTAAGTCATTTCCTTGAAACGGCTATGAGCGGGAACAGTTTGGCATCATACATGACTAAATGCATGTATTATACAAAGTTTCAGGACACTTTGAACCGTGTCCCCCCCCCTCCCCCCCTCCCCCCCCCAAAAAAAAAAACACAAAACAAAACAAAGCAAAACAACAACAACGAGTGAAATGTTGTATACCCTAGGCCCATTAGTGTATGATCTTTGTCCTTTGAATACATTGCCCATATTTTTCAACGAATAGGCATCTGGATGCAACGTAGGTATATATAAAATGATTTTTTTTTAAAGGAAAATACATTTAACCACTTCAGATATAACTATGGAACAAATAGCATAATATTGACACGTTCCCTTATTCCTAAATGACGTGACAGAAAACTTTCCTCACCGAAATCATTCTGTCGTTATTCAAGTACAAGACATTGGTGATTATATACCTAGTTCGATTAAAAGTATACATGGAGTCATTGCAAAAGTCATTGCAAAAATGCTTCAGAACTACATCATTGTCATTTATTCTATGACGCTAATAATAAAGTAATTGTTCCGCCATACTGCCTGGCAGGTTGTAGTCCTCCTACGACGTTTGTTCAGCAAATAAGGCACAAAATAAAATTTTGCGAATTTTACACGCTGTTGCCAAAGTATCTAATCTTCTTTACCACTATTCTCAGACATAAGGTATGCTGATGCTGTATGAATTAGAAACGGAAGCTTCACAAATATTCACCATCTAACAAGGTAAAAGCGAAGTGAGGTCTTGCCCACATATCGAATTTGTGATTACACTGATTTTCAAATGTAAGCTCATTGACCTTTTGACTGTTGACGGAGTCGGACTTCACCAATATCAACACTTGACAGCCATCTTTAGATGTTCTGGGGAGTGAATTTGGTGGTCATATAGCTCAAAAGTGTGGAAAGTTCCTAAAAGAACACCACGATACTATGTCGACAGTGCTTACAAGGTGAGATGCAAAGAAAGAGCACGAAATGACATTGTAGAATTTGACAATGACCTACAATATTTGACCTTGAACGCTGGCACCCACAAGGTGGTAGAAGTAACTTCATCCAATCGTATATACATATGCAAAGTTTCATTTGGATACCTCAAACAGTACTTTAAGGGGAATGAAACCCAAATGTACCCGTGGATTGGAGCAATATCATAAGAACACATATGTGAACATGGAAAATCGTATGATCAGTGGAAGTTATGCATTTTTTAAAGTTTCATTGTCACTTTCATGTATGGAAACGTATAGGCCTATGAAGAAAATATCAAGGGAATTCCATAAAATCTGATTCTAAATGAAAAGTACAAATTGCCTCCACTTATTTGTCGTTGCCATAATGTTAAGGGTAATATTACCCCCACCCCCTTCTGGAAGAAGTTAATCAAGTGCTCCTTTTGTAATGCTAGAAACGTGAAACTATGCCTATTTTCTTTACATTTCTTTATATAATTTTCCATGGTTGACGTCAAAGATGTAGCTTTCTCATCTCGTAATGGCGGCACTGAAACTCTAAATATATGTGTATATATAGCTCTTCAACGGATTTTCCGATATTCCTCAATTTGTGACGATGTGTTCAACTGCTAAAGTAATCTCCCTGCATTAACTTGTCCACTTGTACTTTTCGTTTCATTTCCCTTCGTGATACAACGTTGCCATAATCGATAACAGACTGATGTACGAACGGAGGGACAAGCTGAACAACATCATTTCTCTGGTGACAATTTCTTGTAAAAGTATACACCATGAAAACTTTAGGCTGGTAAACTATATCAAGACAATTATTGAACAATATTGTTAATGAAATGCAGTAGGTTTTTCTTCGTGATAGTTGCCTGTTCAGATCAAGGCTTGCAATGTACTGCTGAAGTATGCATCGGGTGTTTCTGCCTTGTCTGGGATACTGAAAGCCACAGAGCACAGAAGGCCGGAAACATTGTAGCGAAGGAAGACACGATTGTATACAGGAATACGGGCAGATTTCACAACCATCCAGCCAAATAGTGCGCAGCATTCACAGTGAAGATTGTGGGATTTAGTCCTGCCAGGTTCTGAAAGAGATTTTGGCATGAATAAATAATGACTGAATAAAATTTCGAAGGAAATAGGTCGTTTACACTATAGGCGGTTTTGTTGCTTACATAAACTAACACGTTGCAACTATGATCATTGACCAGAAAATGGAAAATTAAATTGATTGCA
Organism: Diadema setosum; assembly: GCF_964275005.1. Classification (NCBI taxonomy): domain Eukaryota; kingdom Metazoa; phylum Echinodermata; class Echinoidea; order Diadematoida; family Diadematidae; genus Diadema; species Diadema setosum. The sequence goes on from NC_092687.1 coordinate 9,232,955, forward strand.
TAGATCTACTTCAGGTTTCTAACGGCTTTTGCTGAAATAATGAGAAATGGTTTTGAAATAGCTGCGATATCCAAAACAGAGCAATAATAATATAATATAGGACTCACTTTTTATCACGATCGCTGCGTTTTATTTTGTTTTTGGATGGCTCATCCATTTCAAAACCAATTTTCATCAAATAATCTTTAGAATTCCTCTTAGAATGGCATACTCTCTATTATTTCATTTAAGTAGGTTCTTGGTATATCACAAAAAGTTAAAAGCCCAAATCCTCACCTCCACCAATACTATATCATCCCTTTAAGCTTTGATATTGGTTTCTAAACAAATCCGGTCGGATAGATTTATTTCAGCTCTTTGTCATATAAGTAAAACATGATAATGTTGCAAAGAAATATTCCTCTTATATTTCTAGTCAGAAAGCAGATGGAATTCCCGTCTCCCATAAAAAAATAAAAGTGCAGCACTTACTTTATCACAGACATACAGCATGTCCTCTCCAGGCAGACGGGGAATTAGGAGACAGCATGCCGACATCACTAAGTTAGAGCTGAAAAAAAAAAAAGAATAAATGTGGAATAGCCTGAGTAAAGTCATGTTGAAAAGAAAAATCTGGCGAATTTGGACTGAGATGAAAATACACACCTTTTATGTAGGCCTGCATACATTTATGACATAGGGCATATTCAAATATTCCCACATTTTTCCTGACCAACTCAAAGTCTTCATAACATAAAATAACAAAGTAAGACAACATCAAATTACATGCAAATTTAATATCAGTTTGCTGTATATTTTACACAGTTAGGAAAGGAGTAAGACTTATAGACCTCAGCCATTCAGCCGTTGCTGAGCTTGCCACAGATGATGGTCCGGATGCTGGCCATGGCAATGGGTGTAATGATGCCCATTATGGTTGACACCTCTAATCCTGCTACCACACACACAAAAAAAGAGAAAATATAGCCCCTCTACTTATTCATAACATTGATTTGATTTACTTTGATAATACTGGTTACAGAAAAGAAGATTACCCCCCCCCCCCAAAAAAAAAAAAAATAATAATAATAATAATAATAATAAAAAAAATAAAATAAAATAAAATAAATAATATATAAATAAATAAATATAAAAAAAAAGAAAAAAATGAAGATTCTTGCGGGGTAGAGATGCTGCCTGTATGAGTTACAATCCATCATGGAGTTTTCAGGAAAAAGTCCAAAAAAAAAAAAAACTGAGAAGACGTAGAACGGAAAAGGCAAGAATGAATGATCGCAATGGTCCACTTGAGTAACATATCTCTCGATTATAGATGGTATCAAAAATTGCACTATAGTCTTATCAAATTTTCCGCAACCCACTAAACGTTGGCTACGTTATAGTAATCGATAAAACTGCGTTCATGTGTAATAATACGCTTTAATATAATATACTTCACGGATATCACATGCTGAAAATCTAGATGAATCAATAACCTGAAAATACATGTATTACGGATTAATCCATTAATGAAACTTACATATTCTGTTGAGGAATCACTCTGTCCTTCAGAATTGCATATAAGTTTACGTGATCAGGAGAATGCGCGCAACTTCATCATATTGTATCTTGCTTGAATACCTGAAAAGGAAAATCAAGTGTCATGAGTTCAAGGCCACTGTTCATGCGTGTGTAATAATTTTGCAGAAGAGCTAACTTATGTAAATGTGACTACATAACTCACTCCATGGCAGCTTAATGTATAGTTCAATTCTTATGCACTGCCTTGCTGCATACAGGGTGAACTTAAGTCTACCACTAACACTACCTGACTACAGAGAATTATCCCAGCATAAAGATAAGCGTGCAATGTTTGCCATTATAAGTTTAGTTAGTACACTAGTCTATTTATCCATAAGTTTATCAACAATTATTCATCAACTTCAGTTCCCTTCCTTTTATTCGTTATTAATCAAAATAGTGGTATGGCACGACGCGATGTATTATCCTTGGGGATGTGTGTTTGTGTGTGTGGGGGGGGGGAGGTGGCGTAAAGGTTATGTTAAGGATACACTTCCTATAGGAATATCCGATTCTACGTTTTCTTAACTATTTTGTTTTGTTGTTGATCGGTAAATATAAAGAATTACTTGAAATTGTGATTATGTATGTGTTCACTGTATTGTGAGTATAAATTATGCTTGTATAATTGTGTATGTAGTGAAAATTGTACCATTTATAATGTGTACATGTACATGAATATATGTGAGTTTATGCATGTATGTAGATATTCCTATGTGCACGCCCATGTACCAACAAAAAGAATTTCCTAAATGAACAATAAATGAATCTGAAATCTGAAATCGGAATGCCATGACGTCTTTAGCAAGACATTTTATCGCTAAAGCTGCTCTAATTCCACAGAATGGTTACGAAACAAAACAAAACAGAACAGAAAACAGCACGCATAAAACTAGCCAGTTTTAACAGAATTCTAAAATGAACATTTTAATATTACTGCCTGCAAGCCTACATTATAAGACATGGCTATACAACCAAAAACATAACAGATACAAGAAATTTGATGAAGGGTAATATCGAGAGTAAGGCCTTGGTCGAGAACATTGTGGATATTTCAAATCATGCTTCACGATGATGTCTTAACTCACCATTTTCCACGTGGTAGGAATCTGCGGGGTCTTGATATTATGAAGTGGACAAAATAATTTTGAAGTCAGAGTTGCAGTAAGCCGCTACGAAAAGCCTCAGAAGAGCTGATCTGCTATGGAAATGGAATTTGCGCTAGATGCTCAGCTCAAACACGCATGAACGAGCTGTACAATGAGCCATCTGGGAGTCAACTTATGCGCACATAAGTTTGCACGACTCAACAATTCATTGAATTCATTAATCATGTTCAAGAAAAGAATGAACATGCCCACACCAGGTGACCAAACTACTGGGTCCGTGAATTGACACTCTAGGAAACATCCATGTCATTATTTTGCATCGAATGTATTCTATGGATTAATAGGCGTTAAAAAAATCCACTTTTGATTCTTAATAATTCAGTAACTATATATCAGATAACACTATCATTGATATGGGAGATAGTTGTATAGTGTACAATTTCGTTGGAGGCGGTTTAAAACACAAATCAGTTTCATGAAATCCATGATTAATTTCACAGTTAGGTTACAGATTTTGCTCTATTTCCAACCCTCTGTACAAAATTTTCACTTTGCACAGGGGTCAATGGGTGTGTATGGGAGTATGTGGTTAACACCCTGACAATGGTGTTGAACAATAGCCAGGGTTTTAATGCTTTATTATTTATTCATGAGAAATTCCACTATCACAGCTAGTCTTTATTCATTCTAAAATGTGGTGTTTGCAAGCACACGGAAACATGTGCTTACATTTTTCATGTGCATGCATTTTACCCTTAGGCTTTACCGTGCATGAATCCATGAAAAAAAGGGGAAAAAAATCAACCCTTACAAATAAATCGTGTAGTTTGCACCCTTATATATCCGCGAGTTTGCTCTCTAAATGATTTTAGTTTATCATTTCCTTTACGTTCACTTAATAAAATATGCATACATAAAATGTGACAATGGTATGAATAAAATGACAATGTGAAAAACAAACAAACAAAGCAAACAAACAGCAAAAGATATCAAGTGAAGGGGTGAGTGAGAAGGCAATTGGCCTTATTCAAAACTAATCCCGGAAAAGTAAATACATTGTATATACAGAGAAAAACATTGGCACACACACACACAAACACACACACACTCACACATACACACACATGCATACACAGACAAAAACATGGACCAGCGCATATTAGCAATACACAAGATGTCATTTTCACAAACACACCCTATCTTGCTAGTCTCTTATAAATTCGTAAAATGATATTGGTAACTTTCAGAAAACCTTTCAAGTAAAATACGTTTTAAAGCTTCCTTAAAACTTTGTACCGTTTTCTTACATTTCACATCAGAGTGGATGGAATTCCAGATTTGAGGGCCTTGAAAAAATATTGACTTTTTTTTTTCTATCCCGAGATCGAGTCGCAACGAAAATCTTTAGCGTGTAGTAGGGTTTGATTCCATCATCGCACAGTAAGCATGCAGGGAATGCTGTGACATATTCCATTTCGATTGGTCAATACCAGACGAGCAGTCAAGTATTCTTCGTTAGCTTGTTCGCAGACCCTTCCATCAAAGACTCAACTTCATTTAAAAATGCTCCGATGAATGATTATGAAATTATGGGAGAACATCAAGTTTTATGATGTCTTTAAAAAAACATGTACATAGTAGCACCACGACGGTATGCAATATTGTATTCAAGTGTCGATCAACACCATATGGGTCTTTCTTTGAGACTTGTTATGGGCTCAATATTGCACCTTAGCAAGAATGAACCACAAACAGGAAGATATGTCTTTGTAATGGTAATTACGTTTCGACATCCCAACCAATTAGGTTAGGAGAATGTTAAAGACACGGGGATACACGAATAGAAATTGCTCAAAAAAATGAAAGAAAACGAACATTATTCTAATAGGCATGCCTGGGCAGTAATCTGATGTTTCTATTGATAGAGAATTCTATTTGAAGATTCATATCAGTTTGCTTTGTCAGAATCATGAGGAAAAGTGATAAAATAAACCGGCTATCCAGGGTACAGTTTAAACACTTTCACATGAAACAGCTCTGATTAACACTTTTGCACAATAATATTTCTGTTCAGAATTGACTTTTGTTTTATATGTTTTTATCTTAAAGTATAGGATTTCATTTGAAGCAAAATATAGCCAAAATTACGTAAACGTCCACAATGAATCTTCAGATTGCTCAGTGAGACGGCGGCATCGAATCCCGATCAGCGAAGGCACAAATGCACCTGTGGAATTGTTTTGTACAGCAATAGAAATCTGACGACTATTTGAATAATTACATCCAGTTGGAACTTCATCTGTTAAACCTCCTAGGTTATGTGTACAATGTGATTGGTCAATACCAGACAAGCAATCAGGTATTCTACTTTTGTTTTTTTTAGTAGACCCCTTTCATCATGGACTCAACTTAATTTGAAAATATACTCTCGATGAATGATTATAGAATATGACAGAAATTTAAGTTTCCTGATATCAAAAAATATATGTTCATAATATCAGCACAAGGATATGTAATATTGCATTTTAGTGCCGAGCAACACCATAGGATGGCCTTTGTTTTGAGACTAGTTTGGGGCGTAATATTGCACCGTCAATGACCGTGGCAAGATCGAACCCAAAATGAACCATATAAGAAGCAAAGTTCCACCATTTTCTCAAATCGTGTAGTTTGCACCCATTTTCGCGACTTCGAACCCTTCTAGCTCCCTTATTGAACCTTTTTTTCTTAGTGTGTAGGGCAATTTATAGTGTCCTTGTCGGACTGAGTTTGAGATATCCGATGAAGACATTTTTTGCAGAACGTGTGAGAACATGTTAGCGATTTAGGTTGATTGAAAAGAGTCAGACAAATAGGGCATTCCAGATTCTTGCTGATGATCTGGTGAAACGTTGCCATGGTCTCTATTTCTCTAATAGCAAAAGAAACAGAAAGTGGTAAAAACATCGATAAATATCATCAAAAAACTGAGTTCAGCAATTACCTGATAGAAGAGGCGAAAGTTCGTTCGAAACATGATGTTAGAATGTATGCATTCTTAAATCCGAACGAAATAATGAAGCACAATCTAAGACACCAGCGTGAATGTTTTCTTTTTTTATTTAACATTTACTGAGGATGCTTTATTTTTGGGTGCAAAGAAATTTCCCTATTTAGGATGGTTCATTTCAGTGGAGGAGATCGTATTAACGTATTGAGTGGACCCGTCCTACGATGATATTGAATGAAATTAGATGTTACTCGTTGATACTCTGAAAGAAATATTCTTGAAAAAATAATAACTTGTATTGCGATACACTCATCAAAACATATTAGGTTATTTGATTAGAGTGGATTGCGGAGGGATGACTCTTTGAATCGTGATCCTGTGTATTTATATGAGCGATAACATCATCCAATGATGTTGTCTGCAAAAGTTGTCATGTAAAAAAAGAAAAAAAATCAATGAATATGTGAGCGAAATGAGTGATTATAGAATCGTGTGTTCATCAATGTATAATATTTGCCTGTTTGTAGATAGGCCTATAAAACGGAAGAGGGTGTCTTTCAATCTATACAAAGTATCTACATCCAGGAGAGATAGTATTATGAATAGTTTACTTTTGATTGCATGGAGATACTGGTTTCCTTAGTCTTGGTGGACGCGGAAGGCCGCAAGAACTTTTACTTATATACCTGTACCTCATATGTCAGGAACTGAGTTAAGCACAGAGGAAATATTTGTTTTCGAATAGGCAGGTGTCGAAATGGTGCAAGAAAGGAGTGAATAAAAGTAAATGAGTACGGATAAAGGGGCCTTTCAGCCTCTGTACGACTGTAGGCAGTCAGGTCTACAGTCACCTTTCATTCGATGTTCTTTCCTCTGAGTTTTTTGTATACACGGAGAAAAGACAAACGCTCTTGCAGACAATGAGACAGATTTGACTGCCACTATTGGCTTCCTGTATACCTTTCCAACAATATAATCCTGTACTCAACACCATCTTTATTTGAACGCTTAAAAGTTGTGTTGTGAGGTCTTCGATGAGATTCTTTCATTTTTTATGGTAGCATCTGGTAGCATATGGTAACATGCTGATTGGCATGCCAGTTTTTCTGTTTGCCTATTGTCACCTGCATTATGAATATTAAGAGAGGTATTTGTTTTCGAATAGGCAGGTGTCGAAATGGTTTATCCGTGAGGGGGGGGGGGGGGCGGATAAACATGCTCATGAAATTACCAAAATCCTAACAGAAAACAATTAACGAAACAAACAAGGGCATGCACATTTTTTTTTTTAGCATATTCAGTGGCCATGCGTTATTTGTAAAACTACGTGCCAAGCACAATATCTAAGAACGCACGATGGCATGGAGGCACGATTGTGGATATCGTTTCGCATATAATGCTTACCAAGTTATGCTGTACGTCCGGGTTCAATATTGCTGATTTATGTCTGGTTCCGAATTAAATGTAGATATAAACTTGCAATCTGTTGTCTAACGACCCTGTAGGAAAGTGTGAATGTCGTCTTCATTTTAAGACCCACGCAAAATGAATTAACTCATGAAGAGTTTGTTTTCCGACAGAGAAATGTATTACACAGCACTCGACAAAATGGCCGGGCAACTTTCAGAGGAAAGTTTGTATTCTTTGTGACGTTTTTGATCACCCCTGACCCCTGATCGAAGCGGGTATTCCCCACATCTCAAACACTCCGTAGCGTCTACCTGAAATCACAGCGCACAATGAAAGTTCCTAATGCAAAGTGAGCATTTCGTATAAAATTGAAGGAACGGTAAAGCTTTGGTTGATAGGGATTTGGGTTTAACTTGTTGGTAGATAATTTGAAACAACTTTTAACAAATACTAAAGAGCATACATACTTCTAAGAGGAATCCAAACTTTATTGATGAAAATCGGTTTCGAAATGGCTGAGATAACATGTATAGTACCCACCTTTTATAAGAATCTCTTCATTTTTCTTAGTTTTTTGATATCTCGGCCATTTCAAAACTGATTTAGGTCAAATGAACTTTCTTTTTTTTTTAGAATTAATAGGAAGGGTTATCCTTATGATTGTATGCATTTTGATATTTCATAAAAGTGTTTTTTTTTACTTAATATTTTGCCAAAATGAATCCACATGTTAACCGAAGCAATAGGCCTACCATCATTTTTTTAAGCTACGATGGGAAATTTCTTTCAAGTCATGAAAGAGAAAGACATGAAAAATAGCTATGTTAAAGAATCACATTATTTGAGTAAAATGAGACATACTAGTTTAGAGATTTATGTAATTTATTCATATGTCTGATCCACTTTTTCTTTAACTTTCAGAGACTTTTCAAACTATGCAAAGAGCCGATTGGCATTTATTCAGGTTTGAAGTATTTGACTGAAGTTCCCATGGCATTAACGGGCCATCAGAGCCTCATGTCAGCTGTCTCCACTGAAAAAGTCTGAAACTCTGCAGCAAGATTTATCATGCATTCATTATTAATACTCCTGTATACTAGAGGTCACTCCGCTAGTTACCCATTCTGCACCGCATTAAATTTAAGCTGTTACTTTTTGTATATCATTGTTTGAATAGATTTGCCTTTAAATACAGTATAATATTGATCTGTTTCATCAGTACACTCCCTGAAGATCATTCCGTTCTAGTAATACTGACCTCCTCAAGTCCTCCTCCTCAAAAAACCCAAACAAACAAACAAACAAATTTAAAATAAACTTGTCATGGGATGACAGGTCTTTTGTTTACACAGGATCCTCTCTCTGGAACAAGCTTCCTTTACACATTCGTACTATTTCAATTTCAATTTCAATTTTAAATTCCAATTTATTTGAAACTTCTCGTATTTATCAATATTACATCAAAAGTAATAGCAAAATTTCTTATATCAGTAATGTACAAAACAAACAAAAACATGTCATGGGGTGGCTGGCCTTTTGTTCACACAAGATCCTCTCTCTGGAACAAACTTCCTTTAAACATTCGTATATCTCAATAACTTGTAATTCATCGTGTAACCAACTTTCCGAAATGGTTGGCACGTTTAATAATCAGGTTGTGCAATCAAAGATATGTTATATCATCCATCTTATTATTCAAACTTCTTACATCCAAGTGACCATCTTCAGGCCATTCGTTGACAAGATTTTCAGCCAAAATGTCCCTCTCGACCCAGGTGTTGTTTTGGCAATGCTGAGGTAATAATAATGGCAGGGCCCTCTGGTAGAACAGCGGAACCACCAAAAAAGGCTACCCCTGTCAAGAAGGCATTATTACTATAACAACTGATACCTGAATACCACTATAGCTACTACTTCTAATAATAATAACGATGATGATAGTAATAATACTGATAATAATTGTAATAGTAACAGTAGCAATGAATATTGTTCTTATCATTATTGTTATTTTTGCAATTATTATTATCATTATTATCATTTTTATTATTATTATTATTATTATTATTATTATTATTATTATTATTATTATTATTATAACTAGTATCGTCATTATCGTTATCATTATTATCTTTGTATGGTGGATACTACATGCAGTTCGATCATGTTTGTATCGCTTCTACACACCGATGATTCACTGTCTCTGTGTGGCAAACCTAACACTTGCTGTGTCACTCATTTGATATACTCCGACGTTCAACACTATTAAGGCATATCAGGCTGAGAAATAAAAAGAGCAGAACACAATTCATGTTTGTTTGCTTTGTGTGAATCTCCCATCGAACTAACTGTGAGGTTTTTTTTTCTCGAACATCTATGCAGAAACAACCTCAGCTATACATTTCATTTTGTTTCATTTTTATTTCATTTCCGGCCAAAGCATATAACATGACAATTGCATATTAACAAATTAAGTACAATGTTACTTCTACATATCCAAATGAAATTTAAATACACGTCATTTGTTTACATGAATCAATAAACATACTTTAGTTGAAGAAATACATGGACAAAATGTGACTGAATCATAACAAAGAAAAGGTCGGAAATGGATGGGACTGCTAAAAAAGCCGAGCTTGTAGAATGCAGTCCCCTCGTGAGTAATGAAAATTACAGTAATAATGCAACGAGACAATTTGATATAATCCTCGGGAAACAGAACATAAAACGGGTACGCACACAAACGCACACACAGACAGAAACAAAGCTGCTCTCTTATACGCGTGGAAAGAATAAACAGGAGGTCAAAGGCAAGAAGGGGACAGGAAGACAGAGGAAGACAGAGGAAGGGGCAGAGGAAGAAGAGTTCAAGGGTCAATGCCAGTTCACATGAGACTTTGGTCAATACTGTACTGAGAAGTGGACTATACTATGAATGATATATTATACCGGTTATGTTATAACGGTTATGCTTACATCATAAGCTTTCTACACTTTTTTCTTGTTTAAATGCAATCACAATCTCGACATTTCTGGACTGAATCGACGAAACAAAACTTCGGAAAAATAAAAATGGACCGAGTCGACTTACAACAGTTAGATCTTATAAAGAGAATAGTTTGGCCTATATAGAGGGGACATGCATTGTTCCTTGTCAATAACAGGCACACTTGGAAAAAGTGCAATTTGTCATCGTTGCCTTTAAAGTGTATGTGCTCAGTCATGCATGACATTTGTCAACATAATAAGGTATCAATGGAAAGTGGAAGAGTTCCCCTTTCCTCACAATTAGCGTTACGATTTCCATAGCTGAATCTTAAAATCATCGACCTCCAAAATTTGATTATTATTTTTTTGATACGCACTGTACAATAACGGAAATGAAAGGGAAGCAGGAAGTGGTTACAGGCGATGACTCACACAGACACACAGACACTAGTAGTAACACACGCATTTTAATCTAATAACTTGAGCTAATATTTAATTTCACCATTGATTTTGTACATCGTTGAAACTACTCTTTTATTAGTAAGAGTCACTATCAACCTTTTACAAAGAGGTTCCTTTGCGTGACATATATACATGTACGTTGATACATGACAACAATACATACAACACTCAAATACACAATATGCTTCGTCAAACGGTGAACGAGCAGTGATGTATACTTCACAGTCTGTAGTAAGATCACTCTAATTTCATACATGCACTACATCCAATAAAACAAAAACAAAATATTTAAAAAGTCAATAAAAACACCAGGAAGCCTGCAAAATACTTGCGTAAAAGAACATGATTTTTGTATACACTGGAGGTATTCATGCGCAATGAGCTGTGAAAAGAGACAATTTGAAAACAAAAACAAAACGAAAACCAACAAACTATAGAGTTACAATGGCATGCAGAACCGCTATGGAACATCTTTATGTTTGACGTAAAAGTCGTACAGAAATATATCATTCATCTATTTTTATTTATTTTCACATATTCATAACATAGCGGCCCGTTCAAATACGTGATCTTCCACATGGCAGTGTGTCTTGTGGAATACAGAATATTTCAAACTTTAAAATATATTAAGAAAAATCAGAGACATAGAACATAAAACAAATAGACATAATGGTGCTTATTACAGTCATCTAATTACATACAACTGAAAAATAGGTTCGTGGAAAATGCGTTGGAAAGAAAATTAATATGTAAGAAAAAGAAACAGATGAATTATTATCGAATGGTAAAGGGATCGCGTGTGTGAAAAGGGTAGCACTTGGTGTGATTATCCCTGAATAGCCCAGCACTGCAAAATCAGTCTAAACAAAACAAAATAAACAAATAAACAAACAAAAACAATGCACGTTAAAAGCTGAATCCCTTGCAAATATTGTGGAATTTATTTTACAGCATTGAAGCTACATATTTTGTACTTGATATTTTAGATAATTTGAAGTTATGCTGCGAGGGGCCTCAAAGAAAACAGCAGATTCTTGTTATAAACCAACTACAACAACAAGATGAACGGGTTTGCATATAGTTTAAGTAGTTAGGATTGGAAGTAATGATTTAAAATCGTTCTGTCCATTGGCACAACAGGTGCTGCTATAGACGAGGCTCCATGACAAAGATTTCCAGAGATACTGTTGACTTACACCCCCCCCCCAAAAAAAAAAAAAAAAACCCGCGTCAGAAGTGACCCAGAACTGGGTCCGTTGGAGTCATACACCGTTCCAGGTCAAAATGACTTGGAATTTGGTCATGAAGACCCCGAATGGGGTCACCCTGACCAAATTCATGACTCTGAATGGGTCATATCTGACCCCATTCCTTGTCACTTCTGACCCGGAACGGTGTATGACCCCAACGGACCCAGTTCCGGGTCAGTTCTGACTCGGATTTGTTAAGAGCGTAGTAAACTTTTGCCACCAGAAATACCAAATAAAAAAATACCCCAGTGAAGTAGAAAATAAGTATCATCAACAACAAGAAGAAGAAACATACATTATTGTAAATACAGAAGTAACAAAGATTAGTATGAATTAACACATCATAATTTCAAGTTATACATCGAAATATGCTTATGTGATTGAAGATACAACGGGCGAAGTTACGCTAAACCCTCAGCTGTTTATAGAGAGATATGAGAGAGAGAGAGAGAGAGAGAAGGAGAGAGAGAGTGAGAGATGGCAAAGACTTGAAGTAGTTGCATGTAACGAGGTTGATAAATGATCAGATTTGTCAATGTTACAGTGAGAGGGGAATGATTATACGAAACACTGAAACTGCAGTTATGCAAAACAAAAACAATACACATACTGGTATGCAATTACTTTGTAAATATCAACATTTCACCATTGATTTCTAATTGAATTGCATGAATTCACAAGTTCTCGTTTGCCTTGATTAGTTACAATAATCATTTCACAAGGGCTCGACACTAGCCTGTTTCTCTGGTAACCCGTTAGGGCCACTAAAATCTTTAAACCTGAAATTCTGCTGTCCGGAAAGAGATTATGTAATGACCCAAGATAAAGACAACCATAAAAATCATTTTTGTATTTTCTTTACCCGATCGGGCCATCAAAGGATAACCTTTATGTGCCACCGCTATTATATAAAATGTCGAGCCATTTATAGTAGCTGTTTCTCATCATTCGAAGAGCGTTGTACAGGACTTTACTACAGGATATTAATGAAATGAATATGGAATGAACAAAGCAAACGCTTTCTACTACCTTCACTATGCATCTTCTCTAAATGTCAGTATAATGATATATCAAGTGCAATGATACTTTCATGACATCACAAAACATTCCAAAAGAAATCCATTAATAAGTTTGAAGCCAGCGAAATATTTTTTTTTTTCAGCTATAAACTCAGAAATTGCTTTGGTGAAGTACAGTCGCACCAAGCCAATCAGGTTGTACGATAAATGATATGACATTAACAAACATATTCTTAATGCTTTGCTATGGATAAAATATCAAGACAATCAGGTTACTTCGATATACTCTTAATCTTCTTCATATACATGTACACCTTCTCGTTCACCCTATTTGCTATATCACAATAACAGAGATGAGGCACTTCAAATCTCCTCTGTTTCAACGAAATGACGTCAGTGGCTTGATAAACGACACTGTTTCACTTCACATTTACAAAAAAAAGAAATAAACGATTACAGACATCAGAAAGTAAAGAACATTATAAAATCGAAATGTGGACGAAACTGAAAATGACTAGATAGGTAGGGAGAGAGAGAGAGAGAGAGAGGGAGAGAGCGAGGGAGAGAGCGAGAAAAAGGTTGATAGAGGTTGAGAGAAATGAAAAGGAAAAGGGAAAAGTGAGTCACGAATTGATTTTGTTTGGGTGATATCCTGTTTGACAATTTGTGTCAAAAAATCTGGAAGATCTTCGAGTTCACCCACGCAGTGTTTCTTCTTTTTAATCTTATTTTTTTTTACAGAGTAAGAACTGCATTTCATATCTCCGTACTCATAACAACAGCATCTGTGTTTTAAAATGAAATATTTTCAAGGTCTCTGTTCACTGGCTGATCACAAGGCTGCGTGTTTCAACCGCCGTTAATATAATTTCACTCCATTATATAACGCATCACTGCATTGTAATGTTTATAAAATATATCATAGACAGAAAACTGAAAAGTACCTCTGCCACAATACTTAATGTAAAAAAGCAGAAGATAACGACACAATCAACTATTCATGGATCACAGCTAATCAATTGTCATTGCCACTTTATAAGACGATACCGTAAACGTATAAGTTTGGATATAATACCAATTCCTGTCATTCACCGTAGCCCCACGCTGCAGGGGGTGGAGAGAACAAAAAAATCCCCAAATAACGGAATTTTTACAAATCTTCTCTCAAACCTTAGAGCCACGAGTGAGTAGACTTGTGACTGTAGTAAGAGAGTGATTTTAAGTTTATTTTAAAATGTTATGCTTATGGCAAGTCTGGCGTGGGCGTCAAAGTATGGCCAAAACTTAGCAGATGTTATCGCTAAGCATTGTACAAGGATAATATATTCAGGCACAAGGTCATCATGGTTGTAAACGAATTCTTCGTAATTATTTAGTTTTCATCTTCTCCTTGAAAACACATGTCAATTTTGTCAACAAACTTGACATGCATTACAACTAAATGCAGGGTTACAGAAGATGCATTTATACAAAGTAAATTGATGAGCACCATGCTCCCATCCCAATGGGGACTTCTAGGGGACCCCAGTACTCCCAAATTAGAGAATCTAAAAATTCAATTCAATTCAATTCATTTATTTTCATTCTTCTTCTTTTTTCTTTTTCAACAAAAACATAACACAAGATAGATCAAGTTTTACATCATAAACAAAGAACATTTGTCTTAATTAATAAATGGTATCAATAAACTAGGAGCGCATACTGGCAAAAAGAAAAATAATACAAAGTCATGCTTCAGTTGAAAAAAAAAGAAGAAGAAAGAATAGAGAGGTCAACTAAAAAGCAAAGCTTGTAGATTGTGAACCACTCATAAAACCTATGAATTACTTATTTACAAACACTTGTGACGAATATAATGTACGACAGGACGGGACAAAACAGAAGAAACACAACAACATGACACAACTTGCCAGAATAGATGAAAAGTATGGAAGGAAAGAAAGTTAGAAAAGAGAGAATGAGAGAATACCTACACGCTTAACAAGGGAAATGGAACAGAGGATGGTAGAGAATGTGCTTCATAGAGTTGGTGCTGCATGCAGCTGAGCAAGGATTGTAATGGCTACTTCCTCACGTAGTAATGAATTCAGAGTTTGAATGATTGGTGGGTGGATGATGAACCCTGAGGTTAACAAAAACTATAGCTGTTTATGAAAAAAAAAAAAAAACATATCAGGGAGGATTTAATAAAAAAAAGTCTCAACTTGCGCTTAAAAGAATACAAAGATGGGGAATTTTTTATTTCACAGCTCAGTGAGTTCCAAAATCTAGGACCGGTATATATAAATGTATTCTGAGCCAATAAAGTTCTCAGGAGGGGTAAATGAAACTCATTAGATTGTCTAGTGGGATAATCATGAAAAGACTGGTTCCATGTGAACATTGAATTAAAAATACTGGGAAGTGCATTTACATTGTAATTAAACATAAACAGACCAAGTTGAAAAAAAAATACAAATCTTTAATTTTCCAAATCTCATGTTTAATAAATAATGGCTCTGTATGGGAACGTGGCGGGACGCCACAAATAATACGAATAACCTTCTTTTGTAACAAAAGTAATTTATCCAGTAAGTTTTGATGGGCACTACCCCACGCTAGGAGTCCGTAATTAAGATAAGGTAAAATTAGAGAAAAATACAACGTCAACAAAGAGGACAATGGAATATGAAACTTGAGTCTACTAATAATACCAATATTGCGTGAAATTATTGTACTAATGTTAGTAATATGTAAAATATGTAATATGTAAAATATATATATGTAATATGTAAAATAGTAAAATTGTACTAATGTAAGTAAAAAAAAAGTCTTCCTGAAAATCAGAGATGCTGTGAGTGATACATCAGTGACTGCACTTTGTACTAGGTTATAGTGAATTCAGCGGTGGCTCCAACGGGTCAGGAAATAAATTTGTGGCTATATAGTGTTTTGAGTACTTGAGTCCATTTTTGAAATCACGGTCACCTTTTTAATAGAAAATATGAATGAATATAGAGACGGACACTCTACGGTGTAACCCCCTGGAGCCCTCTCCGCCCCCCCCCCCCCAAAAAAAGTTTTCATAATGTTCTTTGGAAATATTCTGCAAGAATTCCTGGAAGGTGAACTTGCAATACTCCGGCGAACGTGAAATCCCCAGGGGTGATTAACGGTTTATTCTGAAGATCATCCCCCAAAGTGTTGCATCATTTAAAGCACTAATATCGCAACTAAAAGAAGACTCCCCCCCCCAAAAAAAAACAAACAAACAAAACAAAACAAACAAACAAACAAACAAAAAAACAACGTTGTGACAGGCCTTTTTATTTTTGGAGTGACCAATCCTACACAGGAAACCTTAACTTTACGACATGATTATTAAGGCCTCTTTGAAGCGTAAGAATTATTCATATGACTAAGCATGTCATATGTTCAGCCCAATTCTATGAGTAAACTTCAGTCAAGTGTATTCCATTCACTTAGCATATTGCACCGAAGATCCATTTTTTTTCATGACATGCTACTGCTGATCAAATTTCGTCTTGGACAGCCAAGTCTAATAAAATATATATAGTCTATCTGGAGTGCAGAAAGCTATCTCACCACTTTCAAATTCTTCTAGGTAGTACCAAACTAGTCCTAATATTTGTATTCGGAAATCACTGATGAGGCTGCGCACGTGCTTCAAATCACTCGTGTATCGATCGATACTGACGAGACCCTCCCCTTGTTTCACCCAGGCTACATTAACCGAATCATCTTGACAAACAGCTGTGCAGGCACGCATCCCCTCCTTCCTCAAGACTTTTTCTTTCTTTCCCTTGCCATCAAGGCTCACGACAGCTGATCTTTGTGTCAGTATCAGTTTCCCTGTGTTGTGATAGGAGAATGATTGCCTTGGGCCAAGTCCATCACACTTCATACTCTTTACAGGTTTACCACCCCGTGGGGTAAATACCAGGATCTTTTCGAGCTTATAATAACCCACGTAGATATTGTTATCTCTATCCACAGTGAGACCACCCATCCCTCCATCACTCATCGTCTTGAACGTGACGTCAAGCTTCTTCCACTGTGGAGAGTAGAGACATATATTGTTTTGTGCATCACGTACAACACTTCGACCATCAGACAGGAATTTAGTTCCAGAGACGATGACACCCTTCATCACGGTCTGCTGTAACTTGCCATCAGGGGAGTAGAGATGGATTCCACCTCTAGACAATCCCACCGCCATTTTACCTCCTGGTGCACGAGCGATACAATCTATGTAAGTTTTCCAAGGGAGCTCTACGTCTGCTTTGACATCCCACGGGCAACCTTCAAACTCTCCAAGATAAAGTTCATTGACATTCTCGTGTCTACGGAATGATATTTTCTTAACTCGTTCTACCGCACGTCTCGGTGATCGGTCATCAGGTTCATCTCGCCCCAGAAATCTCTTCAAGGTCTCGCGCAGCGTGTCGTGTGCAGACAAAGCGTCTTTCTCCAGCGGTACCTTCATACCATTAGTTACCAGTTCTTCCATAGCGTTCATGTGACTGATTGTTTGGTGACTCTCTTCCTCCATGACTTGTAATTCCTTCTCGAATTTTTCAGACCAATGTTTCACTCGACTTTTCAGGGCTTCTCTTCTGTCTGACAATAGCTGCATGTATTCCTCATACGTTTTGTCGATGTCTTCATTGAGCTTTCTAAACCTAGATGTTATTTCATTACGTTGTGTCTCTATGAACTTGATATGTTTTTCAATGGTCGTTTTGTTTGATTTTACTTCTTTTTTCAACTCCTTGATATTTTCAATTAATTTTTCCTCATGGATAGCAGCCTCTTCGACATCATGTCCTGCTTTTGAGTGTCTCAACATCCCACACTTACAGCAGACGTACTCGCGACATCCAGTGCAGAAACACTCCTCGACATCATTAGGATGTTTCTTACATTTCCGTCGCTTGTTAACCTGAACTTTTCCCGAGAGCACGTCTCTCACGGGCACAACTTCGTGTTTGGAGACCGGTTTCCAGAGAGAGTGTCCTTTCTCACACGATTTACACATATATTTCCCACAGTCTTGACAGTAGCATACAGCTGGCGACTTTTCGTCCATCTCACAAACTGTGCATGTTGGACTCGTGATTTTCACTTCCTGCACAAGAGAACTCAGCGATATGTTTGTTTGTAACTTATCCACATCTCCACTGGGCAGGGGCGTTCCTTTCCTGCATATGGGGCATGTTATAATTTCCTTGTCGGAATGAGTTTGAGATATTCGTTGAAGACAGTCTTTGCAGAACGTGTGAGAGCATGTCAGTGATTTGGGTTGTTTGAAAAGAGTCAGACAGATAGGACAGTCCAGATTCTGGCTGACGATCTGATGAAACGTTGCCATGGTGCCTATTTGGCTAATAGCAAAAGAAACACAAAGTGGTAAAAACATCGATAAATACCATAAAGAACTGAGTTTCCGCATTCACCAGATAGAAGAGGCGAAAGTTTGTACGAAACATGATGTTAGAATGTATACATTCTTCAAACCGAACGAAATTATGAAGCATAATCTAACAGACCAGCATGAATGTTACATTTTTTCATTATTATTTTTGACGAGGATGCTTTTTTTTTTTCAGGTTCAAAGAAACTTCACTATTTAGGATGGTTCATTTGAGTGGAGGACATTACATTAACGTGTTGAGTGGTCCCGTTCTACGATGACATACAGGTGATGTAGAATGAATAAATTTGTCCGTCATCTCTCGACACTCTGATCGAGTTTCGAATATCATAAAAATATGAATAGCCACTCCTCTCTTTCATTTCGGTTGCTAAAGAAATAAAAAAAAATGATTAAGTAGGACACAGTTAAATCATTACAAAGAACAGTCCTAAAGAGGTCAGACATTATTATTTCAAGTTTCATTTCATTTCATTTCATTTATTTCCACTTTCGTAATTGGTTTATAAAGTTATATACGCATGTCATGAAATGCCCTGACTTACCATCTCTTTGCACAAATAGTTGGACATTGATTTATTTGAAGTGGAGACAACGATTACTATTTAGTTTTATTGTCATGCAGCATATTTGTACATTCTTATTGATTTGTCGGTTTTTCTGTTTTGCATAGTGTCAACTCTATTACAAATATGAACACAGTATACGTTGTTTGACTAATCATGATTACCTCAAATCAGCGAAACCATAACAGAAAAAAAGAATATCTACCAGTCAAACAAAAAAAGACTGAATTATCCAGTTATCATACATTATCTGTAACACTCTACGTGTGAGGCACAATCTTTAGGTAGATATACGAGTATGGATTGTATGCTTACCAAACATGCAGCACTTCCGGGTTCAATACTGATTTATGTCTGACTCCGAAGTACCATACACGAGCTCACGATCTGATGTCTAATCAGGCTGTTGGAGGATCCTCTCACATTATGAGATTAAATGTGGTCATACTTTTAGACCCAAATGAAATAAACTCATGAAGAGTTTGCTATTTTTGACAGAGGGAGGGATTACATAGCGCTCACAAAATGGCCGAGCAGTTTTCTGAGGGATGTCTATATTCTTCGTGACCTTTCACTCTCACCCATTATATTTATAGAAACTGGTTTTCCCCATGCACTTGTCAAACAATCTAGTGTGTATATGCCTATTAATTAAAATCACAGCGAAATCATGAACGTTCAACTTGCACATTGAGCCTTTCGTACATGATTTTGATATTCTGTCTTTCAGTGAACTGAGGGGATACTTTTAGCGTATCACCATCCGACTTGCAATGGACTTGCAATCTGTGGTTCGACGGAAAATGGCGCTGATCACCAAGTCTCATAAGTAGTCAATCCTAAATGTAAACTGCCTCCGCCTCGTAAATATTACACATTCACCCACTAGGCAGGGTGATATCTCATGTCAGTGGAAATAGAGATGACGAAATACATGTAGAACCTTTTTAGCTCTTAGACTTTTGATGTGAACTAGTGCTGCCGTATAGAATTTATAAGCCTTACTTTGGTAAATTCACACCAGAACATTTCGCATCACACATAAATGCATATCACTATGTGGAAAAGACTTTGATAAATTTATAGGGGAGGAAGCTTATTCATGTCAGGACAACCATGCCTGAAACATTCATATTCTTGAGCTGCAAGACATATGATTTAATTTTATTTCTTTTGACTAACAATTCCATTTCAGTTGTGACAATGTGGCAAGTATATGCTTCAAAATTAGATTGAAACAATCCCCCCTAGCAACAAGGATATATGGGGATTTTTTTTTTTAATTGATAGTTTAATGCATCGTGTTTGTGTTATTTCTATATTATTTCAATTAAACAATCGCACGATAATGGGAAGATATATCACATAAATAATATTATCTATATTGTATACCTTATATTGTGCGAAAAACAATATGTTCTAAGAAAGGAAAGGGAAAAGGGGAGGGGTTACAAGTCGATCACTCAAACATACATACACATTCAACGACACACATAGGCCTACACACACTCTCATACACACACATATAACAGCTTCACCATAAACGTTTGACATCGTGCAAACAAGCCTCTGAACAGTATAAATCACTATCAACGTGTTAACAAGGAGTTTCCGTTATTGACATATCATACACTGCTACTAACAGCCATGCAGACAACACGCAAATTCACAATGTACTTGAACGAGTGAGCGAGCAATAGGTTTACTCCTGTAAGAAGCTCACTTTAATTTCATGCATGCACTTACATCCATCAACCCCCCCCCCCCAAGGAAAAAAAAAAACGGCAAGGAAATGTATAAAAAGCCAATTAAAATACCACAAAACTTGCAAAATACAGACGTAGAATATGAATCATGTATACAGTCATACACACGCAACGAACTGTGCAAAAAGACAACAATAGAAAAAACAAACAGACAAACAAAGGGAAAACAAAGGGGAAAATAGAATTATACTGGCATGCACAACTGCAATGGAACAACGTAATGTTTGGCGTTAAAGAAAACATAAAGAGAATTCAACATACTTTCATTCTTGTAGCATATGTATAGTATAAGACCACTTTATTAGCCGCTTTCAGAAAGCCGGGGAAAAATTACTACCCTTAGCATGCTTAGCATATGTCAGTATCAAGTTGATAGAGTGTGTAATTTTCATGAAATGTGAAGTTTTGTTTAATTCCCTTATCATTTTCGTTATATTGCTATACACACACGACGTCACGAACTATGGTATATACTCTCCTCATCCACCGGTTCTAACACAAAACTTAAAACAAATCACAACTTTTCCATCGATTATCCAAGTTAAAATTAATGAATGATCGCCTATAGAGATGTTTGTGTTGCAGCACAAAATTGTCCTACATTGACGTAATTTGAATAGAGGATTTTAGTTTTCCTACAATGGTGTACGAGACTTGAAGTATTCGGATAACGTGTTGAGCAGAGAGAAACACAGGAATGAGTTGTCTAATATACCGACACAATAATTAATGCGCATTTGGCAGGACTCATTACTAAGCGCTGTCATTTTTTTTTTTGCGGTTTCAGTTTTGTCAAACCGCCTCTTGAGCCTGATAACAACCATTAAACATTATCCCAACCGTCTGCAAATAATAATAACAATGATAATGATGATAATAATAAGAATAATAATTGTAATAATAATAATAATGATAATAATAATAATAATAATAATAATAATAATAATAATAATAATAATAATAGTAATAATAATAATAATAATAAAAGTCAAGGGTGAGGATTCACTACATCGGAAGAAGTTTCGTAATTGTAAACGCGTCTGTGGCGACATGGTGATGGTGGTGCGAACGTGTGATGATGGTAGGCTACATAGCTGTGGGGGGAGTAGTACATAACACACGTCAATTCTACTAAAATCCTACGACATAATACATGGTTCATAGGCATTGCCACTGGCATATAACTCGCCTTGCATATGATTAGCTAGTTATTAATAAGCATTAAACCGTTACACAGATATACAGTGATAAGTCTACACAAACATCACACATGAACTTAATGATATTTACAATGTATTCCGACAAAGTTTGTACAACTGTACATACCTTTACGTATATCATCTCATGATAGCAACAGACATTTATTTATATATGACAATTGATTTAGAACAATCATTGATGTGTGGCTGAAATAACAAGTATCAAACTTCTATCCCAATTTACCAACTGCTTACGAACCCTCTTCAAATGTTTTATTACTTATGATTTTTAATGAAAATTCCAAAAGGGAACACTGCTTGATATTCATACACAACACAATTGAGCTACCCGTGAGAGGAACAGAATCGCGAATAAAGTTTGTAGGCAAGTTTTCATTGTAGTTATGTGACATCTGGCGATTTATCGATTGGTTCGGGATGGAATTATGCGATCTTGGTACCCCGGGCGTGCGAACATGGCACAATAAGAATAAGAGTGTTCTGTCCAATGGTACAACAGCTCCTGTTATAGACGAGGTTACATGAGAAAGGTCTCAAAATATATTGTTGATTTATTGAACTTTTGGCATCAAAAAAAGGAAGAAAAAAAAAACACACACACACAGGAAGTCGAATATTCTAAAATATGAAGTGATTGCAATCATGCAGTAATAATAATAACAACAACCACAACAAACATACAAATTCGAAATGAAGACCCAAAGAGTAGTATGAAAAGATCATAATTACAAGTTATACTGTTTCTCTGGTGACCCGTTCGGGCAACTAACATTTTTAAATCTGAAATTCTCGTAGCCGGAAAGACAAATTGGCCCAAAATAAAAACGACCATAATAATCCACTTTGATTCTTCGTTGCCCGATCGGGCCATCAAAGGATTGTTGTTTTTTTTTGGGGGGAAATTTCGTGGTCCCACATCAATTTTCAACGAGCCACCTCGGGCCACCGTTTATGTCGAATTCTGCTTATCTCCATGCGAAGTGTGTTGTACAGGACTGTACAGGGTATCAATGAAATGAATATGAATGAACAGAGTGAATGCTTTCTACCACCAATACTACGCAAATTTGTGTAAATGGTGTGTGTTATAATAATTTCATACAGCAACAAAACATTTCCAAAGATGTACATCGATAAGTTTGAAGCCAGCTAGTAGCAACTACAAAGACTCTCTCTCCCTCTCTCCCTCCCTCTCTCTCTCTCTCTCTCGTTAGCTATGAAAACCCCAAAACAAAGGAATCTACATGAATCATAGTTTTCTAAAGTATGCCAAAACTTGAATGGCGTCATTGTTAGAGTGTATAATGATATAATATCCATTCAAATAAAGTACAAAGATACACATCATTGGTGGACTGTACTGGAAAGGAAGAAGAAGAAGAAGAAGAAGAAGAAATTGACACCACTTTACACATTTGGGGCCCAGAGTGGCACGCTGTCAAAAAAGTCAGTGGGTGTGTGGGGAAGGGGTCTTAGGGGAGAGACGGCACCCAAATTAAGCAGCCTTCTTTATTTTTCTGTAACCAGAAATTATAAGGTAAGTTAGCGCTATGAATAAGTACATCGGTGACAACAGTTTCAAGCTGCGTGTGTATGTCAGATTGTTTTTTATTTCTATTTTTAAATGTTTTACTTATTTATCTATTTATTTACTTTCTTAGGGGGGGGGTGGGGGACAATTTCAATGTAATTTTCACAATTTTTATCTTGGAAACACATGGTCAATTATGCCAACGAACTTAGCAACCATTATCAGCACAGTTGGTAAGTATGCCCCCATCTCAATGGGGACACAAAGGAGACGCCAAAACTTACAAATATAAAACACACACGCACGCACACACACACACACACACACACACAAAATATCATTCAGAACCAGAGATAATCCGATTGAATTCATTAGTAAATCAGGCCTACTTCCAAGGTTGTAGTAGATTCAAGGGTGGTCGGGGGGAGGGGGGAACAGGACCGAATAAGTGGCCAGTTATTAGATTTGATGTCCCTATAAGTATGCACGCTCAAATTTTCTACAAGAAATGGACACCAAGCTCTACGGAGCCTTCAAAACTGCCTCACCCCATTTTTGTTTTCTCATGTTCACATAATAGTCTGCAAGAATGCTTGATGAACTGGCCATCATCAGATGAGCGCGAGATACCTAAGGTCTGCTGTTGCGGATTTCATCTTAAGATCATCCCATAGCTTACTGTTGTATAATTTAGAGCACTACTATCGCAAAAAACAACAACAACAAAAAACCCACAAAAAAGCATGTTGTTACTGACCCTTTGGTATTGTTGGAATAGTCATTCATCCACAGAAAACCTTATCTTTTCCTTAAGGCTAAGTGTATGAATATTTCCCTGATTATGCAGGCGTGGGACAAGTCATGTGCAGCCCATTCCTACGATCCTCGTGTAAATTACATTCAGGTGTACGAGCCAGTTCTGAGTACCATGTATTGCGCATGGGCTGAAAAAAAGTCATTCGTACATGTACCAACAGGTAAGTTGGGCTTAAAATCAACTGGGATAAGCAACCGTGATGTAATCCTACTACTAACACCACTACTACTACTACTACTAAGAATGATAATAACAATAATGAAAAAAAAAATATGTAGTGGTTAATACTGACTTTTCTAAGAGCATTGATACGGATAAAGATATTTCATTAAAATACAGCACTATAGTATACGACAATATAAGTAATTAGGATTTAGTAGATATAATCGTTTTAAGCAAAGATTTAACCTTAGCTACACCTCTATCATTTCAAATAGGAAGTGTGTTGAATAGTTATAAATGCATTTACACGAATATGCTGCTTACCAGCACATCAAACTGACAGCAAAAGTTGTATTTTGCATTAGCAAAAGGCAATTTTAGGATCGTAAATGCATTTACTGGACGATGATAAAATGGATGTTTTCCAAAGTGTTAACTGAGGGATCAATCTGGTCATCATACTCTGGTCTACGCAAGTTCATTCTTTGTTTGTTTGTTTGTTCTGACACGCTTCTGTATAAGAAATAATCGTCTATCACAGTTCAGGCAAATTTCCATCAAATATGTAAAGCTTATGTTCAGTGCAGAAAGCTATCTCACCACTCACAAACTCTTGTAGAGCGTAATAACCAAAGAATGAGGGTGGTACTCTGAAATCAGTAATAATATTGCAGACATGCTCCAAATCTCTCGTGTATCGATCGATACTGACGAAATTCACATTAAAGCGGGTGCCCTTCAACGATGCTACAATGACCGAATCATCTCGACACACAGCTGGGAAGGCACGCCGATCCCTTTTCCTCTCTATCGAGACATTCTCCTTCACATTACTATCAAGGCACACCACAGTTGATATGTCTCCGAGTAACAGTTTTCCCTTGGTTAGAAAGGCGAATAGTTGATAAGGTGTATATCCATCACACGTCATGTCCCTGACTGCCTTACCACCCTCTCTTGTAAATACCTGGATCGTTTTTTAATCCCTCCAACACACATAGATATTATCATCTTTATCCACAGCTACATTCCCATTAGGAAGCGCTGCTCCATGACATCTTCTCGTCTCGAACGTGACGTCAAGCTTCTCCCACTGCGGAGTGTAGAGTGATATCTTGTGATGAGTATCACGTACAACACTTCGACCATCAGAAAGGAATCCAATGCCCCAGACACTGACATCTTTCAGCACGGTCTGCAGTAACTCGCCATCAGGGGAGTAGAAAAGGATTCCGCCTCCCGGCGATCCCACCGCCATCTTACCGTCTGGTATTCTTTGAGCTCTCCAAGACGAAGTTCATCGATCTTCTCGTACCTATAGAATACAACCTTCTTAGCACGTTCGGCTACACCTCTCGGTGATTGACTGTCAGGATCATTTCGTCCCAGAAAGCTCTTCAAGTTTTCACACAGCGTGTCGTGTGCAAACAAGGCGTCTTTCTCCAGCGGTACCTTCATACCGTTAGTTACCAGCTCTTCCATAGCGTTCATGAGACTGATTTTTTGCTGACCCTTCGCCTCCAAGACTTGTAGCTCCTTCTCGAATTTTTCAGACCATTGTTTCACTTGACTTTTCAGCTCTTCTCTTCTGGCTGACAATAGCTGCATGTATTCCTCATACGTCTTGTCGATGTCATCATTGAGCTTTCTAAACATACTTGTTATTTCATTGCGTTGTGTCTCTATGAACTCGATATGATTTTCAGCGGTCGCTTTCTTTGATTTTACTCCTTTTTTCAACTCACTGATATTTTTGATCACTTTCTCCTCGTGGATAGCTGCCTCTTCGATCTGATGCCCAGCTTGTGAGTGTCTTAACATCCCGCACTTACAGCAAGTGTACTCCCGACATGCGGTACAAAAACACTCTTCATCCTCGCTAGGATGTTTCTTGCATTTCCGTCGCCTCTTAAACAGAACTTTTCCCGAGAACACCTCGCTCACGGGCACCACTTCGTGAGTGGAGAACAGTTTCCAGATAGAGTGGCCGACTTCACACGATTTACACATATATTTCCCACAGTCCTGACAGTAGGACACAGCTGGCGACTTTTCGTCCGTCGCACAAACTGTGCATGTTGGATTCTTGGTTTTCACTTCGTCCACGAGAGAACTCAGGGGTATGTTTGTTTGTAACTTATCCACGTCTCCACTGGGCAGGGGCGTTCCTTTCCTGCATATAGGGCAATTTATAGTGTCCTTGTCGGACTGAGTTTGAGATATCCGATGAAGACATTTTTTTGCAGAACGTGTGAGAACATGTTAGTGACTTAGGTTGGTTGAAAAGATTCAGACAGATAGGGCATTCCAGATTCTGGCTGATGATCTGGTGAAACGTTGCCATGGTCTCTATTTCTCTGATAGCAAAAGAAACAGAAAGTGGTAAAAACATCGATAAATATCATCAAAAAACTGAGTTCAGCAATTACCTGGTAGAAGAGGCGAAAGTTTGTTCGAAGCATGATGTTAGAATGTATGCATTCTTAAATCCGAACGAAATAATGAAGCACAATCTAAGACACCAGCGTGAATGTTTTCTTTTTTTATATAACATTTACTGAGGATGCTTTATTTTTGGGTGCAAAGAAATTTCCCTATTTAGGATGGTTCATTTGAGTGGAGGAGATCATATTAACGTATTGAGTGGGGCCGTCCTACGATGATATTAAATGAAATTAGATGTTACTCGTTGATACTCTGAAAAAAATATTCTTGAAAAAATAATAACTTGTATTGCGATACACTCATCAAAATATATTAGGTTATTTGATTAGAGTAGCTTACGGAGGGATGACTCTTTGAATCGTGATCCTGTATATTTATATGAGCGATAACATCATCCAGTGATGTTGTTTGCAAAAGTTGTCATGTAAAAAAAGAAAAAAAATCAATGAATATGTGAGCGAAATGAGTGAATATAGAATCGTGTGTCCATCAATGTATAATATTTGCCTGTTCGTAGATAGGCCTATTAAACGGAACAGGGTGTCTTTCAATCTATACAAAGTATCTCTATCCAGGAGAGATATTATTATGAATAGTTTACTTTTTATTGCATGGAGATACTGGTTTCCTTAGTCTTGGTGGACGCGGAAGGCCGCAAGAACTTTTACTTATATACCTGTACCTCATATGTCAGGAACTGAGTTATGCACATAGAAAATATCAATTTTGTTTTTGGAATATGCCGGTGTCAAAATGGTGCTAGAAAGGAGTGAATTAAAGGAAATGAGTACTGAGGGCCTTTAAGGCCCTGTATGACTGAAGGCAGTCAGGTCTACTGTCACCTTTGATTCGATGTTCTTTCGTCTGAGTTTTATGTATACATGGAGAAAAGACAAACGCTCTTGCAGACAATGAGAGAGATTTGACTGCCACAATTTGCTTCCTGTATACCTTTCCAACAATATAATCCTGTCATCAACCCCATCTTTATTTTAACGCTTAAAGCTGTCTTGGAGGCATTCGATGAGATGTTCTCATTGTTTAGGGTAGCATCATTTTATTGATCATTAGAATGCATCAACCTCAGTTCTGGATGACAGCCTCGAGGAGGTCTGACCTTTGACAAGTTTATTTACTTCTCCAATAATGATTATGCTTACGTGATATCTGTTAGCACTTTAATGTTTGATAACATTGTCAGACGTTAATTTATTTCAGTGGAGACAATGATTAATATCTTTAATCTACAGCATATTTTAACATGCTGATTGATATGTCAATTTTTCTGTTTGCCTAACTTTCAATTGCATTACGAATATAAAAAGAGGTGTGGGGTGGGACTTAACATGCTCACAAAATCACCAAAATCATGACAGAAAACTATTCACCACACAAACTAGGGCATACAACTTTGGGCATATTCCGTGGTCAGGCATTATTTGTAAAACTACGTGTCAGGCACAATATCTGGGAACACACGAAGGCAGGGGGCACGATTGTGGATATCATTTTGTATGTAAATGCTTACCAAGTTATGCTGTACTTCCGGGTTCAATATTGCTGATTTATGTCTCGTTCCGAATCAAATTACAGACATAAACTTGCAATCTGTTGTCTAATCTCCCTATAGGAATTTGCGAACACATATTAGACTGAATGTGGTCATAATTTCAAGATCCATGCAAGAGGAATTAACTCGCGAAGAGTTGACTTTCCGTCACATAAAGGTATTACACAGCACTCACAAAAAAAAAAAAAAAAATGGCCGGGAAACTTTCAGAGGAAAGTTTGTACACTTTGTGACGTTTTCGCTCACCCCTGACCCCTGATTCATTCGCTGATTGAAGCGGGTTTTCTCCACATCGCAAACACTCTGTATCGTCCACCTGGAGTCACAGCGCACACTGAAATTTCTCTAATGCAAAGTGAGCATTTCGTATAAAGTTAAAGGAACGGTATACCTTTGGTTGACAGGGATTTAGGTTTTAACGTGTTGGGAGATAATTTGAAACCACTTGAAAGAAATACTAAAGAGCATACAGACTTCTAAGAGGAATCCAAACTTTATTGATGAAAATCGGTTTCGAAATGGCTGAGATATCCCAAAACACAAAAGGTTGTAACAAAATGTTGTACCAGCCTTTTATAAGAATCTCTTAATTTTTCTTAGTTTTTTAATATCTCGGCCATTTTGAAGCTGATATACGTCAAATTATTGTTATTTTTTTAGAAATAATAGGAAGGGTTATCCTTATGATTGTATGCATTTTGATATTTCATAAAAGTTTTTTACTTAATATTTTGCAAAAAAAAATTAAGATCTGAATCCACATGTTACCTAAAACAATATGCCTACAATCATTTTTTTAAGCCACCATGGGAAATATCTTTAAAGTCATGAAAGAGAAAGATATGAAAAATAGCTATGTTGAAGAATCACATTATCTGAGTAAAATGAGACATAGTAGTTTAGAGAGTTATGTAATGTATTCATATGTCTGATCCGTTTTTTTTTTGTTAACTTTCAGAGACTTTTCAAACTTAAGAAGAGCTGAGTGACATTTTTTTCAACCACAAAGTAGTTCACTGAAGTTCGCATGACATTAACGGGCCATCGGAGCTACACCGTCAGCTGTCACTACTGAAAAAGTCCGAAACTCTGCATCAACAATTATCATACACTCAGATTACTCCTGTACACTGAAGTCACTCCTCTGGTTTCCCATTCTGCACCGCATTCAAATTAAGCTGGTCCTTTTTGTATATCATTTTTTGAATAGATTTGCCTTCCAGTATAATACTTATCTGTTTCATCAGTACACTCCGTCAAAATCATCCCGTTCTAGTAATACTGACCTCTTCAAGTCCTCCCACCCAAAAAAAAAAAAAAGAAAACACAACAACAACAACGAACAAACAAACAAAAACAAACAAGCAAACAACAACGAAACACAAAATAAACTTGTCATGGGATGACAGGTCTTTTGTTTACACAGGATCCTCTTTCTGGAACAAGCTGCCTTACACATTCGTACTATCTCAATTTCAATTTCTATTTCAATTTTTATTTCACCTCATATGTATCCATATTGCATCAAATGTAATTAGCACAAATTCTTTGTACCTTGTCAGTAATGTACAAAACAAGCAAAAAAAAAAATCTACAATGTTCGTACATGGTAAAATACACAGTAATTCTAATTATAACTGGTCGAAATCTCTGTTCGGGTTGCTCAAAGAGAAGTATGAAGGGACCTACATGAAAGTGAGCTTGTTTCGCTGTAAACCCCGAGTAATCAGTGTTTATGAAAGAGAAACGGAGAACGGACGAAGTTAAGACCAGGTGATTTTATTATCCCAAATAAAGGAAGTGGGAAATGCTCCTCAATAGATTCGTTAAAGACAGGGCTGAAAACACACCTCCTTCATTTTAATAGCATATGATTAGTCAATGATTAAATGTCTCAATTCTTTCTTTCTTTCTTCTGTTCCTTCCTCACTTTTATGATGTATGTGAGATTTGTCATGCCCTTTGAGCACTCAGACTGAGTGGCGAAGGGCATTACATGTATATATACTCCATATTATTAATAATAATAATAATAATAATAATAATAATAATAATAATAATAATATTATTATTATTATTATTATTATTATTATTATTATTATTATTATCATTATCTGTGTCTGTGCTTTTTGTGTTCGTGTGTGAGCGCTTGTGCGGGTGTGTGTGTTTGGGGAGGGGGTTGGTAAGATAGTAGATGATAGGGCATGGATAAAAAGTGGGCATGTCTCCGACCCGTTCCTCGCAGCAATACAATCTTGATACTAATAATAGTAATAATAAAGATAATAGTATATAGTTAGAGTAATAGTAATGATAAATATTGTTGTTATCATTTTTTTTTTCATGTTTGTTTGCTCTCTGTGAATCTCCCGCCGGACTAAATGTGAGCTTTTGTGTGTGTGTGTGTGTATTTTGTTTGTTTGTTTGTTTGTTTTTCTTTGTTTTAGTCGAACATCTATGTAGAGACAACCTCAGACATACATCGTAAGCTTTTTGCTCGTCTTTCTTGTCTAAATGCAATCGCAATCTCACTGTTATTATTCTTATTATTCGCGACATTTCAAGACTGATTCGACGAAACAAAACTTCAGAAAAAAGAAAAATGGACCGAGCCGATCGTCAGCAGTTATATCTTATAGAGAGAATAGTTCGGCCTATGTAGAGGAGATATGCATCGTTCCTTCTCAATAATAGGCAACCAAACTTGGAAAAAGTGAAATTTGTCATCGTTGTCTTTAAAGTTTATGTGCTCAGTCATGCATGACATTTGTCAACATAATTAGGTATCAACGGAGAGAAGAAGAGTTCCCCTTTCCTCACAACTATCATTTTGCTCTCCATAGCTGACAGTTCTATAATCATCGACCTCCATAATTCGATTATTATTTTTCTTTATACGCACTGTACAATAAAGAAAAGGGAAGAGAAGAGGGAAGTGGTTACAGGCGATGACACACACCGACAAACAAACATTCGTATACATACACACGCATATTAGTCTACTAAGTAATAACTTGAGGTAAGATTTAATTTCACCATAGATTTTATACATAGTTGAAACAAGTCTTTAAATTTATTAGTAAGAGTCGCTGTCAACATGTTAACTAAGAGGTTCTGTTGCTTAACATATGTGACCGTGCATCACAATACGAACAAAAAGTCGCACACACTGATTTTGAATGAGGACTGAAAATAAATGAAATGGATCAACCTAGCCGATCCTGACTTTTTCACATTTTCTAAAACAGCAAGTCTTTTTCTACATTATGTTAAAAGTTGGGATCATAAAACGGTCAGGAAAGTTTGTTTTTTTAGCAGTTTATGTTGAACATTTTTGGTAGAATGCTGTCATTAGATGTGTCTTAAGAGTCCAATTTTCATTTCTGAGAAACCTTGTGCACACCCTTCACTTTCAACTCTAATAACTTTTGAAAGGATGACGCTACTCCTTTGAAAGTTGGCGTTAATTATGGACAGAGTGTGTTATAAGGCATGCTCAATTTCAGTTCAATTTGATAATTCCTTCATTGTTGTTACTCCGGTGGTTCACTTCCTGTTTTTTGTCCTATTCATCGCACAGGCAGCACGGCTTGGTAAAAATTAAGCGCTTGAATACTCACTGTACTGCAGAGCCTCTTTTCTCAGTTCACACTTTTCCTGAGTGTGTGATTAGGAGAATCCAATTGAATTGAGTTATACATCATTTTAAAGCTGAGAGTCTGCTCTTTTAGAATCTGCCCTTAACTAAAAATCCGGGTCTGGCGACTTTTTGTGTGTTTTGTGGTGCAGGGTCATATACGCTGATACATGACAACCACACATACAACACGCAAATATAAAATGTCCCTCGTCAAACGGTGAACTTTAATATCATACATGCACTAAAATTCTGTAAAACTAAAACAAAATATCAATAATTTCAATCAAAACACCAGGAAGGACGCAAAATACTGGCGTAAAAGACAAAAGATAAAAAACAGAAAACCCTGAGTTTTGTGTACACTGGAGGTATATACCCTGCGAACTCTGCAAACAGACAAATTAAAAACAAAACTAAACTAAAACCAACAAACCATAGAATTACAGTAGCATGCAGAAATCCTATGGAGCATCTTGATGTTTGACGTAAAAGTCATACAGAAATATATCATTTATATATTTTTATTTATTTTCACATATTTATAACATGGCGGCCCGTTCAAATACATGATCTTCCACACGACTCCGTGTTGTGAATACAGAATATTTCAAACCTTAAAATATATCAAACAAATCACAGACATAGAACATAGAACAACGTAGACATAAAATGCGTTTTTTGCAGTGATCTGATGACATACAACTGAAAAAAAGGTTCGTGGAAAATGTGTGGGAAAGAAACTTAATATGTAAAAAATAGAAACAAACAGATGAATTATTCTCGAATGTTAAAGGGATCGTGTGTGTGAAAAGAGTACCACTTGGTGTGATTATCCCTGAATAGCCCAATACTGCAAAGTCAGTCTAAAAAACCCCCAAAATAAAACAAAACAAAACAATGCACGATAAAAGCTTACTTCTATGCAAATATTGTTGAATTCAGTTTAGAGCTTGGAAGCTACACAATTTGTAATTGATATTTTAGATAATTTGAAGTCATGCTGCGATGGGCCTCAAGGAAAACAAAAGATTCTTGTTATAAACCAACAACAACAAGGAGATGAACGGGTTTGCATACTTTAAGTAGATATGATTGGCCATGATGATTTTAAATCGTTCTGTCCAGTGGCACAACAGGTGCTGCTATACACGAGGCTCCGTGACAAGGATTTCCAGAGATATTGTTTATTTAGTATTTTTTGCCACCAGAAATAAAAAAGAAAAACAGAGAAGTAGAAAATAAGTATGATATGAGAGAGAGAGAGAGAGAGAGAAAGAGATAGGGAGAGACAGAGACAGAGAGAGAGAGAGAGAGAGAGAGATGGCAAAGACTTGAAGTAGTGGTATGTAACGAGGTTGATAAAATAATGATCAGATTTGTCAATGTTACAATGACTATACGAAACACTGAAACTGCAGTTATGCAAAACAAAAACAATACACATACTATAATGCAACTACTTTGTAAATATCAACATTTCATCATTCATTTCTAATCGAATTGCAA
The DNA here is from genome assembly GCF_964275005.1 of Diadema setosum. Taxonomy (NCBI): domain Eukaryota; kingdom Metazoa; phylum Echinodermata; class Echinoidea; order Diadematoida; family Diadematidae; genus Diadema; species Diadema setosum. The sequence goes on from NC_092687.1 coordinate 9,266,396, forward strand.
GTAAACGCAGTTCTCGTTAGTCTTGATTAGTTACAATAATCCTTTTACAAGGTCTCGACGCTAACCTGTTTCTCTGGTGACCCGTTCGGGCTACTAAAATCTTTTCATCTGGAGTGGCTCAAACAACCATACAAATCTATTTTGTATCTTCGTTACCCTATCGGGCCATCAAAGGATAACCTTTATGGAAATTTGGTGGTCCAACATCAATTTTCAGCAGGCCACCTCGGGCCACCGCACTAATGATTATATAAAATGTCGAGCCATATATAATAGTATCTGCTTCTCATCATTCGAAGTGTGTTGTACAGGACTATACTAGGATATCAATAAAATGAATATGAATGAACAAAATAAACGTTTTGTAGCACCAAAATACGCATCTTTCTCTAAATGACAAAACAGAAATACTATATTGTGTGTAATGATAATTCAATTATTAGAACATTCCAAAAGATATCCATCAATGATTTTGAAGCCAGCGATTTTTTTTTTTGCTTTGAAATCTCAGTTTTGCTTTGGTAAAGTTGGTCGTATAAGGCGTTTTCACATCAGCCCGATGTTTCGAAATAGCGCGCTATTTTGCTGACTATTTTCTGCGAAAAATATCTCGAGCTTGGATTTTTATCGGGCTGATGTGAAAACGCCTATTGTCGTTACAGGTTATATGATAAATACCATGACATCAGTGAAACATATCACTAATACGTTGCTGTGAATAACCATACAAAGGCAATCAGGTTTCTTCGATATACTCTTACATTTTTTTAATTTACTTGTACACCTTCTCGTTCACCCTATTTGGTACATCACAATAACAAGGATGATGCACTTCAAAACTCCTCTGTTTCAGCGAAGTGACGCCAGTGGTTTGATACACGTCACTGTTTCACTCCAAAATTTACCAAAGAGAAATAAGCTATTACAAACATCAGAAAGTAAAGAAGATTGTCAAATATTAAAGTGTGAATAAAACAGAAAATGAAGAGAGAGAGGGAGGCTGGTAGTTGTTGGGGGAAATGATCAGGAAAAGTGAGTCACCAATCGATTTTGTTTGGGTGATATACTGTTTGACATTTTTTATCCAAAATCTGGAAGACCTTCAAGTTCACCCAAGCAGTGTTTTTCTTTTTTTAATTATTTTTTGCAAAGTAATTGATGCATTTTATATCTCCATACTCTGACAACAGCATCTGTTTTTTTTTTCTTTAAATTGAGAATTCTTATGACTGGTATTGTTATATTCTGTTCCCTGGCTGATCACCGGGCTGCGTATTTCAACACACATGGGCGAGTGTACGCATACATTACGAATTAGAAATCATGATTAATATCTCAATACCGAAGTATAATGCTGTATTACTGTTCACTCTAATGCTTTGTTCCCATGAGATGTGAATTTCTGGGATCTCGAATACCGATAAACTAAGTCTATAAAACTTGAATTAGTATTGTGATAACGTCTTGAGTTGTAAGTTGGAGGAATAAATTGGCTAATTTACCACAACACTGAAAAATATGCATTTGGCCAGATTCATTGCAGATTCGAGAATGAACGGGGAGGGGGGCGGGGATGGCCAGCCAAATCATGTGCCTCATTTTCAAATTTCCTCTTTTTGGAAACGCATGGTGAGCTTTGTCACAAACGTTGGCAGGCATTATCACTAGGGTTACAGAAGATGATTTACAAAAATTGCTCGTCACTATCTCTCCATCCAATGGGGACCCAAAGGGAACACCAGAACTCCCAAATTGGAGAATCTAGAAATATAAAAATCCAAAACCAAAGATACTGCGTGTGAATACGTTGGTGAATCAATACCTCGAGGTTTATAATAGATTCTGGGCAGACCCCATTGGTGCGCGAACGACTTGGTAGCTAATTCTTAGATTTGATCGCATGTTTTGAAAGTGCACGATCAAACATTCTAAAAGAGAATACAAATCAATGTACAAATGGACACCAAGGAGCCCTCAAACCTCCCAATGTCCGTCTTTTTTTTTTTCATGTTCATAGGTAATATTCTCAGGAAGGTTGCAAAATGAACTTGCCCCTACTCAGCTGAGCGCGAGATGAAATACGTCTTTTCTTGGTCATTTTATATGATTTAATGAAGAGCATTCCCCAAAGCCTAATGTTTTATCATTTAGAGCACTTATATCTCAAAACAAATATTGTAACTGACGCTGTTTGTTTGTTTGTTTTTGAAACGGTCAATCATCTAGAGAAAACTATAATTTTAAGACATGATCATGGTGCTTATAAGTGTATGAATGTATGAAGGCGTTAAAGGTTAAATCACATCAAATATGTAGAGTCTATCTGAAGTGCAGAAAGCTATCTCACCACTCTCAAACTCTTGTAGGTAGTACCAAAGTATTTCTGATTTGTGTATTTGAAAATCAGTTATAAGATTGTGCACCTGATCAAAATTACTATTGTATCTATCAATAGTGACGAAACCCTCCTCGTGCTTTACCCAGGCTACAATGACCGAATCATCTCGACACACAGTTGGGCAGACATGCATACTCTTGTCTCCCAAGACATTCTCCTTCTTCCCCGTACCATCAAGGCAGACAACATGTAATCCATCTGTCAGTATCAGTTTCCCTGTGTTGTGAAAGGAGAATATTTGCTTAGGTAAATATTCATCACACATCATATTTCTGATAGCCTTACCACCCTGTGGGGTGAAAACCAGGATAGTTTTTAGGAGCCAATAACTCACATAGATATTATCATCTCTATCCACAGTGAGACCACCCAACCCTCCTTCATCGATACTCCTCGTCTCGAACGTGACGTCAAGCTTCTCCCATTGTGAAGTGTAGAGAGTCATATAATTCTCTTCGTCGCGTACAACACTTCGACTATCAGACAAGAATACAATGCCAAAGGTACTGACATTCTCTATTACCGTCTGCTGTAATTTGCCATCAGGGGAGTAGAGCTGGATTCCGCACTTAGACGATCCCATCGCCATCTCACCGCCTGGTGCTCTAGCGAGAGTGTGTAATGTACTATTGGGAGGGAGGTTTACGTCCACTTTAACCCACGCGAAACCTCTCAGCTCTCCAAGACAAAGTTCATTGACGTCGTTTCCATGAAATGAAATCTTCTCAGCTCGTTCTGTCACACCTTTCGGTGATTGGCCGACGGGATCATCTCGATCGAGAAAGCTCTTCAAGTTTTCGCAGAGCGTGTCGTGTGCAAGCACGGCGTCTTTCTCTAGCGGTACCCTCATGCCATTAGTTACCAGCTCTTCCATAGCGGTCATTTGACTGATTGTTTGCCGGCTCTCTTCCGCCATGACGTGTAATTCCTTCTCGAATTTCTCAGACCAATATTTTACTTGACTTTTCAGGTTTTCTCTTTTGGCTGTCAATACCTGTATGTATTCTTCGTACGTCTTGTCGATGTCCTCATTAAACTTTCTCATCATAATTGCTATTTCATTGCGTTGTGTCTCTATGAAATCAATATGGTTGTTGATGGTCGTTTTCTTTGATATTACTTTGTTTTTCAACTCCTTAATATTTTCCATCAATTTCCCCTCGTGGACAGCTGCCTCTTCAATCTGATGTCCTGCTTGTGAGTGTCTGAATATCCCGCACTTACAGCAGACGTACTCCCGACATCCAGTGCAGAAACACTCTTCATCCTCATTAGGATGTTTCTTACATTTCCGTCGCCTCTTAAGCGAAACTTTTCCCGAGGGCACCTCGCTCATGGCTACCACTGAGTGGGTGGAGAACGGTTTCCATAGCGAGTGGCCTTTCTCACACGATTTACACATAAATTTCCCGCAGTCCTGACAGTAGGACACAGCTGGCGACTTGCTGTCCATCTCCAAAACTGTGCATGCCGGACATTGGGTTTTCACTTCGTCCACGAGAGAACTCAGCGATATGTTTGTTTGTAACTTATCCACATCTCCACTGGGTAGGGGCATTTCTTTCCTGCATATTGGACATGATATTGTTTCTTGATCGGACAGGGTTCGAGATAATCGTTGAAGACAGTCTTTGCAGAACGTGTGAGAGCATGTTAGTGATTTAGGTTGGTTGAAAAGAGTCAGACAGATAGGACACTCCAGGTTCTGGCTGTTGATCTGATGAATCGTTGCCATGGCGTCTGTTTGTCTAAGAGCAAAAGAAACAATAGTGGTAAAGACATCGACAAATAGTAGCACAACACGTGAATTAGCGTTCGATAGATAGAAAAGAGAAAGTTCATGCGAGGCATGATGTTAGAATTTATGCATTGTTCTTAAAACATAATGAAACACAATTTAAAAGATGTGTGTAAATATTCTTTATCATGTTTAATACTAAAGCATTTTTATTTCTTGGTTACCAAAATCTGATTCAGACAGAGACTTGTTGAATGAACCTGTCGTAGAATGGTGCGACATAGAATAAAGTTATATATTACTTGTTAATATGCCAAAGGAATATTCGTAAAACAGTTCTGAGTTGCATTAAGATGCACTCATCAAAGAATATTGAGGTATTACATTCGAGCAGCAAATGGAGGGCGACTATTTAATGATGAGCCTGTATATGTACACTAGAAATAATATAATCCAGTGATATCGTAAACGAAAGTATTCACGTAAGCAGAAAATAACAACGCAGTTGTATGGAAAAATCCTGGTCATTATTGATAAGAATAACAAGTCCTTTTGCCTGTCTGTATTATGTAACAATGCTTCCTTCAATACATAGAAACTTAGATATCTGTGTCCTTCAGAGATAGTTATTATGCTAATGATGATAACTATATTAATGCTAATAATAATGATAATCATAATCATAAAAATCATAATAATAATGATAACAATGTACATTTCATTGGTTTCATGAGAGTATAAAAGATACTGGTTTCATTAGACTCGGGAGACATTCGAGAATTTAATTCCTTTACCTTATACGTCAAGTACAGAAAAAAAAAGCAAAAAGAAATGTTTTTTTTTTCTCTCGGATTGAAATGTTTCTTAACCTTCATGGAGAAATAAAACAGGAAACCATAGTCCCTGATGGTAAAGAATTTTTGTCGAAACGGTGGAAGAAAGGATCAAATTGAAGTAAATAAGAACGGAAGAAGGACCCTTCAGCCCTTATGATTATTTCACTGATTCATTAAAGGTAGTCAGTTCTACCGTCACTCCTGATTCGATGTCTTTTCGTGGGTTTGTGTTATACAGTTACTGTAGATTTGATGTGTTTTCTAGCTTTATATATACGGATCACTCATAACGTCCAGAGACATGCTCAATATTGCAGACAATAAGAAAGACATGAGTGCAGCCATGACTGCCTTCCTTAATCCCTTTTGTTTATAGCAATATTGTGAAAAAAAGACCATCTTTTGCATTCAAAAAACTCAGTGCACTCCTCTGAAAAGTTTGATGGGATGTTTTATTTTTTTATGTCCAGGATAGCATCTTTTCATTGTTGCTTGGAAAACTTCAACCTGACTTTCGGAAGACACTCCCTTTGCCTACCCCCCCCCCCCCCCAAAAAAAAAAAAAAACAAAAAAAAAAAAAACAAAAACAAAAACAAAAAAACAAAACAAAAAAAAAACAAAAAAAAACACACACACAAACAAACAAACAAACTGTTTCGTTGAAACAAGGGTTGCTGAGAAATTTTGAATTTTGCTCAGATCAATTAAAGACACCATAGCGTTGGTATTTTCTCAGAAGCCCTGACGTTCTGAACCGTCAGAACTCCGTTTTCCAGGGGGGCTATACGCCCCAGAATGTGTGTTTCCGGCCGAGTTTAACGCCACCCAAAGAGTGAGTTCAAATCATGAAATATCGAACATATTATCAGTGAAACGTTGATATGTGTAGTTAAAGCAAAAGCTGTAAATTTCGATGTAAAACTTTGTGTCGCAGTGTACAGATTAACTTTCGTTCGCACAGTACAGTGTGAATTAAGTATTCGTGTGCGCTTGGAATCTGGGCGTGGCCTTGCATATCGCCTACGCTTGCTTGTCGTAGGCTAATTGCAGTTTGTTTTGGTTTGACATCCTACGGTCAGAATTTGACCTTGATGTCCTTTCAAAAGGAAGATTTAAATTAAGTAATGTTGCAACTAAGCACAGAGACACAAAGTATTGCACAGAAATGAAATGAAATAAGTATAGGTACACATGTGTGCCTACATACATGTAATTGTGTAACGTTACAATGAACATTCATGTTCAGAAAATGTGTATATGAAGTTATAAACATGTAGTCTACAATATGCTACATGTGAAGTGTGATATATTAGTTTAAGTTGACAAATATGAAGGAATTTCACAAATGGGTGAAATATTGCTTATTAGAAGTAGGTCACTGTCATGAGGTGAAAATTTACACTAAGAAACTTGAAAGTGGCCTTTAAACAAAGAAATTTGGTTTCGGTAAAAAAGGTGCAGAATTGCATGCTGAAATTAGTTTTCATTTGGATAAAAGGTCTCAATTTTGAGTGAAAGTAGAGCAACATTTCACACACATTTCCGTGAAAAGGTTTAATCATGGCTGGTTAATTAAGCAGTGTTATGCTGTGTTATCTGATTCGGCACGGTCGTGGTAAAGAGCTCGCATAGTACCAGGGCTCTGTGTAGCAAGTTATCTGGTCATAGCTTTTTACTTTTTGGTTTAATCAATGCATCAAAATGCCTGGCAATTATCTTTAAAGCAAATATAAAGATTGCAGGCTCATTGTGTAATTGGAAATTGCACGATACAGCAAGTGAATTTGATTTGAAGTCAGATGTAACAAAATGTTGAAGTTATGATTGATATAGCAGATTAGAAGTCTCAAGTGAAAATGATACAAGGAATGAGACCTTAGTTAAAGGGACTGTACAGTACTGGTTGAGGTGGGGATTCATGTTTTGAACATTCCTAAGTGAGATAATGAAAAGCCTCTTATGAAATATGACAGAGCATGTAATTTTAAGAAGGATTCAACGTTTATTTGATGAAAATTGGTTTTCAAATGGATGACATATCCAAAAAAGTGCTAATAATGAAAGGCGACATGCCACAACTTTATTAGGATCCCTTTGTTTCACTTTGTTTTTGGATATCTCAGCCATTTCAAAACCAATTTTCATCAAATAAACTTTTGATACCCCTTAGAACTGCATGCTTTTAAACATCTCATAGAGTGGTTTCTGAATATCTCGCAAAACGTTAAAAGCTAAATCCTCACCTCGACCAGAACTGTACACACCCTTTAAGCTAGGTTGTTTTGTGAATCTGAACATCTTCGTTAGAAAGAAGCTCTAGGTACACGTATTAAATCAAGTTTATGAGAGACTTATGAATATTAATGAGCTTCATTGTTTTGATATAAAAGAAATGCATAAAGGTATAACTAAATTTATTGTGATGCACTGAAGATGTAAATTTCTGGTTGATTTAGATATGGCACAACTTTATACCGGTCTCACTCGGAAAGCTATGAAATAGTCACTCATTGATTGGTTAAACAGTGACTCATTCAATAAGATAATACATTGTCAACAAATGATGTACACATCTGAATGCCTGAATGCTAATGTATTCTTTTGCATCTTTGTTTTTATTGTAGATTGAATAATATAGCCATTATACAATCCAAAAGCGGCGTCCGTCTTTCTTTGTCAGTGATCCACAGACAATTAAAATAAGAAATAAACAAAAATCACACAAACAAAGGACACAGGTAAAGAATAGTGACCGAACATCTAGCAGTCGGGAGCTTTCCTGGAACATCCCTCCTTATCTTTCTGAAGCAAGTCCTAAAACCTCCATAATGGACTTCTTTGAGGAGTTAAATTGAGGCTTTGATACAGTATGAGGAGAGTACCACATGACTCAAAAGAACAATGCAGAAAAAGAACAAGGAAGAGGAGAGGGACGTTGTCGCAAAGTTTTACTGTTGTTAACATTCTGAGCTTTTATACCTTTGTCAGCACCTTTGCCCGTTGCAAGCATTATACGCAGCTATCTATCAATGGCTATTTAATTCAATGTACATTTTGTCCTAGCTGTGATAATGTTCCTGGCATTTTGATAGTCGCCATATGTTACCAACCTTTGAAGGGCTCTATACCGTCATAATACATTACAGTGAAGGGATATGTCCTAATAGCGTTGATGGTCAAATTGGCTGCAGGTACAGCTCAATTTGCATTATTTTGTCCCTCGTCTGTAGATGCTCCGATCGATTTCCAAATATTATACAAACATTATGAATAGCCACCTCTCTCTTATTTGTCAGTTATTAAGTTATAAACAAAAAGAAAGCAATTTAGCAGGTCACTGTTAATACATTAAAAAAGGTAAGTCCTATAAAGTCCTAATCTAGGAACACACGGAGGGGGGGGGGGGGGCACGATTGTGAATATTGTTTTGTGTATGGGTGAGAATTTTAAATGATCTACAATTGCAGATTTTCACAACTTTATTAAATAGTTACAGTAGAGTAATTAATACATAAATATAACACTTTAAACCTAGTGATATCTAAAATATAGTAGGCTAAAATCATATAATTTCATCATTCTTATGAGAAGGGTTTGAATCTAATGACCTTCCACTCGTTAGATATTTTTTTCTCTTTATTGTCCTTCGAGGGACATTATTTCCTTACAAATATCTGAAAAAGTTCACAAAAAACATACAGAGAGCAAGATGAACGAACATAGAAAATAAGGGTACAAACAGTGGCGTATCGGGGGGGGGGGGCAAGGGGGGCACGTGCCCCGGGCGAACGAAGTGGGAAAAAAAAAAAAACGAAGAAGAAGAAAAAAAAAGAAAAGAAGAAGAAGGAAAAAAAAATCGCCCGGAAGGGGGAGGGAGAATGGAGGGGGGGGGGGGCAGAAAACCAAATCAAACAAGATAAAAACAAACCATGATGATGACGCGGACAAATTGACAATGTTTTTTGTGTTCACACAAAAATTCCATGTTCTGTGAGCTGAAATACACAAATTTTCGGCTCGCTCGCTGCGCTCGCTCGCCAAAATTTATAAAAAAGAAGGTAAGAACAAAACGTGACGATGACAAAATGACAGTGTCTATTGTGTTCACATATTTCATTTTATATTTAGCAGGCAAAATGTTACACGGAGCAGCGGCTGCAATTTGTTTCGTTCTGAAGCGATCGCCAATTGGATCAAAAGAATGCGCCAACGGTTTCGAACATAGGGGGGGGGGGTGCAAAAAACCCCGAATCAAACAAGATAATAACAAAACGTAATGATGACGCGGAAATATACAAATTTCGGCTCACTCGCTCGTACTAATTTAGAGTATTTTTTCAAGTCCTCAATTTGTTGGTATAATCGTTATCCGTAAGGCCGTCACTATATCTTGATTAGAATTGTAAGATTTAATAAGCAAAAAATGACAAGAGTTTCATGATTTGTAAGCTGAATTACAAAAATTTTCGGCTCGCTCGCTGCGCTCGCTCGCCAAAATTTATACAAAAAAATGAGAAGAAGATAAGAACAAAACGTGACGATGACGCGGACAAAATGATAATGTCTATTCTGTTCACTCATGTCACTTTATATTTAGCAGGAAAAATGTCACACGGAGCAGCGACTGCAATTTCATTCGTTCTGAAGCGATCGCCGATTGGATAAAAAGAGTACGCCAACGGTTTCGAACATACGGGGGAGGGGGCGCAAAAAAAAAATAAAAAAGATAAGAAAAAAATAACGTAATGATGACGCAGAAATATACAAATTTCGGCTCACTCGCTCGTACTAATTTAGAGTATTTTTTCAAGTCCTCAGTTTGTTGGTATAAATCGTTATCTGTAAGGTCGTCACTATAATTGTGAGATTTAACAGTTTAATAAGCAAAAAATGAGAAGAATTCCATGTTTTGTAAGCTGAAATACAAAAATTTTCGGCTTGCTCGCTGCGCTCGCTCGCCAAAATTTACATAAAAAAGATAAGAACAATACGTGATGATGACGAGGACATATACAAATTTAAGCTCACTCGCGCGCACTAATTAAGAGTATTTTTTAAAGTCCTCAGTTTTTTGGTATAAATCGTTATCTACAAGGCCTTCACTATCTTGATTAGAATTGTAAGATTTGGTAAGCAAGAAATGACAAGAATTCCATGTTTTGTAAGCTAAAATACAAAAATTTTCGGCTCGCTCGCTGCGCTCGCGAGCCAAAATCTATCAAAATTCATTACAATTAAATCACCCTCAAAAAGATCCCTTTTAAGTGCTTGAAAAAGCATCATGTGGACTTTGTTTAAAGTCCCTACCGGGATGGGGTTGGGGTTGAACACTTTTTCAGAAATTAGGGGCGCAATTTTCGTGCTTGCCCCGGGCGCCGTTTTCCCTAGATACGCCACTGGGTACAAACAATTAGTTGTCAAAATCATATCATCACATGAATTTCGATTCCTCTGGTGAAAGTATGCTTCAAATATTTCCAAGACACTTCATGAGTGTGACATTACCTCAACATATTAATTTCCGCTTCCACAGTTAATCAAACATATTTTTTATGAAAAAAAGAATGAAATTCACAATAAGCTCTGTACTAAAGTCTGTCAATAATGCGTATACATTCAATGCATTTGTTGTATAATTGAAGAGTTTGTTCACAAAAACCGATGAGTCCATTTTTGAAGATTTTGAAGTACGGTCTCTGTCATAAAGTACAAAATAATACCTTACGAATTATGTATTAGTCAGTACATTATAGAGGTACATTTTTAATGTTATGGTCAAAAGAAGCAAATATTTTCTTATTATTCTCTTTATTTTTCTTGACCTTTAATCGCAAATATCTCCATTCGGCAAACGAAAAGCTCAGTTGCAAAAGGTACTACATCCATTTTCCATCAAAATCCACTTTTTGGTCTTGATGTACTTATTTTTAGGACCTCTTTACACCTATACTAACGAAAAGTTGAATTTCCAACCAGAAAGTGTTTAAAAATTACATTCAAAAATCAGTTCGGTTTCAAAAGGTACACACTAAGAAATCAGGGTTCAATTTGGGGTTGACTTTGACCCAATGCACCCTTGCGTGGACTAGGGTTGAATATTTAACTTCTATGGGTGCTATTTACTCCGAAAGGGGTTCACTTTTGAGAAAGATTAATTTTTGAACCTCCAAATAGAAGAGTTAGTCTGCTACAAAAATCTAGATCATACTGTTGCGTTCAAACATGTTAGGATTTGTAATGCAGTATCAGTAGTGATTTGAATTTTGGATGATGTTCATCTTTAAGATTGCAAATCAATCAATATAAAGATGTTTGTTGGTGTTTGATAAAATGATATAGTATTTTCTGTTCGTGCCAGTTTCATAAACAGTACGTGAGCAAAGACTAACACGCCAATCCCGGAAATTAACCAGTCACAGCAGAGAAGACGATCGAGGCTCCGTTTTTTTTTTTAAGCTCGCATCGCCACCGCATACAGCGAGCTAGCTATGTGTACATACGTGTCACAAAGCAAAGCGTCGCGACAGTTCACTTCCATTCGTTCTAGAACTCCCATGCAATTGCATTGAAGCAGGGCTTTCTCGTTGCAAGACTAGCTGATTTATACAAGATTAAGGTGAGTAAATGATCACAAATCATGACTTATTTGGGTTGCGCTTCTGTGCGGCTAGATCTTTCATTTCTTCGGTAATAATTTCAATCGTTTGTCGTGCCGTTCTTTGTTACCACGTTCACGCGTGTATTAATACACTGTATGTAAAATCACATGACCTAATGCAGTAATGGGGAGTAATACGGGCCTTTTTACGGTTACTATACTACTGCCATTTAGGGATCGACAAGAAATAAGGCAAACCAGTTTGCATTGTTTAATCTAATGGTAGTTTAATGTATAGTGATTTGTGATACTGTTTTGTCTTCTATTGCATGTGCTTATGAGACAGTCGAGACTGACTTACTGTACAGTCTACAGAGTCAGTAAGCTAACTGTTGCGACCTGCCCGAACTCGAAGCGTTCGGGCTCTTTTACAACTGTGTATGGGACTAAGACTCGATCGCGCACTGTCACTAGTCATATATCTGCATGCCCCTGTACCCTGATACAGTCTGCATGATAAGCTATGTGAGAGTCGCGGTCCGCGGTGACATGATACGGAGGGATACCGGTGATTGAAACACTGAATGAGAGAATGTGCATCAAACTGTACTAAGGCAGAGGAGGTACAGCTAGTAATCATCAGTGTGAAAGAAATTCCTTCTTACTTGGGCTTGGTTGTACAGTGCCGCAGTCAGTACCAATTACAGTACACAGTGCAGACTGAGTACAAAAGTTTCCTGTACGGTATGTAGTGGCCGACTAGCTAGACTAAAAAGGTTTAGCTGTGTCAGTGTGGCAAGGGTGTGAAGCTGATGATACCGGTACTGATTATCAAAAAAAAAAAACAAAAAAAAACAAAAACAAAGAAGAGATATTTTAAGTAGATCTACATTACATGTATACACTCTATATCTATGGACATGGTGAACAACAGTCAAATTATACTGATTTCGAGGTGAAAATACAAGTTGCCAGCAGCGTTGTAAGTCATGTAGCAGACTAGTATTAAGTGTGGGCAATCTATATAATAGCCTATTGACATCGCCATGCGCTGTGCAGACATCATTGATCTACATATTAAACTGGTGGGTGGTGGTAAATTTGAGGTTACAATTGTACAACAAATGTACGTTACTCAGACCCTTGTGCTTTGTATTGCATTGACGGCACTGTTACCTGCAGATTTGTTATAGGGCCTACTGCACATGAACAGTTCAATATAAATTCAAATTTCTGTGTTGTCATTGCAAGTTTCTTTCTTTTTCCCCTTTCTTTCTTTCTTCAGGTCAAAGGTGTTTGAAGCATCCTTGTCCTTACAGCAAATGAAGGATGTTGTTTGTTTCATTATGGACTATGCTGCGCTGAATTGCATCCTACTCCCTGGGAGTATTCTCGGTATGAAACCTGATGTCAAAGCTTCTTCTCTACTTGTGACACCAAGGCAAAGGTGAGTTTTCTCTGCAGGCCAGGAAAATGCACATTTGCTCCCTTTGATATAAAAACTGTTTTCTTATGAATGTTGCAAATGCAGCATTACTTATCTGTAAGAGTTGCAAAGATCGAATGGTTAATCTTGTAAGATTAATTGCAGTATGCCATGCAGAGTCTTTGTATCACTGTTGGCGGAAGGTTTTCAAAAGGGGGAGGGGGGGGGGGACTTCCTAGTTTCATGAGCTAACAAGCAAAAAAAAAAAAAAGGCCGCGAATGCAACTTCTGGTGCCACTTCCAGGTTTCAGCTTACAAGCAAAAAAAAAAAATCAACAAAACAAAACAAAAAAGTATTCAGCGCAAAAACAGATCCTTATGGTGCTCACACTTTGAGGTTTTTATCTACATGTATTTCTTTCTAGTGCCACTTACACACTTTCGGGTAAAGAAAGTTGGGGGGGGGGGGATTGGGACCCGAAGTGGGGACACCTTATAATGTTTTCCTTTGTATGGTGCCGAAAAAGTAGGGGCCCGAGTCCCCCTGGTTCCTGTGGCCATATGTATAGCATCCAATTCTTTCTTGCACAGCTCTACATTACTGTTGTTTTTTAGTTGGATTATCAAAGATGACATATCATGTATTTGGTTTACTTTTGTACTTAATAGATTTAACGCAGGAATCGCAACACTACAACGCCAAGGAAGAAATAAACCTTGCCAACATTTCGCAAAGTCCGGAAAGGTCTGCTGCCATATGTCGCTGCCACCTAACCTGCAACTGACCTGTAATGGATCTGCCAAAGAACAATACTGTGAGTTGATCACGAAACTGCTGTGCCTCATTTTTTTTTTTTTTTTTTTGCATTGTATATTCAGATGTATTACTTATGGAACTCTTTAATGCATCAATCTTTATACATACACACAGTGCACTCATGTTCTAATAAATAACGTTACAACAAAATTGAAATTGAGGCCATAATGTTACTGGCTCTACATTTGTTGCTTTATTGTTTACTTGTTTGGTTGTAACAAAACTTTGATAAAACGAAAGAAAACTGTAGGCCCTGAGGACCTCATTATAACAGGAGTCCAGTGTATACTGGGCCAAATACGCTGTACCGAATTGCTGATGCAGTCACTGCATCAACATAAAAGGAGGATGATCCTGGACAAGACATCTGTCCCAGTATACGACTGGACTGGTCATCTCTCTTCTCTCAATCAACAGTTGTTCCCAGTTCAAGGTTAATCTGCATTTTTGCATTGAATGTGAAAACTCTGTACATGATCAGTATGGCCTTTTTCATGGAGAGGGTTGATGGCCCCCACAAGTAATTTTGACTTCACCTGTTCTTCATTGGCATATATTTCATCCAGATGGCAGAACATTTTCAAATTTTCAGTGTAGAGTGTATGGTCTATTAAAGTTCTAGAATTACATTGTACATAGCATTGATTTGAGATTGTTACCCTGCAATCAAATTTAAGCTTAAGAGGGTGTGTAGAGTGTGTTGTGCTTGTGATTTGTCAGGAAAGTGCAACCCATAGAAATGTTCAATTTGGTGTTTTCCTTCTTCCCAGAAATTAATCTTCTCAATAAATGTATGATATATTGTACATTTTTGTATCACTATACAGAGGAGAGTGTAACACTTTTGTTGTTGTTGTTGTTTTCCCCCAGGTATTCTGCATGACTGAGGCGACTTCTTCAGCTGTCTTCGTGGAATGAATCGCTACCACTTCACTCAGTTCTACAGATGCATCTATGATGAAACCTTTGTCCAGGGCAATCAACTACAGTCTGAAACAGTCTTCATAAAATCAATGTAGAATACTGGCAGGTAATATTGTGAAGAACACTTCATGGAATGATTTTAAAGAAATCACTGTAGATTTACAACCCTGTGGCTACTTGTATGATGATGAGTTAATACTTGTATCTGCTTTGCATTGTGTATCATCCTCTGCCTAAATGACTAAAACACTAAAAAAAAAATGTATTGTTTTGTATGCTGACACTTTGTACAGTACTATCATCCTCGAGGTTGTTATAGAAATTCTTGCAGCTATAATAGAGTAGTTTGGTTTTCTTGTCATTCTCGCTTATGAATATAAGCTGCATTTTGATGTTTTGGGTGGAAGATGAATTTTAGCCTTGAGCCAGCACTGAGAATTACACTGCAGTACAGTGGTATCATTCAAGCTTTCTGTATAAAGCTGGACAATTCCTGTACCTTCCTGTTTTATGCCTCTCCTATCCTGCCTATGCTATCGTACTATTATCTCTGAGTGTTCCTCTGTCTTCTATCATATCTCGTACTATATACAATGTGATTCTAGTTACAAATGCCATCCCTATATCGATGGAATAGACATATCCCCATACTTTTGGTTAATTGGATGCTGTTAGAGGAAGGATGGAGGGGGGTCCTTTTTCCTTTTTTGCTTGTCACAATTTGCATGTGTGTGTGTATTAGTGGTGTTGATTATATATTTTATTGCAGTTTCAGCAAACTTGGTATCCTTCTTTTCCATCTGTTATGTAACAGGTGAGGATACTAACCTTTACAATTATTGTATGTAAACATTAGCCATGTAAAGATGTGTTCACGGAAATCCTACTAATATTTGTGTACTGTGCTTTGATTACTTGTTAATGATCTTTATCTTTTTTGAAGGTTTCTAGATAATCTTTAATTTATAAAGTATTTTCATTCATTTGCATAGACATGTAGCTGGAAAGTATTGTGGCCATTTTGTTTCCTTCTATGCATGTGGAAACTAACCATGAAGGTTTTGTAATGTACATGTATACTTTTTATTCGACTGTTTTATTTGTTTTACCTGAATTCACTGTGTTGTAACTGCTTGCACATGCAACATCTGGAATTATCAGCTCTGCTTTCTTTGGATGATAAAAGTGTACTTTTTGCACAACGCACATGGATTGCAAATGTTTCATTTTTTTCTTGTGCTTGGGGAGATTTTTATGTTTATTTTTTGTCATAAAGAAATTCTTATAGGGAAATAAAATGATGTAATGATAATATAATGACAGACCTTTGATACATTTCTTTTTTCATCAGGGAATATTGTTTTCCCTTATTTACAAAATTTGAATATACATTGTATTTCATTACTGTATGAGTATATGTTATGTACATGTATTGTATTTAACTTTTTCTATTGTACATGTATTACATTATAATGCAAAAACTTGATTTGACTTAATCTTTGTTTTGAATTATAAAAACCTAGCCTATAAAATCAATACATGTGCATTTTTGTGTGAATGCAGAAATGCATCCATCTTGACAAATGAAAGTGACAAGTTTGTATGTACCAAATGATGAACTGTACTTAGATAATGTACGAAAATGGGGATTTTCTCTTTATTTAATTTTCCTCGTTTTTTATCATCCCAAGACTTTATTAAACAAACATGAAATGTAATCATCTGTGATGCAGAGATGTTTTAATTTCTCTGTACAAAGTGTGTGCCAAACATGAAGTATGAGCAGCATGTACAATGAATTGGTGGTGGCATTGTTAAGGAGTATGTGTTGGCATTGCTAAGGAGTATGTGTTTGATTGAACAACTGTGAACACTGTGCTGTACTTTAAGCTTGAACATCTCCATTATTTCAGCAGGATATATAATATATATAATATTGTATATTATATATATGTCTATTTAATACATGTATTATATATATATATATATATATATATATATATATAATATATGTAACCCATTAAGGAGGAAAAATAAAAACCAGGGAGCGTACATGCACCGCAAAGGGTTCAATTTTGATATCTGAAAAGTTCAAGAATTAACCCTTTTGGGTGGAAGAATGAACCTTTTTACAACCTTGAGGTTAAACAATGTATCCTTCAGAGGTTCAATTTTTAACCTGCCTGGGTGCAAAAAATAAACCTTGAGGTTCAGTTTTGAACTCAGAGGGTTCATTTTTATGGAATTCAAAATTGAACCCTAGACAGGGGTTCAAATTTTGAGGGAAAAGGGTTCATTTTTATGGGGTTCAAAATTGAACCCTAGACAGGGGTTCAAATTTTGAGGGAAAAGGGGTGCTGCTATTGCATCACGCCTAGAGGTTCAATTTTGAACCCTGATTTCTTAGTGTGTACTACATCCATTTTAGTTGGGTTGCAAAAGGTACTACATCCACTCCAATGACATCATCGGGAAATTGGCCAATCAGAGAGCAGTGTTGGCTTGACCCTCTACCATTGTCTACTGACTTTAATCCGTAAACAATAGAAGTTGGCTTTTGGCTTTTGGGCTTTCTGTTAAAAATCACCATGCAAATCTGACCAAAATCTTGAAAAACTCATCACATTTCGATCAAGCAATGTAGGAAAATGAAGGAGAACTCATTGGTAAAACAAACCATCCTAGGAGAAGGATCGTGAGTTAAAAGCAGTCGACAAGAGTAAAGGAGAAACGGCGGAGAAACTGGAGAAATTACGCCACTCTCATGTAGTCCCACGTACCGCATTTACTGTTAGTTACCGGTACCGTGCGTTGCTGCTAGGGTGTTGAGTTTGATCCATAAATTGTCCCCAGAATAAAGTACTACGTTACGGAGCCCCTAAGTTTTGTCCGTGACCCCAGCCTTCGGCTGAATAAATGCATTTTCGGGACCCCCTTTTTGTGGCCCCTAGGCTTACGCTACAGGATGTGACTTGCCAGCAATTCATTTTATTGACCTTTGGCCTCATCCTAATATGATGAGACCACCAAAAAGAGTGACCCTTTTCAGCTGAATAAATCGTTTGGACGCCCGGTCTAGGACGTTCGCTGTAATTGTCATAATATTTTATACCTTAATACATTCTTATTTTTCTCTTCGCAACGATTTCTCTCTCATTTCCTATGTAGCCTGATCATGCTGCGACCAAACAGAAAAACAAAACAAAACAAAACAAAGCAAATCCCCAAAGTGCTCCGCAATCACATTTAGAAAACACTGAAACAAAAACGGTGAAATGACGGAAGAAGTCTGTAATAGGCATGTGTCAAGAAGAAACGTTAAAGTTTTAGAAGGACGCGGAAGCAGTTGAATAAAAATGAGAAGAAACAGAGAAGGGATCGAGCTCCAACACACAGAGAAAAGAATGGCCAGTGCACTCCCGTTATACCGAATTTCTCTGGAGCCAAAGCTCCTCCAGACTGGAGGAGTTTTTTTTTTTCGAAATTTTTTTCGAAATGTCGTCATAAGCAAACAAACATAATGCAGTATACAACAACCGTCTGATGAAAACACGCAAATCCTCCGTTTATCAGGACATGGTGTTTTTTTTTTTTTTTTATTCTCATCAATGAGACAGAGAGATCGTCAAGTTTTTTGTGCTGTTGTGCTTACTTTGAAAACACATGTTAAAAAAGTGATGATTTAATAATAGGATGAAGGTCGCACTTTGATACGTTCGCTCTTCCAAAGATTCGTTACTCCGAATGTCCAAAGGTTTGTTATTCAGGAAATTAAAAAAAAGTTCGTTTTTAATTCAGGAGGTTTCTTATAAATTTTCTTATTCCGAAAGTGTCTTAATCCGAAAACAAAATATTAAGGTTCATTATTCTTTAGGTCCGTTCCTCTTAAACAGATGGGCCTAATATTCGTTTAGGTAAAAACGATTATATTGAGGTTTTTGAAATCTGGAGGACTTGGTTGTTAATTTATTTCTCCACATTGGGATAAACAAACTTGATTTTCCTGTTCCAATTAACAAACATTTCGATTGATTCCTATCATTTACCGAATAAAAAAGCTTCATGATTATAGGAACCTTAATCAATTTTCGGATTGACAAACCGTATGAATAACGAGCCTCCGAAATGACGCGCTAAAAGCAATGTTTGTTATAACGAAACATATTGTATGATATCGAAGTCACAAACATCCATCGAAGTTATATGGACTTACTGTGTCTCGTTATGAACAAACTTCGGAGTATCGAACCTTATATTTCTGAGTAATATAATAACACAAATTCTCCTCGGTAGCAGGGTGTAACACAAGGAGCAAACGCAGAGGGATTTCTTCCTATACACATTGAAACATATTCGTTTGCCCTCCTCAGCTAAACTTCGTATTTCGGTAACGGAGCACATTTCTTATGTTTTTCTATGTCGATTCTTTGTCATATTTAGCTGTGACCATGTTCGTTATAAGCAAATTTTGCTTTGTAGACTTTAGATAACAAATTTAGGACCTGAATCTTTACTTCGTGATTACGAAATTTTGATAAATATATTCGTTCTCAAGGATGCACTACGTCACTAAGATTACACGTACGTTTGTTCGTTCATTTACGAGAGATGGAAAAGGTGTTTTCTTTCATTCCTCATCATGGAAAGAAAAACAAGCTTTTGTAATTGAAAATTGGTAATATCTATTTAGGATTTTGCAGAGGAGTATGTTCTTGACATGAAATCGCTGTTTGTTGTGAATATAATGCATTTCTATACTCAAGAGAACTGCATTGTTCCATATCTTGTTTCTTCCGAACGTCCGTGAGCTATATGCGAACCTCCGTAATGAAAACTATGCTGTTTGTTGGGTTATAGAGACTGCCTAGATCAGATGCATCTTAAAAAGTATCTTATTATTTGGGAGTAAGGATTAAAGTATGGGATAGTGAAATAAGAGGTCGAAATATTGAGTTTCTGTAAAATGCGCGTAAATAGGAGAAAGTGTTTAGCGGAAGAGCAAAATTTCAACAGAAATGACGAATTTCATTATATCATCAGTTGTCTACCATTACGTACAGGTTAAGAGTACAAGCTTAATATTCTGTCAACACATTCACATGTCCCTTAAAGGTACTAGCCCACATTTGCAAACCCACGAAAATCAAAACTGCATAAAACAGGTCCACTATGACTTCAAGTACAAGTTATAACAGTAACATACCTCACCTGTTGCTCTTTGTCTATACAATTCGATAAAAGAGAGAAAATCATCGTTTTAAGATCAATTTTCAAAACGGGTCAACCCGACCCAAAATCGAATTACGAGCGCGGGCTAGCTACGTACTAACTGCGACCAGCCCCAACGTGCAGCGTTGGGGCTGTGCCTTTTTCGCATTCAGATCGAGGAGTTGTACAAACGGGTGCCGTTTCGGCGCTATATTTCCTTAATTTTTCAACAAAAACTACTAGGAATACTTACATGGGTCGATTAAACCTAAATGATTAATTTCGGCGACTGTTTGATGCATTTCATTGCTTATGATGCAGAAAATGTCTTATAACGCGAATATCTTCAGCTCACCGATGCTCACTGAAACTCACAATCACTTGCACAG
Source organism: Diadema setosum (assembly GCF_964275005.1). Classification (NCBI taxonomy): domain Eukaryota; kingdom Metazoa; phylum Echinodermata; class Echinoidea; order Diadematoida; family Diadematidae; genus Diadema; species Diadema setosum. Next base: position 9,286,731 of record NC_092687.1, read on the forward strand.
GCGCACAGCATGCATGCAGTGCAGTGCATTGAGAGCATGCGTAATGCGTACTAATGGATATAGCAGCAAGTCTCTCCACTGTTGCACTAGGGCAGGCCGCTTATTACTCCTAAAAAAAAAATGTAGAAAATTTTGCAGTTTCTAGATAAATGGGTGAGAAAAACCAAGTCGAAAAGGTAATGTATTAATTGTCACTGTGTTTATGATAGAAATTTAGCCGTGCTTTATTTGTGAAGTCGCCGTGAATGTGGCAGTGATTTTTGCTCCCGCTCAGCTGCGAGGTAGCTGCCAGGACCGTTCGGGGCTAGCTACTAGTACGTACATGTAACTTACACATGTATCGCATGCAAGCAGTACGTACGTGGACCGGAGCTAGCGAGCGTTATACGCATGCATACGGTGCATTTTCATTTATTTTTATGATAGTAATGGACTAATTGGAACGAAATTTTGCACAGGTGTTACTGCAATCATACCCAAACTCCATGCTAACTATATGAGACCAATTGCTGCAGGTTTACAAATGTGGGCTAGTACCTTTAAGATATTTTGTTAATGTTTTTGAACTGAATCAGATCGTTGCAAGCTAAATGGTATTCAAATGTATGTGCAGTACTATTTCTCACGGACTTTCGCTGCTCTGGACATGGTAAACTTCCGCCGTGAATAAAAACTTGTTCAACTGGAGTTCTGAGTTCATACCTCTTAGTTTATATTAAACTTGAATTATACTCTTTCAGGTAAGATAAATGATTTGAAGAATTTCCTTCTTTTTAACTTTTGAGTTGTTTTGGCTCAATTGTACATCGTTCAAAATTCTGACCCATATATATATATATATATATATATATAGAGAGAGAGAGAGAGAGAGAGAGAAAGAAAGAGAGAGAGGAGAGGGCAAATACGACTAGAACTAATGGTATGTAACGCGGTGGATGAATGATCAAGGACCTGCTGCATAAAAGTTACTGTATATTATTGTGGTTACTTTATCATCCAATGGTAACTACCATGGTAACAATACTCAACAGCCAATCAAAATAAAACATTCTATGGAAGTTGCTATTGGATGACAAAGGCAGCATAATAGTAACTTCTTTGCAATAGGCCCCTGATTTCTTAATGCTACAATGACCGGGGTAGATTATAACGAACATTGAAATTTCAGTTATACACCAATAAATGATACATTAGGCTTCAAATTATCTGTAAATGTCAAACATATTACTCGTTTTGTCTTGATTAATTACAATAATTCTATCACAGGGCTGGACATGAACATGTTTCCCTCGTGACTACTTCGGGGCACTAAAATCTTCAAATCTTAAATTCTGGTGACCCGAAAGAGACGAATAATGAGAATGTAATGACCTTCCACTAGTTGAATGTAAAACACCTGTCTAGGTAATGTAAGAATCCCACCACTGTATATAATCATAGCAATGCATTGAACTATTAGTGTATGAATCTCCATATAACTGAGATTTTGATATGCAAATTGCTGTAAAGCTTTGCTACAAGGTCAGTACAACTCTACACACGTTTACGTATATCAACTCATGATAAAAACAAACATTCTTCTGACAATTCAATAAGGACAATCATTGCTATGTGGCTGAAATAACAAGAATTAAACTTCTATCACAACTTACCAGCTCTTTGAGAACTCCAGTCAAAATTATGTCTATAACTTAGAATTTACTGAAAATTCCAAACGGTATTTTGTCGCCCAAACTCTTGTTTTCTTTTTCGTTTCACTATCACCACATGTACCCCAATCTATATCCCGATCTAGCAGATCGGGAGAGAGCGGCGAAAGCGAACGGGATCGAAAGCATCGTAGCAGCAACGTTCGGAGGACGAGGTTGGAGAGGGCACTTTTTCAGATTGGGAAGAAATTGTTAACCTGTTCACAATATTTTCCGATCTCCCCGATCGAAATTGGCCTATTTTGCATGGTAAGGCAAGCGGGGAGAGCGTTGCGACAGTGTAAACATCGCAGAATAAATAACAATGTCTTTCTTAGCATAGTAAAATCAATACAAGAACGGGAAGTAAACTTGACACCGACTTGGACGGGATAGGTCCCGCTGGTACTGCCCTCCTCTTCCCTGATCAAAGCACGATCTTCCCACTTTAACGACGCTCTCAACACGTTTTCAAGCTGTTTATTTACACTAGCGATAATATCATCCAATCATATCGTAAATGATTTTTTTTTTTGCGTAAAAGGAAACAGTTAATAAAAGTGTCTGCAAAAGCGTAGCCATTATTGATAAGTAAAGCAAGTCCTTTTGCCTTCTGTATGTCATGTAACAATGTTTCCTTCAATCCATAGGAATCAAAATATATATCATTATATACACATATATATGAAGAGTGTGTTTGCAAAAACCGATAAGTCCATATTTGTCAAACTGCGATTAAAGGTCAAGAAAAATAAAGAGATAAATAAGAAAAAAAAATGCTTCTTTTGGCCATAAAAATATACCTTTATGTGGAGTGACCAATTTATCATTTAAAAGGTATTATTTTGTACGTTATGACAGAGACCGTAGTTCAAAATCTTCAAAAGTGGACTTATCGGTTTTTGCAAAGAAACTCTTGTATATATATATATATATATATACATATATATATACATACATATATACATATATACATATATAATGATAATGCTAATAACAATAAAATCAATAATGATAATAGAACTAATACGTAACATTACTTTCATACTGGCATCCTTAGTCTTGGGAGACACTGTAGAACTGTAATACGTCAAGTACAGAATAAGGCACAAAGAAAATGTCTTTTTCCCCTCGGATTAAACTATGTTCCCTAACCTTCATGGAGAAGCAAAACAGGAAACCATAACTCCTGATGGTAAAACAATTTTGTCGAAATGGTGGAAGAAAAGAATGCATTAAAGTAAATGGGAACGGAAGAAGGACCCTTCAGCCCCAGCCCCTATGATTATATCACTGATTCATTGAAGGCAGTCAGTTCTACAGTCAGTGGCGTAACTAGGGGGGGGGGGGGAGCGCCCCCCAATCCGCTGGAAAAAAGAAAAAAAAAAGAAAAAAAAAACTTCCCAAAATGGTAATTCAAGGGTCAAAATAGTAATTCAAGGGTTAATAAACTGCTTTTTAAATCGACATGAAATGGATATCAAGAAATAACATGTTTTTCTAAGACTTCTTTTAACCATAAGTAAAGAGTTACATAGTGTGAAACATTGTTCAAAAAGCCCGGAGCCGACAAAAGATTTTGATTCAGCATGATTCCTAGTTGGCATTCTGAATATAAGCAAGATGTGCGCATTGTACTCAGAACATCCGAACGGCAAAAAGAGTCGCTGCACTGTTCGCAATGTGATGTAGGATGTCAGGGGCGTCACCAGCTTTTTTTTTCAAGAGCGCTGCGTTTTGACACAAAATGTAACGACATTTTTTCGACAGACGTTTGGAATTCAGGAAGCTCTCAGGAAGCTCAGGAAACTCTCAGGGTTTTTTAAAGGGAAATCAAGCGGGAAAAGGGCACCGGCGTAGCCAGGATTTCATCTTTTTTTTTTTTTTTTTTTTTTTTTTTTGGGGGGGGGGGGGGACTGTTAGTATGCGAGGGAGCGAAGCGACCGAGCGCGAACGTACTGAGCGAGCAGGGGGGGGGGGTGGGAGGGGGTTGTCCCCCTCCCACGGTGAGAACTTTTTGTATTTTGATGTTGTAAATGGTGCAATTTGATGCATGTTTTTGCCTGTTTTATCGACTTGAAACAGTCCCATCCCTTATGGTACGTAAACTCCGACCGACCGAAGTTTGTGCATGCAGTTGCGCATTGCCAGACTCGGTGCTATATCCATAAACGCGTGGGACAATGCTGCCACTGAGACAAGTGTGTGTGTGTGCGTGCGTGTGTACGCTTCATACACAAACATTGTCACCGCGAGGTGCGGTGATTGGAGGAGAGAGGCCAGAAGACACGTGGCTCTTTTGGCCTTTCTTCATGCGCATGCGCACTGAGAGTGTGCGTCCATTCGGAAGCTCTCGTGGCTCGCTCGGACAGCCATTTTGGTTAGGAGAATTGTAGCATAGACCTCTCGTAGGTTAGCGTGTTGTTCGCTGACCCATTCAGCCAGCGCTATTCTCATTCGGGATCACTACATTTGATACAGAATGGGGGAGGCAGCGTGTTGCGTTCGTCTCCATGCCGCACAAACCACTCGCCACGATTGAGTGCCTTTAAGGTAGCAGTATATTTCGATGTCGATTATTATTGAACAATTTGCTTATAAAATAGTGTCATCGAAATAAACTTCCTGTCTTAATATTTACACTGAATATCATGAACGCGACAAAGCAGGAGCGAGCGAAGTGAGCACATGGGAGGATGTGGGAAGGGGTGTCCCCCTCCCACGGTGAGATTTTTTTTTTTTTTTGCATATTGATGTTGAAAATGGTGCAATTTGATGCCTGTTTTTGCTTGTTTTATCGACTTGAAACAGTCCCACTTGTTTAAGGTAGCAGTATATTTCGATGTCGATTATTATTGAACAATTTCCCTATGTAATAGTATAATCAAAATAAACTTCCTGTTTTGATATTTACACTGAATATCATGAATGCGACCAAACAAAAGCGAGCGCAGGGAGCGAGGGGGAGGGTGTGGGAGGGGCCTGTCCCCCCTTCCACGGTGAGCACTTTTTTTTTTTCATTTTGATGTTGTAAATGGTGCAATGTGATGCGGGTTTTTGCGTGTTTTATCGACCTGAAATAGTCCCACTTGTTTAAGGCTACTTGTTGATGTAAATTGTTATTGAACAATGTGCCTATGCAATTATGATCATTTAAATAAACTTTTTGTATTAATTCTTACACTGATGTCATGAACGCTACCGAGCCCGAGCAAGCAGAGCGAGTGAGGGGGAAGGGTGTGGGAGGGGGAGCTCCCCCTAGCACGGTGTAATTTAAATAAACTTCTTGTATTAATTCTTACACTGAATATTATGAACGCTGTCTGTTAAGCAATCAAACAGAAAAAAAAAAACACGCACACGAGAGTGTACATAAGGGGCATTTCTTCCCAAATGAAGATGATTTCGTATTTTCAGATCTGAAATTTAGCGATCTGGTGCAAACCTTTGGTGCAATACAACTGTACTTGAATTTCTTGCAGCCCCCTCTCAAAAATAAAATTTTATACAAACAGTTGTTGTTGGTTTTTTTTTTTTTTTTTTCCGGTGAAATGTCAATGGCTCTTATTTCGAGTGTGCATCATCTCTGTGTATCTAGTACAAAGTATAGTGAGGTAGAGCTTAGGGGGAGGATGTGGGAGGGGGATACCCCCTCCCGCTCGACGGAGCTTTTGAGTTGTTCGAATTGAAATAAAGCGATCTGAAGCACACTTTTTGTGAAAAATCAGGAAATTGTCATTTCCCATCGCATAGTGTACTAAGTCTATAGAAGGGACAAGGCAATGGGAGGGTGGTAAGATACCTCTCCCATATTCGATTATATTTTCCGCCTTCCAAATCCCCGGTCAAAATCTTGGGGGGGGGGGGGGGAAGGCGACTGCCCCATCGCCCCCACCACCCTTGACTATTATGGAAAGGGTTGATTGTTGATTGAAAGGAGATAATATCCCCTCCCCCACGACGGAATTTTTTTATTTTTTTTATTACGTAAAGTGACAGATTTCTTGCACACCTGTCAATCTATGAGTGTATTAAGTCCATAAACAATAGACCGAACGGGGGAAGGAGTGGGAAGAGGTATCCCCCTCCCACACGAGAGAGACTTGGCTTTTTAAGAATTGAAATTCAGCAACCTGCCATCGTGTGCACACTTTGGGTGAAATAATTGGACAGATTTCTAGCAAAAAAACAAACAAAAACAAAACAAAACAAAACAAGAAAATCTTTTCATCTCGGGGAATATAATTATTTGGAATAGGGCAGATATGGTGTGCTTGCCCTCGAACATTTTATGGAGGCAGCTTTTTTTTTCTGCCAAAAAGCAAGAAATCTCATCTCACTAATGATGCTTGCCCTTCCAATGTTTAATGGGGGTAAACTTTTTTTTTTCTGACAAAAAAGCAAGAAAATCTTCTCGTCTCGGGAATTATGATGGGGGGGTGGGAAAAATGATATACTTCCCTCTCATTTTTTTTTTTTTTTTTGAGACTAAGGCTCGCACTTGGGCTCGCATTATCAATATGGATTGGTCAGAAGTAACGTGCTTAACATAGACCCTACATACATGTACTTGTAAATAGCATACGTACATGCAAACGTGTACGTGCTCCGTACCGTACGGATGTACAATACGGTCGATGAATAGTAAACACTGTAGAATACTAGTACTCGTAGATATGTATAAAATCAATGCTGACAGAGCCCAGGAGGAGATTTTTTTTTTTTTTTTTTTTTTTTACCAACGATTTTGTTGTCCCTGATGCAAAATAAAAAAGTAAAAATAAAAAATAAAAAAATCAAGAATAATTAGTTAGCGTCCGGCGTTGAGGTCGCTCGCAGACTGGAGTGGTGATTTTTTTTTTTTTTTTTTTTTTTTTTGTCTCAAGGGGGGTGCGTCCGCACGCAACGCACCCCCTCCCCCTCCCCGTGACGCCCATAGATGTACACCTGTGTACCTTACGCTTCGTTATATCAAAGCTATAGATCATTGATTTTGCAGTGTTGCTTTACATACTAGTCTAGGCCATATTAAAATGCCTTGCATTGCCAATAATAAGACTTGACCTTGGCTATTTCCTAACTTTTCCATGTATAAACACACTCAAACACAAACACATATTATGTAGGGGATGCTCTAAAGCGCAGATTTTGATCATCCTTCCCCCGCTTGGTCACTTCGACGCCCTCTCGGTGGTCATACCTCCCCCATCATGAAAATAAATCGACACCCTTGAATACTAGTGGCGGATCCTGGGGGATACCCCCCCCCCCCCCGTCTTAATTTCCAAAGCGAAAAAATATAGCTACAAACGGCAGTTTTTGGACTATAAAATGTCAGTCCGCTCGCTCGCATTTACTCGTTATGTCATTCTCCTGATGTTGCTTCTAGTAACTGTCAGCAGTTGCGCCCGGTGCGCTCCTGTCCCTTATTTTCCCAAGCGAAAAAAAAAAAAAAAAATAGCTACAAACCGCAGTTTTGGGATTGTAAAATGACAAATTTTTCAAGCTCGCTCGCTTCGCTCGCTCACGATTAATTGTTATGCCAATCTGCTGATGTTGCTGCCAGTAATTAGCAGCAGTTGAGCCCGGTGCGCCCCCTCAATTTCGAAAGCGAAAAATATAGCTACAATAACGGCAGTTTTGGGACTGTACAAATGACAAAATTTTCAAGGTCACTCGCTTCTCTCGCTCGCATTTAATTGTTATGTAATTCTCCTGATGTTGCTGCCAGTAATTTTTCGTTTCACACCGTCATTCCATAATCCATGTAGGAAAACCTACAATCACATTCCGTTATGTATTGTACACAGCGCACGCACACGCACGCACACACACATATACACACGCACGCACGCACAAGCATACACACCCTCAAAATTACTTTTCCACGAGGTGCCCCCCCCCCCATGTCTTGACCCACGGTACGCCACTGTCTTCAGTTACTGTAAAATTTGATGTCTTTTCTAGCTTTATACACACTGATCATCGATACCGCCCAGAGAAATGTTCAAGGTTGCAGACGTACACCTGACTGTATATCATGATTCCCTTTCTTAATTCCTTTCAAAATATTCTGAAAAAAAAAAAGTATTGAAAAAAATATCAGTGCACTCCTGTAAGAAGTTTGATTAGATGTTTTATTCATCTATTATTATCATTATTATTTTCGTCCAGGATGGCATCTTTTCATTGTTGCTTAGAATACTTCAGCCTCCATTTTAGATTTAGACACACCCCTTATCAACCCCAGAGAGCCAAGAAACAAACAAAAATCGCACAAACAAAGGACACACACAAAAGAGGGAAAGAAAAGATACTGACCATCAATTAGTCAGGAGCTTTCCTCCAACATCCTTCCCTGCTCTTCTTTCTGAAGCAAGTCCTATAGAATCTCCACAACGAACTTATCCAGGAGTAAAGCATTGAGGCTTTGATACTTTTATGAGGAAAGTATCACATGACTCAAAAGAACAATGAAGAAAGAGAACAAGGAAAGTTTTACTGTTGTCAACATTCTGAGGTGTTGTACCTTTATCAGCGCCTTTGCGCGTTGCAAGCATTCATACGCAGCTATTTATCTGTGGCTATTAATAATACATAGTGAATTTATCCCATTGTGATAATGTTCCTGACATTTTGATAGTCGCCAATTTACCAACCTTGGAAGGGCTTTATATAGCGTCATAATAGATTCCAATGAAGGGGTGTGTCGTAACAGCTTTGATGGTCAAATTGGCTGCAGGTACAGCTCTATTTTCGTAAATTTGTCCCTCTCTTTGCATAAATTTGTGATGAAATGATTTTGTTAGACGTTGGTTTATTTCCAACTGAGACAATGATTTCTTCATTCATCCAGCATAATGAAATGTCACATGCTGATTGTATGTCCGTATCTAAGTTTGGCATACATACTGTCGACTGGTATCAACATAGGTTGAGGGGCTAAACATGCTATAAAAAAATCAGTAAAATCAGGTAATTAAGAAAAAGATATTAACCAAACAAAGGGTAACCAATTTTGAGCACATTGAGTGATCATGAATTATTTGTGAAATTACGTACCGGGCATGATTATCTAGGAACACACGGGGGAGGGCACGATTGTGGATATCGTTTCGTAAATGTGTGAGAATTTTGAACGATGTACAATTTCAATTTTCACTTTTTTTTTGTTAGTGTACAGTTATTCATACATAAATATAATACTTGAAATTAATATTTCAAATAAATTCGGCCAAAATGTTATTATTTCATCAATCTTATAATAAGGGCTTAAGTCTAATGACCTGCTCACTAAGTAAATGTAAAGCACCTGTGTAGGTGCAGAGTTTATAATCCCACCGTTATTAATCATAGCAATGCATTGAATTATGTGTGTGTAAATCTCCTTCACAACTGAGATTTTGATATACAAATTGCTATAAAGCTTTGCTACTAGGTCTGTACAACTCTACGCTCCTTAACGTATATCAACTCATGATAACAAAAAAAAAAAACAACAACAACGTTCCTTCTGACAATTCAATCAAGACAGTCATTGATATTCAAAGTGGCTAAAATAATGATAATTAAACTTCTGTCATAACTAACCAGCTCTTTGAGATCTCCAGTCAAATGTTTATAACTTATAAATTACAGAAAGTTCCAAAAGGGAACACAGCTTGATCAAAATGTTGATATTCAAACACAACACAGTGAAGCCACTACATGTAAGAGGAACAGAATCACGAATGAAACTTTCATTGTAATGCGACATTTGGCAATTTATCAACTATTTTGGGTGGGGTTGTGTGTTTTAGCAAAGTATGGGAAGTTGGCACCCGGAGCGTGCTAACATGGCACATAGATATTAAAGCGCTATATGTATTGTGGCACAACAGCTGCCGCTTTAGACGAAGTTCCGTGAGAAAAATCTAAAAATGTATTGTTTCAACTGAAGAACTTTTGCCACCACAAAGTAAAACAATTACAGGGAAGTAGAAAATTGTTCAAGTATCAAGTGATTGTAATCATACAAAAATAATGATTATTGGTTATAATGAAGGTATATAACAGTAACGCCAATTTGATATCCTTGTGTTGTGATGTGCTATCATACGACTATGATAATCACATAAAGCAAATCATTTTCACGTTGTCGATAATAATACAGAGCATAAGGGATGTGACAGTACACACACACACACACACACACACACACACACACACACACAAAACAACATATCACCATGGTATTCAATCAGAACATTGCATTGAATTGTGTGTTTACACTGTGTGTATGAATCTCCTTCATAATCTTAACTGAGATTTTGACATACAAATTGCTGTAAAGCCTCACTATCAAGTCTGAACAGCTCTATACATTTCTTTACTTATATCATATATTAACTCATGATAACAACTAATATTCTTCATAATTATGTGACAACTGAATTAGGACAATCGTTGATATGTGACTGAAACAACAAGTATTCAACTTCTATGTGAACGCAGCCTCAAGAACACATTTGACACAGACTATTATTCAGAATGAGAGACGGAATTCAGCATGCATATAGTTGGTGTCACATCGGGCAAGGCCCAGGTAATGCCCTATGCCAGTTGTCATGAAAAGAAATGAAGAGGAAAAGAAAAAAAAAAACTTCAGGAGAGGGGTAATGCATAAATCAGAATAATGTCTACCAATCGGGGTTTTTTCAGTATTCTTTTCGTTTTGTGCGTTATAAGGTGAAAACGTACCCATGCAACCCATGCATGAGTATAACTCAGAACAAACACTACATTAATGAATATAAACTATTGTGGGTAATTATACTGCGGCTCTCCAGAATCTAGTATGGAATTACAGAGCCTTATGCAAAACAAATCATGGATGAGGTTTCAATAATTGTAGTTGAGGCTCTACTCCGAATATTTATCACACCAAAATCATATTAATTGGGTCACAAAACGATACTGAACAGTTTAATGATATAAAATATCGTTTACAGGGATAGCCAAATCTGGGATAACCAACGATTATTGATTGGAGTGTCACATGAAAGAAAGAAGAAGAAGATAAAAAAAAACAAACCTCTGATAATATTCGTTCAAGACTGGTAAGGGGTTAACCAAAAGCAGGGTTGCGTAATCAATCTCAAATGTTTGAACTGCCGGAAACACTCGATAGATGTGTTTTCTGATCTGCACTCAAACTATTTCTTGTTGAGGCCTTAAAGAGCGTTGTACATCTTTTGCTTTTCGTTAAAACTTCTAGAAATTTCTTCTTGTGGACAGCACTATGGTTCTATGGGCCCGCTAAAGTGGCATGCACTGAGTATAATACTAATTTGACCCAATCCATGTAAATATATTTATACAAGATATTACATATGACACTGGTCCATCGAGTGATGGAACAACTAGAAACTACTGGCATCCGTTACGAGAAGCAAGATGCACTAATGCAATTTGTGGGGAGTTATCGAGTTTCTGAAAGAAGGAAGAGAGAGAGAGAGAGAAAAAAAAACAAACAATCAATCGAAACACATCTAGATTAGCACAAATCTGAGTCATATCAGTGAATGTATTTAGTTGTTCAACAGGCAATAACAATCGTCATTGGAAATACGTGTAATAAGTATGTAAAATTCACTATCGGAGCATTCAAATTTACTATCGGAACATTCAAATTTACGAGAGGAGCACGCATTTCAGCAATGAGTATTCAAATTCATGTGTAGCTGGCGACGGAATCTCGTCGGTCATTCAAATTCATGAATAGGAAACCATGTTGCAAATAGTATACCTTTAATCTAAAAGAAGGCATGAATTTACTTAGTTTTGGGCCGTGTATGTGTGTCTGATTTTTATTCAGCTTGGAATACATTGGGATTAATGATGAATATGATTTATTTTGCAGCAGAGTTCCAAGTGGTCAATGAAAAAATTGAAATCGGGCTTCACGAAAAGGAAAATACAGGCACATGTTCCTCAGAGAGGAAATAAAATTGAGGTCCTTGTGTGAGACAGTCACAACTCACGAACGGAAAAGATCCCACTTCATTTATTCAGAGCAGGGTGTTTAACCCGATGAGGTCGTTCCACCTAACACATCCTAGTGGTCTCCATGGAAGACCAGCTATTCCAACTGAATATGGGCTATCCAGCCATCTTCTTGGGTGGAAAATGAAACAAACAAACAAGCATACAAACATAAGGGAACTATATAGGCCCACAAACGAGAATAATACGGAAGGTTGGTTGACACCCTCGGGGAAAACAGAAACAATTTTGATTACATTGAAACTGATAACATGAACATTATACGTCTTGATTGCTGTTTATTGCTATCTTACTCTTAATTCTTTGTAAGTTGCAAAATTAAGAAAATATGACCAGAGAACAACCTTTATACAAGCATAATTACACTATTATGCAAGCCTTCATTGTTTGTGTCTGCCATTTGTCCTTTCTTTAAAAATTATAGTCCATTTTCCTAGGTTAAAAAGATAAGTAAAAAAGTACGAACTTTATCGCCTGAAAAAATGAAACTGTGACGCTCCAAACAACCTGCTCGCGACTATCACACGTTTATCGCGTGAATTTGAATGCAGTAGTTATAGGACATGCAATGATTGCAATCTGAAACTGAACGCCCAAGCGTGAATTTAATTTGACGAAAACGAAATAGAACGCCCTTAAATGAAATTAATCGCTCGGATTGTAAATTTGCATGCGCGAATATTTTCGAATGAATTTGAATGACAAAAGTATGAAATTGACCAGGAAAACCTATAATAGCGATCATGCATTAGTTGTAAATTACGCGTTACGTACAATATTTAGAAACACACGAGTGTGAAAATTGTTTCTTATGCTTACCAAGTATTCTGCCTTTTCTCGTTCAATACTGCTGATTTAGGTATGTCTCCAGACCGAAGTACAGTCAAGTGCACACTGACTGTGGTCTAACTTTTATGACCCAAACAATACAAAATCAGGAAAAGTTTGTTGTTTTCGACAAAGAGATGTATTGCGCAGTACTGACAAAATAGCGGCCTAGCATCGAAATGAATGTTTGTATTTTTGCGACCTCTTTCGCTCTGACCTATTTTCTGTTTTAATTGAGTTTTCCCACATCTTACAGACACTATTGTGACTACAAGGAATAACAATTCAAATTCAATTCAAAGGTTTTATTTTCACTTCTTTCAACAGAATGTACGAAAAAAGTATGAATTCGATATGTATTTGAAGAAATGGAAAAGAATAACATTTGATAACATTTGTCAGAAGTCAATTACAAGGTGAGGCGTATTTCATACAAACATATTTATATATTTTGCGAAAAAAGTGGAGGTACGCACTCAAAAGACTGTGCTTATGTGGGCACCTCACAGGGAGAAAAGAAAAAAAAAAGGTGAAAACTTATCACTACAAGTGTGCGGGAAATGAGAAAATAAGGGGAAAGGTGGAGAGGGAGGAAACAGAAATAGAAGGAAAGAGACGAGACAACTAAAAATAACAGTGCATAATGCAATTTCACACTGTACACTGAGCTGTCCATGCATGCAATAATGGACAAACAAGAGGTATATTGTGGGATTCCATGATATGTTTGGCTTCAATTAGTCAAGCACTGTGTGTGCGAGGGGGGGGGGGGGTAAAAATTATATCGTGGGAGTTTTTGTCTATGGGAGAAGAGAACGGGGTATATTCTCACAAGGGCCTGCTGCTCTTTTTTGTGAGCTAAATGAACATTTTCTCAAAATGAGAAAGCAAAAGTCGTCGCGTATTGCAAAATGAGAAAGCAAGAGTCGTCGCGTATTCGATGGTAATCTGAGCAAAATTATAGAAAGAATAGAGTATATGAATATAAGAACGACCCAAGTCCATGGAAGACCATTTCGAGTAAACTAAAACTAAACTAAAAAAAAAAAAAAAAAAAAATCTTTTTTATATGTCCAATAAAATTCTATTTAACTGTGATGGGAAGGCAACATTATATATACAAATTAGAATATTACTATGACAATTAACATTTACATTAATTGTGGAGAGGCCATTTTGTGTGGTGGACTCTGGTCGTTCTTTGATTCATATGGACTTGGGTCGTTCTTTGATTCATATACATGATATTCTGCTACAGAGATGAGAGAAGGATGAGAGAAGGCGCTATTATATGAATGTAAGAATGACCCAAGTCCTTCATTCTTATATTAATATAAGATTTATCTTATTCATTTCAGGCACTTCTGGGGGTAAATAGGATTTATCATTTATACACAAGATGAGTCCATGCATAAGCTAAAATTTCCCATGTCAAACTGAATTTGGCCAAAAATTGGACTTGGGTCGTTCTTATATTCAGGTCTTCATTATAGCTTAAAAAAAAATAATTGAATGTATTCTTTTCGTATGAAATTATCGGATATCTTTACTTCTTCAGACTTTTCAAATTATATCAAAGAGACAAAATTGGTTGATAATAAACTTAATTGTAGGGAGTTTTGCAAAATTATATGGAACTGCCCTCGCATGTTATATACTTTCAATCGGCACGATCTCTGCGAGTATGCGTGTTTGTTCGTTTGTATATCTGTGCGTTTGTCGGATATGGATTAAAATGGGTGTGTCTCGGACCCGTTCCACTCTGCAGGTCAATCGGTATATCGATGAAAGTGGAGAGGCGGATTTCAGCCCCATGCGTCCTACCTGATTGAAATGGATATGGACAACTTAACCTCGGTCAGATTTAAGGACTTTCCTCAGTTAAAGTGAAGTCCATGTCATTTTCTTCAAACTTTCCATACTGTAACTGTGACCCATGGGAAGCCCAAATATGTAAATAAAACCACAAATTCATGTGCTTGTTTTTCTTCTACCGGACTTTGAAGAATATGACAATCTGCCCTCCAGTACCAATATAAAAGCGTTACATGATCAAGGCCATGATTGGCAACAAAATCTGCAATGACAAACTTAAATCCCAATCCCAGGAAAAGTTTTTAAAGTTAGGGTTTAAACCCTCATTCTTGAGCAAGGAGCGCCTCCATGCGGCAGAAAACACCGAAATCTCTCAAATCCTTGTCAGGGACGTTTTCTGTCAGGGGTGAGCTAAAGGACAAGGTTCATAAAACTTATCCTGTACATTCAAAATCTACTCTTAAAAAAAAAATCGAGTGAAAATATTCACTCTTAAAAGAGTGAATTTAGAGTGAAATTGGATTGAATTCTGAGTGGAATTGTTCATTTTCACTCATTTTGGAGTGACCTCAAGGATCACTCGAAGATTTTGGAGTGATCCTTGACCTTGACCCCGTTTACAGTGCGGGGCCGGGCTCGGCCGCGGCTAGGACCCCGTTTACAGTGCGAGGCTCGGCCGCGGCTCGGCCGCGGCCGAGTCCAGCCCCGCTTCAGTGTAAACGCGCAAAAGGCCAAATGCGAGGCCAAAATTGGCCTCGCATTTAACCTCGCTCTGGAGGTGGCCTCGGCCTTTTCTTGGTGTAAACGCAAACTGGGCCAAATGCGCGGCCAAATGCGCGGCCAGTTTTAGTCTGGCTTCCAAACCCTCTGCCGAGCCCAGCAGCGTAAACGGACAAAATTGCGAGGCTCGGCCGCGCAATTGAGGCCGGGCTCGGCCGCGGCCGAGCCGCGGCCGAGCCCCGCAATTTTGTCCGTTTACACTGCTGGGCTCGGCCGCGCTTTTGATTCAAACCTTTCAATATTTGGTCGTAGTGGCGCTCTGCTTGTAAACAAATGCAATTTGGTATTGTCTGGTTTTCAGACCCTTCGCCAAATGAATTCCGTGGCGACGAAGTCGCCGTTCGGGCAAAGGCCTATGCCGAAGGAAAGAATCCTTTGCAGGACAAAACCACCTTAAACTATACTAGTTTTCGACGTTGAGGGGGTTAATATCCTGAATAGCGAAAAATACAGGCAGAGGGTTTGGAAGCCAGACTAAAATTGGCCGCGCAATTGGCCACGCATTTGGCCCAGTTTGCGTTTACACCAAGAAAAGGCCGGGCTCGGCCGCGGCCGAGCCGCGGCCGAGACCACCGAGACCAATTTTGGCCTCGCATTTGGCCTTTTGCGCGTTTACACTGAAGCGAGGCTGGGCACGGCCGCGGCCGAGCCGCGGCCGAGCCTCGCACTGTAAACGGGGTCCTTGACATTACTTTGATATAACAACTGAATTAGGAAAACGGTTGATATGGGACTAAAACAACAAGCATTAAACTTCTTTCTCAACTTACCAACAGATACTGTTTGATAACCCCATTCAAATGTTTATTACTTATAATTTACAAAATATCCAAAAGGGAACACTGCTTGATATTCAAACATAACAGAGTGAAGCCACCTGGGAAAGGAACAGAATAGCGAATGATGTTTCCATTGTAATGTAACATTTAGCAATTTTATCGATTGGTTTGGGTGGGGTTGTGTAATTGAGTAAAACATGCGAACTTGGCACCCGGGACGTTTGAACATGACACATGTATAAGGAATTAAGTGTTCTGTCCGGACCAGGAACAACAGCTGATGCTATAGACGAGGTTACATGACAAAGTTATCAAAATGTTTTTTTTTTTTTTTTTCAATCAATAAACTTTTGCCACCACAAATACATGTTACCACAGGAAAGTAGAGTATCAAGAAATTGTAAGCATATTAAAACATCTACAGCAAATATACCTAATTGTAAATTCACAAGAACCGGAGAGTAGTATGAACATACCAAAATCACTAGTTCATAATGCTATATTGTGTGTCATACTAGTTCGATAATAATTCATCGAAACATTTCCAAAAATGTACACCAGTATAAATTAGTTTGAAGCCATCTAGTACTAGGTACATTTTTTAAAGGTATGTATTCCCAGTGATTGCAGGGATGAAGTTAGTGTACTACACTCCTACCAAGCCGAACATTATCAAGCAGGTTATACGATCGACATTAATCAAACATATTTCTCATTCTCTGCAGTGCTATGAATAAGCATACCAAGGCAATCGGGTTACTTCAATATACTCTTAATCTTCATATCTTGATATACATTTACGTTTTGTTTTTCTTTAGTCCTTTTCGGTAGGCCTATGTCACAATAACTGAGATGCAACATTTCAAAACTCCTCTGTTTCAAAGAATTGACATCAGTGGTTTGATGCACGTCACTGTTTCAACCCAAATTTACAAAAGAGATATAAGCAATTCACAGACAACAAAAAGTTAAACAGATTATACAAAATAAAATGTGGATAAAACAGAGAATGACGAGAGAGAGAGAGAGAGGGAGAGTGAGAGAGAGAGAAAAAGAGAGAGAGAGAGCGACTGATAGAGTTTGGGAGAAATAAAAAGGGAAAAGGAAAGGTTAGTCACGAATCGATTTTGTTTGGTTGATATTCTGTTTGACATGTTTTATTCAAAATCCTGGAAGACCGTCAAGTTCCCCAAGTAGTGGTGTTTTTTTTTCTTTAATCTTATTTTGTGCAAAGCAATAAGTTTAATATGTCCCTACTCATAACAAGATCATCTGTGTTTTCAAATGGAGAATTGTTATGACCTCTGTTCCCTGTCTGATCACCTGGCTGCGTGTTTCCACACACATGGACCAGTGTACGGATACATTATGAATTAGTATCTCATTACTGAGGAAAACTACTGTATTACTGTTCACTCTCATGTTTTATTCCTTTGGGATGTGAATTCTGGGTTCATGAATGCCAATAGTTAAAGTCTGTTATACTTGCATTAATATTGTGATGACGTGTTGAGCAGTAAGCTGGAAGAATAAATTGGCTAATTTACCACAACAATACTACACAGTAATAGATATGCATTTTGCTTGACTCCGACTTATGGTCTTCACTATCATTTTTGGGCTTTTTTCGGTTTTCGGTTTTATAGTCGCACGGTCCATTGAACCTGAAATCAATTGTTAAAGTTTACTTTTCTGTGTGTCATCATATTTTATTTTATGTATTTATTCTTCAGTTCAGTTCAGTTCAGTTTTTATTTCTGCATTTCAAAATCAATACAAATCAACAAGTCAACAAAATACTTATATGGTCATTTACACAGCTAATATTCGTAACGTTTGGATCTTACATACATTTTCTTTCTTTCTTCAAGAACGAATATCATATATGAAAGGAAGGAATAGGAAATGATAAAAATGAAATGCAGGGGACCATCATCATAAGCTAAGCTTGACGAGGAAGATGGCCCCAGGTAAAGAGATACATAAAGAAAATCTTGCCACTCACTGAGTGGGGGATAATTGTGCAAAGGGCACAATAAGAGATACACAAAGAAAATCTTGCCACTCACAGAGTGGGAAGTAATTGTGCGAAGGACGTGCGGTGCAGTGCGGTCTGCATTGTGTTGGGATGAATCTTGGTTTGCACGTTGAGTGTTATTTTGTGTATCAGTGTGATGAGGTGAATGTTACTTCAGTTATGGCCGTGAACTCATTGTTTAGGGTGTTTGTTGACCAGGTGGTATGAATATTTATGTGTCAGAAGTATACTGGATTATGAGGGTGTTTTTAGTTCTCGTTTGAAAATGTTCAACGACGTACATTGTTTTAAATGAGGGGGTAAAGAATTCCAATTATCTGGTCCACTATGTTTTAATGATTTTTGAGCTAAAATGATTCTGGGGTTTTCGAGATGGTAATCGGACGACTGACGTGTTGGATATGAATGAACGGTGAAATTTGGAGTGAAGAAGCCATCAAAAATTTTTGGAAGACAATCAAATGTATATTTATACATAAAAACAGCAGTTTGAAAGGTGTGAAGATCCTCAATTTTCAATGTTTTTAGTTGACGAAATAGGGGATTGGATGGGGATAAGTAACGGGAATTGGTAATCAAACGTACAGCACGTTTTTGGAGGGTAAAAATTGGATTAATTTTAGTTGAGCCACAGTTTCCCCAAACGATATTGCGGTATGTGATATGTGGAAAGATCAATGCATTGTATAGAATAGTCAGGGAATTTTGAGAAATGAAGTTTTTCAGTCGATATAAAATTCCTAAAATTCTTGTTTATTCATTCTTATTATTTTTTTTGTTTATTCATTCTTATTATTTGTTTATTCATTTCTTTATTCATTCTTATTTGTTTATTCATTCTTATTATTTTTTTTTTGGGGGGGGGGTGCTGGGGGATAAAAAGTACGTTAACATTCCAAGGGTTACATTTTTGGTTCACTTATAAAATTAAAGTTCATGTACCAAGTAATCAAACGCATTTTTTTTTCTCACTGCAGAAGTGAAGTGTACAGGTACAAAACTGGCCGAGTAGTGGACGCTCCAAGATGATGTATAGCAAATAGCCCGGTAGCCGTCTCGTCAATGGATCTCTGATGTTCGATGTACGTCTCATGTATCACCTATTTGTTCCTCGCTCGTTTTGTCCTGTGGGCAAGCAGTTCATATTCGTTTTTCATTCGTTTGCGCACGTTTCACCTTCCTGTACACAATCGCCCCAGGTGCGTTTCTTTGTTTGGTTCGACCCTTATACCGTGCACGTACGCTCTTCTAAAACAGAAACTTTGTACTTCGTCCACCGGATTGACGATTTGAACAACGGATGAGCAAAATATCGTATTTTTTGTGCTGTTGACCTATCCGGCGAGGTGTGACCGGGGCTTTACGAGAGGAGCAGTCAAATTTACGAGAGGAGCACGCATTTCAGCAATGAGTATTCAAATTCATGTGTAGCTGGCGACGGAATCTCGTCGGTCATTCAAATTCATGAATAGGCAACCGTATTCAAAATAAGTGCCTTCAATTTAAAAGAAGGCATGAATTTAGTGAGTTTTGGGGCCGCGTATGTGTGTCTGTTTTTTTTTTTTTTCATTCAGCTTTGAATACATTGGGATTAATGATGAATATGATTTATTTTGCAGCAGAGTTCCAAGTGGTCAATAAAAAAAAAAAATTGAAATCGGGCTTCACGAAAAGGAAAATACAGGCACATGTTCCTCAGAGAGGAAATAAAATTGAGGTCCTTGTGTGAGACAGTCACAACTCACGAACGTAAAAGATCCCACTTCATTTATTCATCGCAGAGAGCAGGGTGTTTAACCCGGGGAAATGGTCCTACCTCATACATCCCAGTGGTCTCCACGGAAGACCAGCTATTCAAACTGAATATAGGCTATTCAGCCTTATTCTTAGATGGAAAATGATACAAACAAATATACAAACATAAGGGAACTAAATAGGCCTATAGACGAGCATAATACGGAAGGTTGGTTGACACCTTCGGGGGAAACAGAAACAATTTCGACTACATTGAAACTGATAACATGAACATTGTATACGTCTTGATTGTTGTTTACTGCTATCTTATTGGTTTACTTCTGCGTGACTATCCGAGGTCATTGTGTGTCAATTTGTCCTTAAATTGATGCATTGTCATTATGTGGTTAGTGTTTGGGCGTTGTCAGCAGGCATGGTATCATCAAAATGTATGATTAGATTGTAGTTGTGCTGTTTGGATGCACTGCTGACCTCTTGATTTATTTATTTTTTAGTTGCAAAACAAAGAATACATGAACTGAGAGAACAATGTAGAACCTTTATACAAGCATAATTACACTATATGGAATCCTTCATTGTTTGTGTATGCCATTTGTCCTTTCTTTAAAAAGTCTACTCCATTTTCCTAGGTTAAATAGATTGGACAAAGTTCGAACGTGATCGCCTGAAAATGAAAGTGAACGCTCAAAACAAAATGATCGGGACTATCACATGTCTATGGCGTGAATTTGAATGCAGTAGTAGGAAATGCAATGATCGCAATCTGAAATTGAACGCCCAAGCGTGAATTTGATTTGACGAAAACGAAATAGATCGCCCTTAAATGAACTTGATCGCTCGGATTCTGAATATGAATGCGCGAATATTTTCGCGCGCGAGAGCCGTGTGAATTTGAATGCACATTAAATGAATTTGAATGACAAAAGTATGAAATTGACCAGGAAAACCTATAATAGCGATCATGCATTAGTTGTAAATTACGCGTTACGTACAATATTTAGAAACACACGAGCGTGAAAATTGTTTCTTATGCTTACCAAGTATTCTGCTTTTCCTGGTTCAATACTGCTGATTTAGGTATGTCTCCAGACCGAAGTACAGTCAAGTGTAGACTGAGTGTGGTCTATGACTTTAATGACCCAATCAAAATAAAATCAGGAAAAGTTTGTTGTTTTCGACAGAGAGACGTATTGCGCAGTACTGACAAAATAGCGGCCTAGCTTCCAAAGGAATGTTTGCATTCTTCGTGACCTTTTCGCTTTGACCAATTATATTCATATAAAATGGGTTTTCCCACATCTCACAGACACTATTGTGACTACAAGGAACAAAAATTCAGATTCAATTCAAAGGTTTTATTTTCACTTCTTTCAACAGAATGCACAAAAAAGTATAAATTCGACATGTATTTGAAGAAATGGCAAAGAATAACATTTGTCAGAAGTCAATTACGAGGTGAGGCGTATTTCATACAAACATATTTATATATTTTGCGAAAAAAGTGGAGGTACCCACTCAAAAGACTGTGCTTATGTGGGCACCTCACAGGGAGAAAAGAAAAAAAAAAGGTGAAAACTTATCACTACAAGTGTGCGGGAAATGAGAAAATAAGGGGAAAGGTGGAGAGGGAGGAAACAGAAATAGAAGGAAAGAGACGAGACAACTAAAAATAACAGTGCATAATGCAATTTCACACTGTACACTGAGCTGTTCATGCATGCAATGATGGACAAACAAGAGGTATATTGTGGGATTCCATGATATGTTTGGCCTCAATAAATATTAGTCAAGCACTGTGTGTGCGTGGGGGGGGGGGTAAATCATATTGTGGGAGTATTTGTCTATGGGAGAAGACAACGGGGTATATTTTCACAAGGGCCTACTGCTCTTTTTTGTGAGCTAAATGAACATTTTCTCAAAATGAGAAAGCAAAAGTCGTCGCGTATTCGATGGTAATCTGAGTAAAATTAGAGAGAATAGTTAAGAAATCATTTAATGTATTCTTTTCGTATAACATTATCGGATATCTTTACTTCCTAAGACTTTTCAAATTATATCAAAGAGACAAAATTGGTTGATAATAAACTTTATTGTAGTGAGTTTTGCAAAATCAAATGGAACTGCCCTCGCATGTTATAAACTTTCAATCGGCACGATCTCTGCGTGTATGCGTGTTTGTTCGTTTGTATATCTGTGTGTTTGTCGGATATGGATTAAGATGGTGTATCTCAGACCCCTTCCACTCTGCAGGTCAATCGTTATAGTGATAAAAGTGGAGAGGCGGATTTCAGCCCCATGCGTCCTACCTGATTGAAATGGATATGGACAACTTAACTTCGGTCAGATTTAAGGACGTTCCTCGGTTAAAGTGAAGTCCATGTCATTTTCTTCAAACTTTCCATACTGTAACTTTGACCCATCGGAAGCCCAACATAATATATAAATAAAACCACAAATCCATGTGCTTGTTTTTCTTCTACTGGACTTTGAAGAATATGACAATCTGCCCCCCAGTACCAAAATAAAAGCGTTACAGGATCAAGACCATGATTGGCAACAAAATCTGCAATGACAAACTTAAATCCCGATCCCAGGAAAAGGTTTTGAAGTTAGGGTTTAAACTCTCATTCTTGAGCAAGCAGCGCCCTCATGCGGCAGAAAACACCGAAATCTCTCAAATCCTTGTCAGGGACGTTTTCTGTCAGGGGTGAGCTAAAGGACAAGGTTCATAAAACTTATGCTGTGTCATTTTCACGAAATTTGATCAAATATATTGTAGAAGAAAGCTTACTAATTCCAGAAAAAAAAAAATAAAAAAGTGAGTGTTCATGTGCTCGTTTTCGTGTTAGAAGCACCCCATGCGACATATATTATCATAACCCCCCCCCAATCTGGTCAGGAACTTATACATTACTGTATGCAGGGATGCTCTGACAGGGTGGGTTCATGAATCTCACGCTGTACATTCAAAACCCATGTCATTTTTTCGAAACTTTACCAAATTGTAGTAGAATGATTACTTAATGCAGATCAATTGTAAAAATGGGGGGGGGGGGGTGGGTGGGTTCGTGCGCTCGCTTTTGTGCTAGCAGCGCCTCCTTGCGACAGAAATCATCGTATAAAACCCCCAAATCTGGTCAGGAACCAATGCAGGGATATCCTGATAGGATGCATGAATCTCATGCGGGTCACTACAAAACCACATGTTTTAAAACAACAACAACAAACAAACAAACAAACAAACAAAAACAAAACAAAACAAAACCCTGTCACAATATTATTGTAGTGATAGTGTTGATAAATATCCAGAAAGGAAGGTCCATGTGCGTTTTTATTATAATTTCCCTTGTACAGCCATAATAATATTATGTGGACGCAAGCGTGGAAAACTCCACATTGATATCCTTGTTTGTTTGTTTTCCCACTTGCTGCAACCATGTGCAGAAAGTGATACTGGAGGAAGAAGTAAATATAAGAAAATATTTTTTAGTCTGACTGTCCTCGACAGGAAAAACAAATCTTAATATAATGACGTTTGTTGTGCATTGTTTGTTTGTTTGTTTGATTTATTTTTCTTCTAACACAATTTCATACATAAATCATTGCATTTGTTGGGTAATTGTTTTGGTGGTTGGTAAAGTGCGTGTTTTAAACTATGGAGATGTATATTGAGTAAAAAATTGAGTTTAAAAAATCGTTGATACTCAATCTTTTTTTTTTTTTTTTTTTTTACTCTAGAATTGGTAATCAAAAATTAATATCTTATGATGAAAGTAGTAAATACATGTTTGGTGATACTTTCGTGACCTTGTATTTTGCAACCAAAAATTACAAATATATATATATATATATATATATATATATTGTGTTAGTAATGACAAGTTTAGATCTAACTTAGATTTTAACACGGATACTCAGATTCTTTAAGTTGTAAAACTTAAAGATGAACTGTGTGTCATAGTACGTTTCCTGCCGTTGTTGTTGTTGTTGTTGTTTTTAACACCTATTCTAGTAAACTAGTAGTCCCCGATTAGGGTCTATAGGCCCTAGGTACCATAGCACTCGACCTGACCTTGTTGATGAACAGATGACCTGCACGTCAAAAAACAGATTTATGGATTGAAAATGGAAACAGCTCATTTCTACTTCCAAGCTTCCCGATTCCGTGGATCAGTGTTGTGCTACCATGACCATGCGGCTCGGACAGCTGAACCTTCCGTATTACGAACAAAATTGTAATGGGTACAGTCTGCACGCGAGCCGAATGACGCCGGCCAGCGCGGCCGCGGTGGGGAGCAGCTGTCCCAATCGGAGAACTCAAGTTCGAATCCAGCCCAGTTCTTGGACGTTCTAGGACAAGATGTTCACCCAAAATATCCCTCTTGGATTCCTCTCACAGTAACAGGATACTGTGGGTAAAGAAGACATCATTATTGCTATTAGTATTTATTATTATTATTATTAGTCGTCGTCGTAGTATAGTAGTATAAGAGTAGTGTACAAAAAGTTACAAAAAAAAAAGCATTTCCCACTTTTGATCCTTAAAGTATGGTGAACGAGTAAAAAGAAAGATATTCATAAACAAGGTGATTTCTATATTTCTGGAAAGCTAAGTCTTTAGGGATATGATTAATTAACCTTCAGAAGGTAAAAGCTTTTCCAGAACGACGGAGAGATTGTGTTTTGAGATCGTTTTTAGACCACCTGAACCCGATCGACAGCGAAATTTTGGTGACCAGAATTATGACGTAATGAGATGTGCGCTGTGTTGCCCACTTCATTCACACAGTGGGCTTCATCTACGGAGGGCCGTTGCGGACGTGGTTCCTTTGGGGCATACGTATGAAGAGGCAGTTGCTTACGTATGCCCGTTTCCGTGTATGCCCCAACCGAGTATTGTCCGCAGCGGCCTTCTATATCCGTCGCTTCTCCCTCGCTTCTTCTACCACCCCGACTTTGCAACTGTCACTATCAGTGTCATTGACATAATTTGTCATCACCCAATTCATTCTCGATTTCAGACTCAAAGTCTTTCCGTACAATATAAGGTAAAAAATTGACGTTTTAATGTCTCAGACGAGAAAGCAGAGGCGACTACAGACAGGCCAGATATTCCATTCGCTCACCAAGAAATACGTGCTTTATGAATAGCGGACTCGATGTCCCGCTTCACTCGTAAAGGGTTTTGTTCATTTCGTGACGTCATATCTTAGGGCTCGAAAAAGACGGCTGTTACGGAGCGAATATCAGTGATGCAAGTCAGTCAGTTTTAACTCGCTATTTCTCAGTGGTGCGTGTATCTTTTATTAAGTCACATTAAATATCTGTTTTAGTAGACATTTCCCTCTGCTTTAACACCTTCTTTTATATGATTTTCTTGATTTTAATGTCTCGTTCACCATACTTTGATACTAAGTAGTTCGAAAATTGTAAACCAGATAACACTGTCATCGACATGAGTAATAGCTGAATAGTGTACAATTTAGTTGGAGGTGATTTGAATATGACAGCATAAATCAGTGTCATTAAATCCACGATTAGTTTTAAAGTTAAGTTCTAGATTTTGGTCAAATTTTAACCTCTTGTATAGAAAATTGAACTTTACACAGAAACCAATGCAGTGTATGTGAGCGTGTGCTTACAATGACCCTGAACAATAGACATGATTACGACATTGTCAGAGCTTTGTTGACAAGCTTCTGGACTCTCGCTTTAAGGCACATGAATGGTTTATTAATGATCCATGATAGATTCAATAGGCGCTGCTAGTCTGACTTCACGATAAAGGGTAAACTGTATGCAGATGAAAAAACAAAACAAAAAACAAACTAAGCCCATGTTTTCATGTGCTTGCGTACACTACATTTCAGAGTGAATAAAGACTAGCTTTGATAGCGGAATTTGTCATTAAGTGTGTAACAGAAACTTCAAACCCTGACTTTTGTTCAGGACCATAGTGTGGGTGTTAACTATACACTCCCATACACACCAATTGACCTCTGTCACTGCCGGTGCAAAATTAAAGTTTTGGACAGAGGGTTGAAAATAGAACGAAATCTGAAAACTAACTTCAATATAAATCTTGAATCGAAGGAAACTGATTTCTACATTTATTATTAAATTACTTTCAGCAAGATTATACACTATATTCAGTTATTGTTCATGTAAATAATATCATTGTTATCTGATGTATAGTTCTCTGACTATTGAGAATCAAAAGCGGGAACTATTTTTTTTTTTTGTGGTAACACCTACTTGTAGTAGTAGTCGTAATAATATCAGTAGTTTTAACTGTCCTGATACACAGTAGAAGTAGTAGTAGTAGTAGTAGTAGAAGTAGTAGTAGTAGCAGCAGTAGTAGTAGTAGTAGTAATCGTAGTAGTAGTCGTAGAAGTAGTAGTAGTAGTAGTAGTAGTGGTCGAAGTAGTAGTAATAGCAGTAGTTTTAACTGCCCTGATACAAAATTGATCCCCACTGGCGTCTTAGTGGACAGTAATTTTGGTTCATGTTTGTGACGTCTTCTTTCTCGTCTTAATGCACTCACAATTTCACCCCTTTATTCTTATGATTCGCGACACGTCTAAAGTGATTTGCCGAAACAAAATTACAGTAAAAATGAGCCGCGTCGATCGTCAACAACTTCTTACTTATCATTATTTATAAAATAAACTTGATCTCATCATAAACATTCTCTTCTTCAGATAAATTAAAAGATTTGAAAAGAGGACCTATACTTCCAGCTAGTCGGGCGTGAAAAAAAAAATCTACCATGTTTTGATTCATGCTGAAACAATACCCTTTTGCAACCAGCACGGAGGAGTATCTTATATACTTTGATATAAATTCATCATAATGTATTATCTTCATGAGTTTGCATGAAAAAAAAAATCGCATTCACTGATTGGAGGACATACATTTTTTAAGCATTCTGCATAAAACAAACCATAGTACATGTATAGGATAGGGAGGAGAGAAAGGGAAACAATCACACATACATACACACACACACACGCACACGCACACACACACACAACACAAATTTAACTTGGGCTAAGATTTATTTTCACCAGAACCTTTCTACACCGTGCAAGTCGGCCTTCGACACTAACAGTCACTTTCACCAACTCAACATGGAGACTCCACTATTCAGATTTACAATTACGCAAACAACACATCTATCTTCAAAGAAAAAAAAAGAAAATCAAAGAAAAAAAAACCCTGTAGAACTGTAATGACATGGAAAAGCGTAAGGGAACATCTTAATGTCTGACATAAAGTTCTAATCTGTAAAACAGAGCATTTTTTTTTCATTTTCATTTATCATCTCATATTCATATAAGGATATAATAATGTCAATTCAAATCACGTCGTCGTCTTCAGGGCCCTGTTTTAAAGATACAGATTATCCCTGAAAAGACAACGCTGCAAAGGCAGTCTCTGAAAAAGAAATAATAAACATGATCAACAGCTTATTCCCATGCAAATATTATGGAATTAGCTAGTGCATTGTAGCTAGACATTTTGTACTTGATTTCTTTGGTTATACATTACACATAGTTCTTGATAAAAACAAACAACGACAACAGTAACAAAAAGAATAAAGCTTTTAAACAGTTTATGTAGTTTGGATTGGCAATGATGATTTTAAATCATTCTGTACAGTGGCACAACAGTTGCAGCTATAGACCACTTTCCATGACAAAGTTCTCAAAAGATATTGTTGCCTAAAGCTAATGAACCTTTACCGCCAGAAATAAAAGCAAACACAAGGGGGTAGACAATTGAAAAATATCAAGTGATTGCAAGTATACAACAACAGCAACAAGAAACATACGAATTCTATAAAATGCAGAAGAAACAAATAGTAAATTATGAACACATAATTAAGTAATACGGGCATATATGCTTACAAAATATGATTAAATATACATCAGGTAAATTTACGCTGAAACCTCACTTCTTTCTGTTCTTGCAGAGAGGGAGAGAGAGAGAGAGAGAGAGCGAGAGAAATAGAGAGGGCAAATAAAAAAAGACTGCAAGTAATGACAACATGTAACGTGGTGGATAGATAATCCCATTTATAAATGTTACAATACGTGGGGAATGATTATAACGGAACATTACAATTAGAAACGTTTAGGCACAAACAGACAATACGCTAGAATGCAAATGTACTGTAAATATCAATCATTTTATCATTGGTTTTTCATCGAGTAACAGCTATAGGGCTATACAGAAGTTTTCGTTTGTCTTGATTACAGCTGGGCTCAACACGAAACCTGTTTCTTTGGTGACCCTCACTGGCAACTAAAATCTTTACACTTGAAATTTTAATGACCCAAAAGAGATATGTATAAGCCCTATTGGCCCGAAATAGAAGCAACATGCATGTTTATCCATTTTCAACCTTCGATACCTAATCAGGGCATCATAGGACAACCTTATCGGAAATTAATTCGGTGGACTGACAAAAGTTTACAGCACCAGATCACCGCTAATGTCGTGCCTACTATTATAATGTAAAGTGCGTTGTGCATTACTGTACTATAGGATATCAATTATGAATATGAATGAACAAAGTGAGAGCATTTTAAAGCCAGAACTACGTAACTTACTGTAAATGACAAAATAATTACATATTGTGCGTCATAATAATTTGATAACATTACCAAAACATACGCAAAGACATACATTAATACGTTTGAAGCAAGTTACATCATTACAATAGTAATATTTTTCTTTCGCTGTGGCAACTCCTTGATTGTATGGGTAAAGTTGGTTTTACAGTTTCACCAAGCCGACCATATTATACGATGAATAATACAATGCTTAACAAAAACATATAACTATAATTACCAAATCGAACATCTAGGTAAATTCATTATACCCCTAATAGTTTCATATACAGCTTCTCGCTTACCGTATTTCTAGATATACCAGAGATGCATTTCAAAACTCCGTTTCAACATTTGACTTCACTGGTTTGATATATGGCACAGTTTCACTCCAAAAATACAAAAGAGAAATGACGTAATACAGACATCAGAAAGTAAAGAACATTCCCAAATCAAAATGTGGATACAACAGAAAATTACGAGAGAGAGAGAGAGAGAGAGAGAGAGGCTAATAGAGGTTAGGAGAAATGAAAAGGAAAAAGGAAAAGTGAGTCACGAATCGATTTTTTTTTTTTGCGTGATATCCTGTTTGACATTTTTTATCCAAAATCTGGAAGATCTTCAAGTTCACCCACGCAGTGGCTTTTCTTCCCTTATTTTGTACAAAGTGATAACTGCATTTCACATCTCCCTAACTCAAAAAACAAAACAGCATGTGTGTTTTAAAATTAAGAATTATTATTGTCTATGTTCCCTAGCTGATCACTGTGCTGCGTGTTTCTACACACTTGGTCGAGTGGTAGCACGGATACATTATGCATTTGTATCTCAGTACTGAAGCATTATACTGTATTACTTTTCGTTCCCATATTATTTTATCCCTATATGGGATACCAATTTCTGGGTTCATGAATGCCGATAACAATAAGTCTATCAAACTTGAATTAGTATTGTGATAACGTGTTGAGCAGTAAGCTGGAACAATAAATTGGCTAATATACCACAGCAATGATAGATATGACCAGATCCATTACTGTGGTCTCTCATTATCATTTTTTTTCCAGTTGTGGTATAAATTGTCACAGCGCCCCTTGAACCTGAAAACGATCGGTCAAATATAATGTTCTGTATGTCATCACATTTTTTTTTGAGGGGGGAGGGGAGGGCTCACAAGTGTATTAACGTTTTAAGCGTTTTGGTTCACATATGAAATTGAGGTTTACCTACCAAATCATCAAACCATTTTCTTTTTCTCACTGCACTGCTTTTCAGTGATGTCATAACTATTATGCATGATTGGAATATGAGTGGAATATGCTTTGGGCCATTAGTGACAAACCCTTTGCATTATTACATGTAAACACAATGAAACAACTGACTTCATTCGGAAGCATGAAAATAATTATTCTTTACCTTCGTAAGTACCATTTTTCTCCATGATGCAACTCGTCACTGCAATATAGTGTATATAAAATATGTTATAAACAACAACAAGAACAACAGCAATAGCAAAACACAGAAATATCACAACCAAAATACATAATGTAAGACCGAAAACAACGACACAATACTCTATACATGTACAAATTGTATCACAACTAAAGGTGAGTTTCACCTACGTGTACGTACACTTGTATACGTGTACACTAAAAGTAGGCTTTTGGATACTTATTCATAATATTGTAGGCCTACGCTGAATGGGGTAGAGATACAAAACACCCGAATAATGGAATCTTCACAAATCTTTTTCTCATACCTTAGAGCTAAGTGAGTAGATCGATGACTCTTATATGTTCAAGTTTGTTTATCAAAATAATTTTCTTAAACTTTGCTGGTGTTATTACGAAAGTGTACAAGGACATAGTATATTCATTCAAATAGATACGATTCCATCTCACAGTAAATGGTCGAGACGGGCACATAGCCTTAGGAAGTAGAGATAGTGGGACGGGGCATCTGGGAGAGATGAATAATAACGGAATCTTTACAATTCATTTTAGCTAGGACCAGAGGTTATAGCTTAGGCTATATTGCTATGAATAAGTAGATTGGTGACTGCAGTTTTGAATTAATTCATGGCTGTGGCATCAGTAGGGGGGGGGGGGGCTTGACTGGGTCTAATTTTACATTTGAAGAGATTGTTCGCAAAAACCGTTAAGTCCATATTTGCCAAATGGAGATATTTGCGATTAAAGGTCAAGAAAAATAAAGAGAACAATAAGAACATTTTTGCTTCTTTTGACCATAACTTCAGAAATGTACCTTTATCAATGTAGTGACCAATATATCATTTAAAAGATATTATTTTGTACTTTAAGACAGAAACCGTACTTCAAAATCTTCAAAAATGGACTTATCGGTTTTTGCGAACAAACTCTTCATTTCATCGTCTTAGAAGCACTTAAACTTTGTCACCAACCTTGACAGACATTATCACCAGGGTTACTGAAGTGATTTACAAAAATTGCTCGTCACTATGCCTTCGTACAATGAGGACCCGAAAGGAACACCAGAACCCCTAAATTAGATAATCGGAATAAAACAAAAAACAAAACAAAAAAACCACCTCCAAATCAAGAGATGTAATTTGAATGTACTTCCAAGCTTATAGCAGACTCAGTGGAGGCCTCATGGTTCCAAGAGCAACTTGGTAGCTATAATTCTTAGATTTGATCTCATGTTTTGAAAGTGTACACTAAGAATTTTCTAAAAGTAAATATTAATGAATATAGGAAAGGACGCGAGGAGCCCTGAAGTCTCCTGATCACCTTCTTTTTTTTTCATAGGTTAAAAGAATGCTTGAAAGGTGACCTGGCCCCTACTCAGCTGAGCGCGAGATGCAACATCATGTCTCTTGTTGCTGACTTCGTATGTAGAATATTCCCAAAAAGCCTAATATTCTATCATTACATTTTAGAGCACTAATATATCAAATCTAATGTTGTAACTGACCCTGTTTATTTTCTAGGAACGGTCAATCATCCACAGAAAACCCTAACGTTAGGACACGGTTTAGGCGTTCCTATCCTGCATATTGGGCATGTTATAATTTTCTTGTCAGACTGCGTTTGAGATATCAGTTGAAGACAGTCTTTGCAGAACGTGTGAGAGCATGTCAGTGACTTAGGTTGCTTTAAAAGAGTCAGACAGATAGGACACTCCAGATTTTGGCTGATGATCTGACGAAACGTTGCCATGGTGTCTGTTTGTCTAATAGCAAAAGAAACATACAGTCGTAAACACATCAACAAATACCAGGAGAAAACTGAAATTAGCATTTGTGAAATAGAAGAGGCGAAAACATGATGTCTGAATGTAGGCATTCTCAATTAAGCAATTTACCAGACATGTGTGAATGTTTGTTAAACCATAATTAGTGAGGATGAATCATTTCCGGTCTCAATGAAGCTGACTTAATATGTGACCTTGCATCACAAAACCAACAATATGTCGCCAGACATGGATTTTTAGATAAGGGCAGATTCTGAAAGAGCAGACTGAACCCTTTAAATTGATGTATAACTCAATTAAGATGGACTCCCTTAACTTACCTATATACTGGAAAGAAAGCACACACTCTGGAAAAGTGTGATCTGAGAGAAGAGGCTCTGAAATACAGGGTTTATACAAGCGCTTAATCTTTACCAAGCCATGTTAGCTGTGCGCAGAAAGGACAAAACACAGGATGTAAATCACTGGAGCAACAACAATGAAGGGATTATCAGAGTAAGCAAGAATTTAGTATGTTCTATTACCACAATATGACCATGATTAATGCCAACTTTCAAAGCAGTAGCATTATTCTTTCAAAAGTTGTTAGATTTTAAAGTGAAGAGTGTGCTAGAGGTTTCCAGAAATGAAAAGGGGCTTCTAAAACATACATGATCATTATACTCTTCCCCCCCCCCATAAAAAAAAAAAAAGGTTGTAGGAAACTGGTGCAAACACAATTTCTCTTTCATATCATGGTCCCAAATTAAAGCATAATGTAGAAGAAGGATAGCTCTTTCAGAAAATATGAACAACTCAAGATTGACTCTGTTGACCCATTTCACTTTTTTTTTTGAAGCCCTAACGTAAGATGAAGGGGTGCGACATTTTGGTTTGTTTTGTGGTGCACATAATCATTATGGTAGTTCATTAGAGTGGAGGAAATCTCCATGACTAGTTGAGTGTGCCAGGTAAGATATGCCGCGACTGATTAGAATGAAGTCAGATGTTACTTACTGATACTCTAAAGAAGTATTCGAAAATAATACAATTTTGTATTACGATTAGCACTCATCAAACTATTTCATTTCGAAGATTTGAGCAGCTAATGGGGGTATGACTATCTTAATGTTGGCCCTGTATGTATTTCCAAAATTTTGTCGCTCAACGCACATGTTGAAAAAGTCCCTTGTTACAGGCACAATACTCAATCAAATAAAAATTGCCAAGGTGGTTCCAAAAATAAAGGGGGGGGGGGGAGGGTATTTATGATATCTTTTGACTGCTATTTTCAAAATTCTTACGCATTTGATATACTCTCGTATCATCAAGTTCTCAAATGAATGTGGATTTCTTTTGTGATGCTCAATCTTAATCTGGGAATTCGAAAAAAAAAAGAATATCAACAACTCATGCTCTGTTACCTTTTTTGACAAAGTACAGGGTGTCTAAAAAAACAAAAAAATATATACACTTTGAAATGGCTGCCGAATAAGAAATATATGATTCGGGGGGGGGGGGGAGGGGGGAGGATTATACGTATGGATAGTTTATGGACTCAACTTTCATATGACACCAAAAAGTCTACAAATTAGTCAGGCTTGAATGAACACTGCTCACTCTGTAAAGGGTATGAAAAATAGGCTGTGCAGGAATTAGCCTTTTAAATTTGCGACAGGCAAGTCCGTTGGAGCTTACAAAACTGAAGTTGATATGATAAATGTATGATCAATTACGATTGCTTTGGGTTTGCTGAGTGAATTTAATGGCTTATCAAACCAAACTTGTATGTATGAGTATACCGCAGTTGGATTTATTTTATTGTAGCATTGCAAATTTCCCTGGTAGACTGAGTGGTGTGTTCATGTGAGTCAGGATGAGGTCATGGTATATGTTGCAATTTCCATGTTACATAGTAACCCTGATAGCAGAGACACGTCAGAATGACGTCTATTTCACGACTCGTCAGCGCTGTCGTCAGAAAGACGTCGAAAACTGTCGACAAGAATACGTCATATTGCTCAAATGGAAGACGTAAAAAAGACGTCATATTTTTACGTCAGAAAGGCGTCTTTGTACGACCACCTAGACGTCAGACAGACGTCACAAATGTGACGTCTTTTTTACGTCTTCCATTTGAGCAAAATGACGTATTTTAGTTGACAGTTTACGACGTCTTCCTGACGACAGGGCTGACGTGACGTGACAATTTGACGTCAGTCTAAGACGTTTAAATGACCTCCATTATCTTTGTTTATTTACGCCATTAAGAATAAAGTCATAAACATCGTTTACACGTCAATTTATGACCATTTTTACGTGTATTGGTACAGAAAAAAGACGTCTTAAAGACGTCACTTTGACAAAAATAAACAAAGAAAAAAGACGTCATTTTGAAGTATTTTTAAGCCGAGATACATGAATTAACTATGCTAATTACAAGATCTAACAAAGGTGTCGGCATCTTCAAGTACCATCCTACGAATCTCACCGTATACCCCTAAAGCCTTAAATCCTATTCCTGTACCTATATGCCTACCACCTATTTCCTATAGTTACTCGACTGTTGTATCACGTTTCTTTATAAACGGGCAAAAGGTTTAAATGTTTCATGACATGGGTACTAAACTAGGCCACAATTTTGAGAGAATCCCAATTGAATATGAATATATGTCTCCATAGCACAAGACTGGATTAGTTCGAAAAAGATAAGCATAAAATGTACGATTTCTGACACAGTTTAAAGATTAAACCAACCACAAATAATGTAATTATCTATGTTTCATCTTATTTTCACTGGTTTTGCATATCAGATTCAATCTCATAAGTATTCATGACCGATACAGCCACAAATTGTATGACGTCATTGTGACCTCGTCACGACGTCGTTACGACCAGTCATAAGCATTGAGACTGGTAAAAATCATGTCATAACAATGTAATTATGAAAATTGATCTAACAACTGTAACATATTCAATTTTAACTTTATTTCTATGTCTTTTTTCTATATCGAATATTTTTCAAATTATAGATTCTCTTATATGTTGCTTCAAAATAATGTATTTCAATTCCTTAATTCATATTTGATTACAAATTGAAGACCTGAATATAAAAACAACCCAAGTCCAATTTTTGGCCATATTCAGTTTGACATGGGAAATTGTAGCTTATGCATGGACTCATCTTGTGTATAAATGATAAATCCTAATTATCCCCGGAAGTGCCTGAAATGAATGAGTTAAATCGTATATGAATATAAAAATGAAGGACTTGGGTCATTCTTACATTCATATTATAGCACCCTCTCTCGTCCTTCTCTCATCTCTATAGCAGAATATCATGTATATGAATCAAAGAACGACCAAAGTCCATCACACAAAATGGCCTCTCCACAATCAATGTTAATGTTAATTGTCATAATAATATATGTTCTAATTTGAATATACAATGTTGCCTTCCCATCACAGTTAAACAGAATATCATTGGACAAATAAAAAGATATGAAGGTTTTTTTAAGGTTACTCGAAATTGTCTTCCATGGACTTGGATCGTTCTTATATTCAGATACTCAATTGAGTATGTCGTTATTGTTTTCTAGCTGCGTGATATTTCAAACATCTTAAAAGATACACCTAGTACAAAATAGATATTGGGACTATCATTGTGTCTAATTCCTATACATTAAGATACACTCCAAAAATATTATACACGATAATTGCATGCATATACTCGTGCGTTTTTTTCTGAAAATTTATGATCAATATAGAAACCAACAGATGACATGTTCCAACGTTTACTGGCGTCAGATTTCCACTTAGGCTAATGAGTTTAAATCTGTACAGACTTATTGTCGACTGACACAGGAAGTGATGCATGATTTCTTGTTTCGATGTCATGCAGTATCGTACTTAAACACACACACAAATAGTGTATACACATAGAAAGTCATGATATTATGGGGCTATGATAGCCCTTCACCAGAATAAACTTTTTTACATCAGCAGAACCATGTCTACAGTGTGAAAGAAAAAGAAATGCAACCCACAGCTACGATTCGAGAGTAATATATACCTTTGTTGAAGCGATGTGAAAAAAAAAAATCTTTTTATTATGTGTTGTCATTTGGCAAAAGACAATTTCATTTTTTAATGTTAAATAACAAAATGTTAAAGAAAGCTACTTTACCCGATATTAACCAAATTCAAGATCTTTTCATTAAGTTGAAGCATCAAGCATCGAACATCAGAATAAAAAAAACCTACTGACAAGTTTCATAATATGCATTCATAGGAAACTTACATACACTACAGGTTTGAATGATGTATTTTAGCCAAAGTGTTCTAGCTTCTTTCAAAGCCTGGACAAAAGCACGGAATCTACATTGTTACATGAGCAATTTTGCAGCTTTTTTTTTTTGTATTTTCTTTGTACCGTATACTCGACGGGCGCCTGACAACGCAATGATTGGACCATGCATGCTATGCACGTGGTGTGTGTGTGTGTGTGTCTATGTGAGTGTGTGTGGGTGTGTGTGTGTGTGTGTGTGTGTTTATTCATGTGGGTGTTGTGTGTTTGTGTGTTTATGTGCGTATGTGTTTTGGGTGTGGTAGGTGTGCAGTATATCGTTACTTGCAAAAGTCTTGCACAACACCCAACATAATCAAGATTTAATCTGAAAGAAAATGAAAGCAAGGTCAAAGCTGGTCATAGTTCAGGTCGGAAAAAGGAAACATTCTGGTCATAATCATAAACTTGTCAGACATTGTACACTCTATTGTTATGTTAGTCAAACTTTCAACTTGTGTTATGAACACATATTTTATATTCCCGTAGAGCCTATACATTGTGACCTAGTTTGGTAACTATAGTACTATGTCATAGAGCATTACAACTTTTTGTCCGTATACAAAAAAAGTGATACAACAGTATTGCAACTAATAGGAATAGGTTGTAGACGTATAGGATTTAGAAAATTAGGAGTACGGTAGGATAGATTCATATCATGGTTGTACCTTGAGTTACTCACCACTGTATTAGATCTTGTCATAAAATACTATTTAGCCTAGTAGTCACAACTTAAAAATGACATCAAGATAACATCCATTTTCCTTATTTTCACAAAAAGGCGTCTTTAATACATATATCTCATTTTATTTACCAATTACGTAATATACGTTGAAAAGGCATGAATTGACGTGAATGAATTGAGAAGGTAATTTACAAGTCATTTAGAAGTCTTTATAATTACGACCACAGAATATGACGTCGTGTGGACAACTTCTATTTGAGCAAAAATACATTTTGACAGCAGTTAGAGACATATGACGTCCACTTTGTTTATTTTCGTCGTGAAGACGTTTATTCCAGCCATATTCTGTAGCTAACCCTATTATTACTTTAACAGTCTGTTGAGTACACTGTTGTGCAGTGATACTGTTGTGTGGAATGCTTTCTTCCAACATCTCTTCTTCTTAATCTTTCTGAAGTAGATACCAAATTTTCATTGCTACTCCCAATAGTATAATCTCAGTAATTGATTCTTGTGTCCCAAGAGCATTATACAATGGTCAAATTGGCTGCATGATATAACCTTTCTCTGAGTAATTTTGGGTGCGTTTATCAACTCCTTTTCCTTTTCAGAAACAGGTTATCCAAACAGCTTTCATGGAATTTTTACGAGTTGATAAACGCAAAGCTGTTTTGAAAGCCCTTTAGGAAAGCCTTTTCGAAAGCCCCAAATTTGTGGCTATCCAAACAGGTTTATGAAATCCAAACAGGTTTCCTAAACAGGTTTTCAGAAACCTGTTTGTAAAAGCCTTTTGGAAGTTGATAAACGCAAAGCCGTTTTAAAACGGCTTTGTAGTCTTGTACTTCAGGCACGCCTTATGACCTCTTCTCTTCGGGTCGAATTGCACAATGCAGCTGTGCAGTGACAGGCCAGTTAAAAAATCGTGTTCGGGAAGCGAGTTGATAAACGCAACTATTTTGAAAGCCGTTTGTAAAGGGCTTTGGAAAGGGCTATCGATAGCCGTTAAAACAGGGGAAAGTTGATAAACGCAGCCAAAGTCTCATGCCGCCACTCAGAAATATTTAAAGTATGTGCTAAACCGGAGCTACCTCACAGATAGGAAGACAATTGATTCATGTGGCATTGCATCATGACTCGTCACTCTCAAAGGAAGATATGTCTTTATGATGGCAATTGCTTTTCGCCGTCCCTTAGAAAACAAGCGGCACTTTAATAGTACAGGCAGTCAGGGCCTTGGAAAGGGCTCTCGAAAGGGCTATGGAAAGGGCTTTCGAAAAGGCTATCGAAAGCCGTTTAAACAGGGGAAAGTTGATAAACGCAGCCTTTGTCCGTCATCTGTCGACAATCTGATCGAGTATCGAATATCATAAAAAAAAAAAATGTGAAAAGCCACACCTTTCTTTCATTTGGGATGCTAAAGAAATAAAAAGAAAGTGATTAAGCAGAACACAGTTAAATCATTAAAGTGTATCTTTGGCCAAAAAATTATATTGGATATGTGAAAGAGACACATTTCAGTAGTCCATTGCACCAACTTTCAGAGAAAAGGGGTCATCAATTGGTGAAATAATGCATCTGAAAGTTTCTAAACACAATGGGTCTGGGAGGCAAGACTACAACAAACCCCATTGTTTGCAGTGGGTTACGAAACCACAGCGGTTCCTGAATCTCCCAGATACACTGTGTTTGGAAACTTTGAGATGCATTATTTCACTAATTAATGACCCATTTTCTCTGAAAGATGGTGCAATGGATTACTGAAATGTGTCTCTTTCACATAGCCAGTATATTTTTTTTTTTTTTTGGCCGAAGATACACTTTAAGGAGAAATTATTAAGTCCTAAAGAAGTCTGACATGTGTTGTGTCAATTTTTATACGCTTGTCTCGAAATGCCCTTACTTTCCATCTCTTTGCACAAATTTGTGATACAATTGTTAGACACTGATTTATTTCAAGCGGAGACAACGATTACTATCCTTTTTTATTGTCATATTATATTGTCATATAACATTCTGATTGATCTGTCCGTTTTTCTGTTTTGCATATAGTGTCAACTCTATTACAAATATGAACACGGTATACGTTATTTGACTAATCATGTCTACCTAGAATCAGCAAAATCTTAACAGAAAAAAGCACATATATACCAGACAAACAAAAGACACTCAATTATCTTGTGATTATGCATCTACTTTTTGTAAAACTCTACGTGTGATCCCAGCCACAATCTTTGGGTAGATACGAGTATGGATTGTATGCTTACCAAATATGCCGCACTTCCGTGTAGAATACTGCTGATTTAGGTCTGACTCCGAAGTACCATGCACGAGCTTACGATCTGATGTCTAATCAGCCTGTTGGAATATCCTCACACATATGAAATTGACTGTGGTCTTACTTTTAGACCCAATTGAAATATACTCGTGAAGAGTTTATTATTTTCGACAGAGGGAGGGATTACACAGCGCTCACAAAATGACCGAGCAGTTTTCAGAGGGATGTCTGTATTCTTCGTGACCTTTCACTCTCACCCATTATATTTATAGAAACTGGTTGTCCCCATGCACATATCAAACAATCTAGTGTGTATATGCCTATTAATTAAAATCACAGCGAAATCATGAACGTTCAACTTGCACATTGAGCCGTTCGTACATGATTTTGATATTCTGTCTTTCAGTGAACTGAGGGGATACTTTTAGCGTATCACCATCCGACTTGCAATGGACTTGCAATCTGTGGTTCGACGGAAAATGGCGCTGATCACCAAGTCTCATAAGTAGTCAATCCTAAATGTAAACTGCCTCCACCTCGTAAATATTACACATTGACCCACTAGGCAGGGTGATACCTCATGTCAGTTGAAATAGAGATGACGAAATACATGTAGGACCTTTTCAGCTCTTAGACTTTTGATGTGAACTAGTGCTGCCGTATAGAATTTATAAGCCTTGCTTTGGTAAATTCACACCAGAACATTTCGCATCACACATCAATGCATATTACTATGTGCAAAAGACTTTGATAAAATTATAGGAGGGGAAGCTTATCCATGTTTGGACAACTATGCCGGAAAACGTTCATATTCTTGAGCTGCAAGACATATGATTTTGTTTTATTTCTTTCGATTAACAATTCCCTTTCAGTTGTGACAATCTGGCAAGTATATGTTTGAAAATTGTTTTCAACCGATCCCCTCTAGCAACAAGAATAGATGGGGATCGTTTTTATTTATATTTTGGTGCATCAGTTTTGTGTTACTTATATATTTCAAGTAAACAATCGCACGTACTAATGGGAAGATATATCATATAAATAATTATCTATATTGTATACCTTATATTGTGCGAAAAACAATATGTTATAATAAAGGAAAGGGAAAAGGGGAGGGGTTTCAAGTCGATCACACAAACATACATACACAACGACACACATGCACACACTCATACACACACATAACAGCTTCACCATAAACGTTTGACATCGTGCAAACAAGCCTCTCAACAGTAGCAGTTTCTATCAACTTGTTAACAAGGAGTTCCCGTTATTGACATATCATACACTGCTACTAACAGCCACGCAGACAACACGCAAATTCACAATGTACTTGAACGTAACGAGTGAACGAGCAATAGGTTTACTCCTGTAAGAAGTTCACTTTAATTTCATGCATGCACTTACATCTATAAAAACAAAAAAAAAAGGCAATGAAATATATAAAAAGCCAATTAAAACACCATAAAGCTTGCAAAATATAGACATATAATCTGAATCATGTGTACAGTGGAGGTATACCCACTCAACGAACTGTGTAAAAAGACAACAATATAAAAAAAACAGAACAAATGGAAAACAACTGCAATGAAACAACTTGATGTTTATACGTTAAAGAAAACATAGGGAGAATTCAACATGCTTTCATTTTTTCTAGCATAATATAAGAGCACTTTACTAGCCACTTGAAGGAACCAGGGGATAAATTACTACCCTTAGCACAGTATCAAGTTGATAGAATGTGTAATTTTCATGAAATATGAAGTTTTGTTGAATTATTTTAATGTTTCCTTTATATTGCTGTCCACACACGACGTCATGAACTCCGGTATATATATACTCATCTCATCCACCGGTTCTAACACAAAAACTTTAAAAAAAAATCATAACTTTTGCATCGATGATCCAAGTTTTCTCAAGCTTTCACCGATGCCTTCTACTATTGTTGCTGCTTTCACTCAATCCACATTTCTCTTCGGGTTTTGATTTCCTTTAAAGAGACTGTACAGTTCTGGTTGAGGTGAGGATTTAGCTTTTAACGTTGTCCGAGATATTCAGAAACCATTCTATGAAATGTCAGAGAGCATGTAATTCTAAGGGGAGTCAAAATTGTATTTGATGAAAATCGGTTTTCAAATTGCTGAGATAACAAAAAAACAAACAAAAAAACAAGGTCAACCAAGAAGATCCCAATAAAAGGCATGGCCTGACGCATTTTATTATTTCCACTTTTGTTGATGTCTCAGCCATTTTCATCACAAAAAGAAAGATATTTAATCCTTTTTAAAATTACAAGCTCTTTCATATTTCATAAGAGGTTTCTCATTATCTCACTTAGGAATGTTATAACCTTGAATCTTCACCTCAACCAGTACTGTACAGTCCCTTTAAAATTGCACAGAAATGGATATTTATTTTTTCTTTATTTTATTAACTCATATTCAAATACATGGTGTCCAGTTCAAATACGTGATCTTCCACGGGGCCCTGTGTTTTACAACATAGAATATTCGAACCTTCATATCTATCAGACAAGTCATAGACATAGAATAAAAGAACAACAAAGACATAAAGGTGATTATTGTTGTCATCTATATATGTGACACTGCACCTCAAAACAAACAAAAAGTCGCCAGACATAAATTTTTAGTTAAGACCATGTTCTGAAAAAGCAGACTTTAAGCTTTAAAATGATGTATAGCTCAAATCAAATGGACTCTCCTAACCTATCTAAATATTGGAAAGAAAGCACAAACTCAGGAAAAGTGTGAACTGAGAAAAGAGGCTCTGAAGTACAGTGTCTATTCAAGCGCTTAATCTTTACCAAACTGTGTCGGCTGTGCGATGAATGGGACAAAAACAGGAAGTAAACCACCAGAGTAACAACAATGAAGGGATTATCAGATTAAACTGAAATTTAGCAGGCCTCATCAACACATTCTGTCCATAATTAATGCCAACTTTTAAAGCAGTAGCACCATCCTTTCAAAAGTTATTAGAGTTGAAAGTGAAGAGTGTGTACAAGGTTTTTCAGAAATGAAAAAGGGATTCTAAAGACACACCTAATCACACTATTCTACCAAAAATGTTTGAGATAAACTGCTAAAAAACACACTTTCCTGCCCGTTTTATGATACCAAATTTTACCATAATGTAAAAGAAGACCCGCTCTTTCAGATAATATGAAAAAGTCAAGTTCGGCTAGGTTGACCCATTTCACTTATTTTCAGTCCTCACGCAAACCAGTGTGTGCGACTTTATGTTCGTTTTGAGGTGCACAGTCACATATACATAGGGTAGAAAATGAATATGTAAGAAAAGAAGAATTATGGAATGGAAAAGGGATTGCGAGTGTGATGATATAGGAGTAGGGTGTGGTAAAGATTATCCCGTGATAGCCCGACGCTGCAAAGTCAATCTCTAAAAAAGATACACGATGTTAAAGAGTTTACTCCCGTGCAAATATTGTGGAATTAAGTTAGAGCATTGGAACTAGATACTTTGTACTTGATATTTTGGATACTTTGTACTTGATATTTTGGATAATCAGATTGCTTAATGTTACAATGACCGGCGATTGATAATAACGAAACACTAATATTGTTTTTTTGTTTTTTTTATGCAAAAAGAAACAATATTCTAGAATGCCAATGCATTGTAAATGTCCACCATTTTACAATTAATTTCTAATTGAATAAAATTCAATTCAATTCAATTCAATTCAATTCAATAGTTCATGTATTTCCTTAATCAAAAAAAGAAAATAAGAACATGATTCAAAGCGGTACAAGTTGTCAACCTGTCTTTCATCCCTCTGATAAGGACAGTTTTCATTCAAATACAATATAAAATATATGAACGAATGATGTCATAAAAAAGAAAAAATGCACTTTGTCATGGCAACAAAGAAAAAGTAAGTAAACCTAACGATGGAAAACAGTGTTCCACTAAAAAGATCAGCTTGTAAGAAACACTGGAATTATAACAACAACAACACCAATATTTGTATGTCAATGAAATGTTATTCATTTTAAATTTTCATAAGATACAGATAATGTACATAACCTCATTGATACATGATGCCGATACTATAAACAATACTTTCGTATTATTAGTTACTTATAGTGTTTCTCTTAGGCTCGAACCAGCAAGTGTGAGGGCTACTAATGAAGCAGTGATGGCTCCGACAGATGGCGCTGGAGAAGCACCTAGCGAGTCTTGTGATGACAGCAAGGCTGGTGGTAAGAAGCGAGGCATGTATGGCGTCTATTCGACGGTATTGATGGCCAAGATTGGACAATCCTATTTACACAAATGAACAACATACTTCCATCCCCGTGGGGACCAACAATGGACCCTAGCAGAACCCCGAAATTAAAGAATGTTTAAAACAAAGTGAAAAAAACTTCTTTAATACAAAACAAAAACTTCTTCAAAACATCAGATACTATGGGTGACTACAATTATCTAATTGACTTCTATGAATAAGGTACATTCAGGGGTGGTTCCATCGGGGCCAGCAACGAAAAAAGGAGGGATTTTTTTAAAAATAGAATTGATGTCCTTTTTGAGAAAACACGCTCAAATTCTCCAAAAGGAATACAAATAATATAGAATGTATTGATCACCATGCCCCCTGGAGCCCTCAAATCTGCCCCACTCCGCATGTTTTCTATGTTCATGGGTAATGTTATGCAAAAATGCCTGGAAGGTGGTCTTGGAATAATCAGGTATAAGCCCGAGACCCCCAGGTCTCTTGTTGCTGGTTTCACCCGAAGAACATCCCCTAAGCTTACCGTTGTATCATTTAGAGCATAAATGTCGCAAACAAAAGGTTGTAACTGATATTTCTCTATTTTTGGAATGTTTAACAATCCACATAAAATCTTCGACATGATTAAAGTCCT
Source organism: Diadema setosum (assembly GCF_964275005.1). Classification (NCBI taxonomy): domain Eukaryota; kingdom Metazoa; phylum Echinodermata; class Echinoidea; order Diadematoida; family Diadematidae; genus Diadema; species Diadema setosum. Next base: position 9,330,495 of record NC_092687.1, read on the forward strand.
TATAAGTATATGATTGTTCATGTGAGAAGGCATGACACATGTACAGGACAATTATTACATGTAAACTTCATTCAAAGTATATTCTAGTCACGTAGAATATCACACCAAAGATTCTTCTTCTTCATCTTCTTCTTTTGGATATGCTACTGCAGTACAAAAATGTCGTCTATGACAGTCCACGTTAAATCGCATTTAATATGTAAAGTCTGTTTGGAGTGCAGAGAGCTATCTCCCCACTCTCAAACTCTTGTAGATAGTACCAACTCAATATTTCCCTTCCTATACTAAAATCAATAATGAGATTGTGCATGTGCTTCAAATCACTCGTGTATCGATCGATACTGAAGAGGCCCTTGTCGTGCTTCACCCAGGCTACAATGACCGAATCATCTCTACAAACAGCTGGGTAGGCAGACATACCCTCCTTCTTCAAGACTTTCTCCTTCTTCCCTTTACCATCAAGGCACACAACAGTCGAGTCTTGTAGAATCAGTTTTCTCATGTTGTTAAAGGAAAATAATTGCCATGGTCTACGTCCATCACACATCATACTCCTGACAGCCTTGCCACCCTGTGAGGTAAATACCATGATCTTCATGAGTTTCCTGTAACTCACGTAGATGTTATCATCTCTATCCACAGTGAGCCCACCAGACCCTCCTTCATCGATACTTATCGTCTCGAACGTGACGTCAAGCTTCTCCCACTGAGGAGTGTAGAGTAAAACCTTGTTATTTATATCGCGTACTACACTTCGACCATCAGACAGGAATCCAATTCTCCAGACGCTGACATTCTTCAGCACGGTCTGCTGTAACTTGCCATAAGGGGAGTAGAGATGGATTCCACCATTATACGATCCCAACGCCATCTTACCGCCTGGTGAACGAGAGATACAGGCCATGCAAGTTCTGCTAGGGAGGTTTACGTTTGCTTTGACATCCCAGGGAGGTGAGACGTCACCTCCCTGGACATCCCACGTATAACCTTCCAACTTTCCTAGACAAAGTTCATTAACCTTCTCGTATCTACGCAATGAAATATTCTGAGCTCGTTCTGTCACACCTCTAGGTGGTTTGTCATCAGGATCATCTCGTCCCAGAAAGCTTTTCAAGTTTTCGCACAGCGTGTCGTGTGCTATCAATGAGTTTTTCTCTAGTGGTACCTTCATACCGTTAGTTACCAGCTCTTCCATAGCGTTCATGTGACTGACTGTTCGCCGACTCTCTTCCTCCATGACTTGTAATTCCTTCTCAAATTTCTCAGACCATTGTTTCACTCGACTTTTGAGCTCTTCTCTACTGTCTGACAATAGCTGCATGTATTCCTCATACGTTGTGTCGATGTCCTCATTGAGCTTTCTAAACATAGTTGTTATTTCATTGCGTTGTGACTCTATGAACTCGATATGATTTTCAATGGTCGTTTTCTTTGATTTCACTCCCCTTTTCAACTCTTTGATATTTTCAATCAATTTTTCCTCATAGATAGCTGCCTCTTCGATATCATGTCCTGCTTTTGAGTGTTTCAACATCCCACACTTAGAGCAGACGTATTCCCGACATCCAGTGCAGAAACACTCCTCATCATCATTAGGATGTTTCTTACATTTCCGTCGCCTGTTAAGCTGAACTTTTCCCGAGAGCACCTCGCTCACGGACACCACTTCGTGGTTGAAGAACGGTTTCCAGGTAGAGTGGCTTTTCTCACAGGCTTTACACATATATTTCCCGCAGTCCTGACAGTAGCACACAGCTGGAGACTTGTCGTCCATCTCACAAACTGTGCATGTTGGACACGTGATTTTCACTTCGTCCATGAGAGAACTTAGCAGTACGTTTGTTTGTAACTTATCCACATCTCCCCTGGGTAGGGGCGTTCCTTTACTGCATATAGGGCATTTTATAGTTTCCTTGTCGGACTGAGTTTGAGACATTCGGTGAAGACAGTTTTTTTTTTTTTTGCAGAACGTGTGAGAGCATGAAAGGGATTTAAGTTGGTTGAAAAGAGTCAGACAGATAGGACACTCCAGATTCTGGCTGCTGATTTGATGAAACGTTGCCATGGTGTCTTATTGTCTAATAGCAAAAGAAATAATCAATGGAAAACTCATCTACAAACCAGCAGAAAACTTAAAATTAGCATTTACCAAATAGATGAGGCGAAAGTACGTACAAAACATGATGATAGAATGTATACATTCTTAAAACGGAACGATATGGAGAAGCACAATCTAACAGACCAATGTCAATTGTTTTTTTATTACATTTGGTGAGGAAGCTTTATTTCCGGGTTCAAATAAATTTGATTATTTTATGGTTCATTTGCGTGGAGGAGATCACATTAAAGTATTGACTGGGCCTGTCCTACAATGACATAGAAAGAAGTTAGATGTTACTCGTTGATACTCTTAAAGAAGAATTCGTAAAACAATAATGAGCTGTATTGTATTGCAATACACTCATCAAAATATATTAGGTTATTTGATTCGAGTAGGTTACGGAGGGATGACTCTTTTAATCGTGATCCTGTATATTTATATACAGAGATGACATCACCCGATGATGTTGTTTGCAAAAGTTGTCAAGTGGAAAAAGATCATAAAACTGTGAGAGAAATGAGAGATTATATAATCATATGTCAATCAATGTAGATTTCTCTGTTTGCAGTAGGCCTATTAAATGTGATAAGGTGCCCTTCAACCCATACAAAGCTAGTAACTTTATCCTGAAGAGATAGTATTATAGAAAATGTCCTTTTTATTGCATCATGAAGATACTCTTTTCCTTCGTCTTGGTAGACACGGAAGGCCGCAAGTATTTTTTCTTTTACCTCATATGTCGGGAACTGAGTTAAGCACAGAGAGAATATTTGTTTTCGAATATTCCGGTGTCAAACCGGTGCAAGAAAGAAGTGAATGACAGGAAATATATAAGTATGAATAACAGGGCCTTTCAGCCCCTGTGCGACTGAAAGCAGTCAGGTCTACAGTCACCTTTTATTCGATGTTCTTTCGTCTGAGTTTTTTGTATACATGGAGAAAGACAAACGCTCTTTCAGACAATGAGACAGATTTGACGGCCACTATTGGCTTCCTGTATACCTTTCCAACAATATAATCCTGTAACCAACCCAATCTTTATTTGAACGCTTAAAGTTATCTTGTGAGGCTTTCGATGAGATGCTTTCATTATTTGGGTGGAATCATTTTTTTTTTTTTTTTGTGTGTGTGTGTGGTTAGAATGCACCAACCTCAATTCTGGATGACTGTCTCGAAGAGGTCTGACCTTTGCCAAGTTTATTATTTCTCCAGTAATGATCCACTTAAGTGATATCTGTTAGCACAAATGTGTGATTACATTCTTAGACTTTAATTTATTTCATATTCTTATCTTTATTCTACATCATATTGTAACATGCTGATTGATATGTCAGTTTTTCTGTTTGCCTAACTTTCGATTGCATTACGAATATAAAAAGAGGTGTTGGGTGGGACTTAACATGCTCACGAAATCACAATCACGACAGAAAACTATTCACCAAACAAACAAGGGCATACAACTTTGAGCATATGCAGTGGTCATGCGTTATTTGTAAAACTACGTGTCAAGCACAATATCTATTAACACACAATGACAGACTAGGGGCACGATAGTGTATATATCGTTTCGTGATATAATGCTTACCGAGTTATCCTGTACTTCCGGATTCAATACTGCTGATTTACATATGTCTCGTTCCGAATTAAATGTAGACATAAACTTGCAATCTGTTTTTTAACCACATTCTAAATGAAAGTGCAAACACATATTAGACTGAATGTGGTCTTAATTATAACACCCACACAAAATAGATTAACTCACGAAGAGTTTGTTTTCCGACAGAGAAATGTATTACACAGCACTAACAAAAGTGGTCGGGAAAACTTCCAAAGGAAAGTCTCTATTCTTTGTGACCTGTTCGCTCTGACCCTTGATGTAAGCGGGTTTTCCCCGCATCCAAACCACTCTATGAGTGTCTACCTGAAATCACAGTGCATAATGAAAGTTCCTAGTGGACAGCGAGAATTTCGTATGACATTTAAGGAACGGTATAGTTTTGGTTGAGAATAGGATTAAGGTTTTAACTTGTTGGGTGATAATTTGAAACCAGTGGTATGAAATATAATACAGAGCATATAAACTTCTAAGAAGAATCCAAACTTTATCGATGAAAATCAGTTTGAAATGGCTGAGATATCCTAAAACTAAAAAGGTTGTAATAAAATGTAGGACCCACCTTTAATTAGCATCTCTTCTTCTTTTTTTCGATATCTTGGCCATTCCAAAACTGATTTCCATCAAATAAACCTTTTTTTTTTTCAGAAGATAAAGAAGAGTGGCCCTTATAATTTTTTATGCATTTTCATATTTCATTCGTGGTTTTGAATCAATATTTCCCAAAGTTAAAATCTGAATCCCCATGTCAACCAATAGGATAGGTCTACAGTAATTATTCCTTTCTAGTAATACTGGCCTCCTCGTAGTCTCCCCCCAACAAACATAAAAAAACAACAACAACAACAACAAACTTGTTATGGGGTGACAGGTCTTTTGTTCACACAGGATCCTCTTTCTGGAACAAGCTTCCTTTACACATTCGTTTTATCTCGATAACTTGCAATTTTCATCGTGAGAGCAACTTTCCGAAATGGTTAGCACGTTTAATAATCACGTTGTGTAATGAAAATATCTTATATCATCCATCTTATTTCTTAAAATTCTTACATTTAAGTGTCTAACCTTCAGCCCATTCTTGGGCAAGATTGTCATCCAAAAATGTCCCTCTCGACTCAGGTGTATATTAAATGGGTAGTTGTCAATGCTAGGGTAATGATAATGGTAGGGTCCTCTTGTAGAGCAGTGGCACCACGGAAAAGGCAACCCTGGTAAAGAAGGCATTATTACTTAAATCATGAATACCTAAATACTACTACTACTTCTACTAATGATAATGACGACAATAATAACATTATTATCCGTGTATGGTGGATACTACATGCAGTTCGATCATGTTTGTATCGCCTCTTCACACCGATGATTCACTGTCTAAACCTAACACTGACTTTGTCACTGATTTGATATACTCCAACCTTCAACACTATTAAGGCATATCAGGCACAGAAATAAAAAGAGCAGAACATAATTCATGTTTGTTTGCTTTTTGTGAATCTCCTGCCGGACTTACTGTGATTTTGTTTTTGTTTTTGTTTTCCTTTGTTTCAGTCGAACATCTATATAGAGACAACCTCAGCTATAAATCGTAAGCTTTTTGCTCGTCTTTCTTGTCTAAATGCAATTACAATCTCACCGTTTTTTATTCTTATGATTCGCAACATTTCTAGACGGATTCGACGCAACAAAACTTCAGAAAAAATGAACCGAGTCGATCGTCAACAGATTGGTCTCATAGAGAATAGCTCGGCCTATGTAGAGGAAACATTCACTGTTCCTTCTCAATAACAGGTAAACTTGGAAAACGTGCAATTTGTCATTGTTGTCTTTAAAGTTGATGTACTCAGTCATGCATGACATTTGTCAACACAATTAGGTATCAACGGAAATACGAAGAGTTCCCCTTTTATTATCATTTTTTTTTGATACGCACTGTACAATAAAGGAAATGGAACTGAAGAGGGAAGTGGTTACAGGCGATGACAAACACAGACACACAAACACTCGTACATGCACGCGCATAATTATTAGTCGAATAACTTGAGTTAAGATTAATTTCACCATAGATTTTATATATCGTTGGAAAAAGTCTTTTATTAGTAAAAGTCACTGTCAACATGTTCACAAAGCGGTTCCGTTGCTTGACAAGCAACGGATACATGACTGATACATGACAACCAAACAGACAACATGCAAATACACAATGTACTTCGTCAAACGGTGAACGAGCAGTAATATTAAGGAATATACTTCACAATTTGTAGCAAGATCACGCTAATTTCATTATGCACCGAAATCCAGTAAAACAAAAACAACATATTAACAGTCAATAAAAACACCAGGAATCATGCAAAATACTGGCGTTAAAAAAAAGAAGTTGTGCATACACGGGAGGTATAATACATACGCAACGAGACAATTTTAAAACAAAAACAGACCTAAAACCAACAAACTATAGAATTACAGTGGCATGCAGAACCGCTATGGAACATCTTAATGTTTGACGTAAAAGTCGTACAGAAATATATCATTTTTTTTTCTATTTTTATTCATTTTCACATATTCATAACATGGTGGCCCGTTCAAATAGGCGATCTTTCACATGACCCTGTGTTGTGGAATACAGAATATTTCAAACCTTAAAATATATCAAACAAATCAAAGTTTAGACATAAAGGTGATTATTGTAGTCATCTGATTATAGACAACTGAAAAAAGGTTCGTGGCAAATGCGTGGGAAAAATGAATATGTAGAAAAAGAAACAAATAGATGAATTATCATCGAATGGTAAAGGGATTGCGTGTGTGAAAAGAGTACCACTTGGTGTGATTATCCCTGAATACCCCAACACTGAATCCCCAACACTGCAAAGTCAGTTTAAAAAAGAATAAACAGACAAACAAACAGACAAACAAACAAACAAAAACAATGTACGATAAAAGCTGAATCCCGTGCAAATATTGTGGAATTCATTTTATTGCATTAAAGCTACACATTTTGTGCTTGATATTTTAGATAATTTGAAGTTATGCTGCGAGGGGCCTCAAAGAAAACAGAAGATTTTTGGTATTATCAACAACAACAACAATTTGAAGGGGTTTCCACACCTAGTTAGGATTGGCAATAATGATTTTAAATCGTTCTCTCCAGTCGCACAACATACTGGTGCAAGAAACATACATATTGTAAATGCAGAAGAACCAAAGATTAGCATGAACACATCATAACTACAAGTTACACAGGCAAATATGCTTATGTGATTGAAGATACATCGGGCGAATTTACGCTAAACCCTCAGCTGCTTCAGTATTTGCGGAGAGATATGAGAGAGAGAGAGAGAGAGATGGCTAAGATTTCAAGTAGTTGTATGTAACGAGGTTGCTAAATGATCAGATTTGTCAGTGTTACAGTGAGAGGGGAATGATTATACGAAACACTGAAACTGCAGTAATACAAAATAAAAAGAATACACATACTATAATGCAATTGAGTATATGAATATAAGAACGACCCAATTCTATGGAAGACCATTTCGAGTAAACTAAAAAAACCTTCATATCTTTTTTATTTGTCCAATGATATTCTATTTAACTGTGATGGGAAGGCAACATTGTATATACAAATTAGAACATATATCATTATGACAATTAACATTTATATTAATTGTGGAGAGGCCATTTTGTGTGGTGGACTTGGGTCGTTCTTTGATTCATATGCATGATATTCTGCTATAGAGATGAGAGAAGGATATGAGAGGGCGCTATTATATGAATGTAAGAATGACCCAAGTCCTTCATTCTTACATTAATATAAGATTTAACTCATTCATTTCAGGCACTTCCGGGGGTAATTAGGATTTATCATTTATACACAAGATGAGTCTATGCATAAGCTACAATTTCCCATGTCAAACTGAATTTGGCCAAAAATTGAACTTGGGTCGTTTTTATATTCAGGTCTTCAATTACTTTGTAAATATAAATATTTCATCATTAATTTCTAATTGAATTGCAAAAATACACAAGTTCTCGTTTGTCTTGATTAATATTTATTACAATAATCTTTTCACAAGGGCTCGACACTAACCTGTTTCTATGGTGACCCATTAGGGCCACTAAAATCTTTAAACCTGAAATTCTGGTGGCCGGAAAGAGATATGTAATGACCCAAGATAAAAACAACCATAAAAATCCTTTTTGTATTTTCTTTACCCGATCGGGCCATCAAAGGATAACCTTTATATGCCACCGATATTATATAAAATGTCGAGCCATATATAGTAGCTGTTTCTCATCATTCGAAGTGTGTTGTACAGGAATATACTACAGGATATAAATGAAATGAATATGAATGAAAAGTAAACGCTTTTTACCACCAACACTACGCATCTTCTCTAAATGTCAGAATAATAATAGACAGTGTGTAATGATACTTTGATAACATCATCAAAGCATTCCAAAAGATGTCCATCAATAAGTTTGAAGCCAGCGAAATATTCTATTTTTTTATCAGCTATGAAAACTCAGTGATTGCTTTGGTGAAGTATAGTCGCACCAAGCAGGTCAGGTTATACGATAAAATGATACGACATTAACAAACCTATTTCTAATGCTTTGCTATGAATAAACACACCAAGGCAATCAGGTTACTTCGATATACTCTGAGTCTTTTTCATACACATGTACACGTTCTTGTTCACCCTATTTGGTATATCCCAATAACAGAGATGCGGCACTTCAAATCTCCTCTGTTTCAACAAAGTGACGTCAGTGGTTTGATACACGACACTGTTTCACTCCAAAATTTACCAAAAAGAAATATAATAAGCTATTACAGACATCAGATAGTACAAAACATAATCACATACAAATTTGAATAAAACCGAAAATGACGAGAGAGAGAGAGAGAGAGAGAGAGCATGAGAGGGAGAGAGAGAGGGAGGGAGAGAGTGAGGAAAAGGCTGATAAAGGTTTTGAGAAATGAAAAGGGAAAAAGAAAAGGTGCATGAGTCACAAATCAAAGTTTGTTAGGTGATATCCTGTTTGACAAATTTCATCCAAAATCTACAGGTTCACCCACGCAGTATTAATTTTAAGTCTTGTTTTGTGCAAAGTAATACATGTATTTCATATTTTCCTACTCATAACAACAGCATATGTGTTTTAAAATGGAGAATTGATATGGCCTCTGTTCCCTGGCTGATCACAGGGCTACGTGTTTCCACACACTTTGTGGAGTGTCCGGATACATTATGAATTAGTAGGCCCTATGTCAATACTGAGACATAATACTGTATTACTGTTTATTCTCTTGTTTTATACAGATGAGATGTCAATTTCTGGGTTCATGAATGCCGATATACTTACACTAAGTCTATCAAACATGGATTAATATTGTGATAAAGTGTTGAGCAGTCAGCTGAAAGAATAACTTGACTTGTTTACCACAACAATGATAAATATGCATTAGGCCAGATTCATTACTATGGTCTGTCATTTCTTTTTTTCTTCGGTTTCGATTTTTTTCATACTGTCCCTTGAACCTGGAAATCAATCGTTAAAGTATAATTTTCTGTATGTCATCACATTTTTTTTTTTTTTTTTTAATGGGGGAGGGGGGGGGGGAGCTTCAAGGTATATTAACAATTATTGAAATGTTGCATTTTTGGTCCACGTATAAAATTGAAGTTTATGTACCAAGTCATCAAACGTACTTTTTTTTCTTTATCTCTCTCTCACTACACTGCTTTTACTGTATTGCTTTCCAGTCACGTTATTATTTCATGATTTTAATATATGTGACCTTGCACCACAAAACAAACAAAAAGTCGCCAGGCATCAAATTTCAGTCAAGAGCATATTCCGAAAGAGCAGATTTTAAGCTTTAAAATAATGTATATCTCAAATCAAATGTAAATCTAAATCAAATCTAAATCAAATCTAAATATTGGAAAGAAAGCATACACTCAGGAAAAGTGTGAACTGAGAAAGGAGGCTCTGAAGTACAGTGTCTATTCAAGCGCTTAATCTTTTTACCAAGCCGTGCTGGCTGTGCGATGAATGGGGCAAAAAATAGGATGTAAACGATTACTGGAGTAACAAGAATGAAGGGATGATCAGATCAAATTGAAATTGAGCATGCCTTATTAACACACTCTGTCCTTAACTAATGCCGAATTTAAAAGCAGTAGCATTATCTTTTGAAAAGTTTTAGGAGTTCAAAGTGAAGAGTTTGTACATCAAGGTTTTTAAGAAATGAAAAGAGGACTCTAAAGGGCACACTAAATCACACTATTCTGCCAAAAATGTTCGAGAGAAACTGTTAGAAAACATACTTGCCTGCCCATTTTATGATCCTAAATTTTATCATAATGTGCAAAAAACTTACTCTTCCAGAAAGGATGGAAAAGTCAAGATGGGCTCGGTTGACCCATTTCACGTATTTTTAGTCCTCACACAAAATCAGTGTGTGCGACTTTTTGTTCGGTTTGTGGTGCACGGTCACATAAAAAGTGGAAAATGCCCTGGACCTTTTCATTTCACTCCTGGACCTTCAGTGACAGTTTCTCAGCGTTATTAAATGTAATAACGTAAACACAATGAAACAATTCTTTTCATTTGGAAGCAGGAAAATATCTGTCACCGCCGTCAATACCATTTCACTCCATGATATAACGCATCACTGCATTGTAATGCATATAAAATATATCATCAACAGAAAACTAAAAAGTACATCTCCAACAATGCTTACTGTAAGAACCTAAAATAACGACACAATCAACTATTCATGGATCACAAGTATTCAATAGGCATTGCCACTTCAAAAGATGTTTTTTACCTATATAAACTTACATACATACCTTCAACGTATAGCATTGGATATATAGGCCCTACCTATTCCTGATAGTCACCGTAGACCCACGCTGCAGGGGGTGGAGAGACAAAATCCCCAAATAACGAAATCTTCACAAATCTTCTCTCAAACCTTAGAGCCACGAGTGAGTAGACTTGTGACTGTAGTAAGAGGGTGATATGTTATGTTAACGGCAAATCTGGGGGTGGGCGTCAAAGTATAGCCAAAACTTCGCAGGTGCTATCGCTTTATATTGTACAAGGATAATAATATTCAGGCAAAAGGTCATCATTCCACGTGCACTTGGGGGCAGAGAGGGGCACAATGTCCAGGGAGTGGGGGTAGTGGGGGGATGGGAAGAGGAAGCTCCAAAAATTACTTTTCTCTAGAACCAGAAGTTATAAGCTGAGTTAGTACTATGAATAAGTAGGTTGGTGACTGCAGTTTAAAGCTAGTTCATAGCAGAGGGATGGAGGGGGGGGGGGGTGGACAAATTCTTCCTTAGGCCTTTATTTCATTTTCATCTTCTCCTTGGATACACATGTCAACTTTGTCAACAAACTTTACAGGCATTGTCACTTATTTTATTGGGTTACAGAAGATGCATTTGTACAAAATAGAATGATGAGCACCATGCTCTTACCCCAATGGGGACTTCTAGGGGACCCCAGTACTCCCAAATTAGAGAATCTAGAAAAAAAAGCTTCCTTAAAATCTGAGATGCTGTGAATAATACATTAGTGACTGCACTTTATACTAGGTTTTAGTGGATTCAGGGGGGGGGGGGCAACGGGTCAGAGAACACATTTGTGGCTAGTGTTTTGAGTAATTGAGTCTGTATTGAAAATGCACGGTCATTCTATTTTGTAAAGAAAATATGAATGACTATACAAATGCACACTCTACCGTGTAACCCCCTGGAGCCCTCAAAGCTGCCCCCCCCCCCAAGTTTCCATAATTATGTTCTTTGGAAATATTCTGCAAGAATGTCTGGAAGGTGAACTTCCAATACTCAGACTAGCGCTAGACCCCCAGGTCTCTTGTTGGTAATTAAAGTGTTTATTCCCCCAAAGCTTAGTGTTGTGTCATTTACAGCGCTAATATCGCAACTAAAAGAAGACCAAAAAAAAAACAAAAACAAAAAACAAAAACAAAAAACAAAAAACAAACAAACCGTCGTGACTGGCCTTTTTATTTTTGGAGTGGTCAATCCTCCACAGGAAACCTTAACTTTACGACATGATTATTAAGGTCTTTTTAAAGAGTAAGAACATTCACTTGAGTAAGCGTGGCACATGTTCAGCCCATTTCTACGAGTTAACTTCAGTCAAAGCGTATGGTATTCACTTAGCATATTGCACTGAATATCCCGTCTGTTTTCTGACATGCTACTGCCGAGCAAATGTGGTCTATAACAGCTAACTTTAAATGAATATATAAAGTCTTTGTGGAGTACAGAGAGCTATCTCACCACTCTCAAACTCTTGTAGGTTGTACCAAAATCTTCCTGATGTTTTTATTTGGAAATCACTAATGAGGCTGTGCACGTGCTCCAAATTTCTCGTGTATCGATCGATACTGACAAGACCCTCCTCGTGTTTCACCCAGGCTACAATGACCGAATCATCTCGACAAACAGCTGGGTAGGCATAAATATCCTTCTCCATCAAGACATTCTGCTTCTCCCCCTTACCATCAAGGCTGACGACAGCTAATCCATGTGTCAGTATCAGATTCCCTGTGTTGTGAAAGCAGAATAATTGCAGGGGTGTGTATCCATAACACATCATACTTCTTACAGCCTTACCACCCTGTGGCGTAAATACCTGGATCTTCTTGAGTTCCCTATAACCCACGTAGATATCATCATCTTTATCAACAGTGAGACCACCAGACCCTCCTACAAGGCTACTCATCGTCTCGAACGTGACGTCAAGCCTCTCCCATTGTGGAGTGTAGAGTGACACCTTGTTATTCATATCGCGTGCTACACTTCGGCCATCAGACAGGAATCCAATTCTCATGACTCCGACATCCTTCAGCACGGTCTGCTGTAACGTGCCATCAGGGGAGAAGAGATGGATTCCACCATTATACGATCCCACCGCCATCTTTCCGCCTGGTGCACGAGCGATACATTCCATGCGACATTTGCTAGGGAGCTCTACATCTGCTTTGACTCCCCAGGTGTAACCTTTCAACTGTCCAAGACAAAGTTCATTAAACGTCTCGTGTCTACGGAATGAAATCTGAGCTCGTTCCGTCACACCTCTCGGTGATCGGTCGTCAGGATCATCTTGTCCCAGAAAGCTCTTCAAGTTTTCGCAAAGCGTGTCGTGTGCAAACAAGGCGTCTTTTTCCAGCGGAACCTTCATACCGTTAGATACCAGCTCTTCCATAGCGTTCATTTGCCGTAATGCTCGTCGACTCTCTTCCTCCATGACTTGTAATTCCTTCCCGAATTTTTCAGACCAATGTTTCACTTGACTTTTTAGGGCTTTTCTTCTGTCTGACAATAGCTGCATGTATTCCTCGTACGTCTTGTCGATGTCTTCATTGAGCTTTCTCAACATGATTGTTATTTTATTGCGTTGTGTGTCTATGAACTTGATATGATTTTGAATAGTTGTTTTCTTTGATTGTGTTTTTCTATTCAACTCCTTGATATTTTGCATTACCTTTTCCTCATGGATAGCTGCCTCTTCGATATCATGTCCTGCTTTTGAGTGTCTCAACATCCCACACTTACAGCAGACGTACTCGCGACATCCAGTACAGAAACACTCCTCATCATCATAAGGATGTTTCTTACATTTCCTTCGCCTCTTAAGCGGAACTTTTCCCGAGAGCACCTCGCTAATGGGCACCACCTCGTGGTTTGAGACCGGTTTCCAGAGAGAGTGGCCGTTCTCACACGATTTACACATATATTTCCCACAGTCGGGACAGTAGCACACAGCTGGCGACTTGTCGTCCATCTCACAAACTGTGCATGTTGGACTCTGGATTTTCACTTCGTCCACGAGAGAACTCAGCGGTATGTTGGTTTGCAACTTATCCACATCTCCACTGGGCAGGGACGTTCCTTTCCTGCATATAGGGCATGTTATAGTTTTCTTGTCGGACTGAGTTTGGGATATTAGTGGAAGACAGTCTTTGCAGAACGTGTGAGAGCATGTCAGTGATTTAGGTTGGTTGAAAAGAGTCAGACAGATAGAACACTCCAGATTCTGGCTGATGATCTGATGAAACGTTGCCATGGTGTCTATCTGCCAATAGCAAAACAAAAACACAAAGTGGTAAAAACATCGATAAGTACCATAAAAAATGAGTTTAGCGTTTACCACATAGAAGAGGCGAAAGTTCGTGCGAAACATGTTGTTAGAATGTACGCATTCTTAAAACCGAACGTAATAATGAGGCACGATCTAACAGACCAATATGAATGCTTTGTTTTTTATTAGTATTTTTGACGAGGATGCTTTTTTTTCGGTTTCAAAGAAACTTCATTATTTAGGATGGTTCATTTGAGTGGAGGAGATCACATTAACGTATTGAGTGGTCCCGTTCTACGATGACATACAGGTGATGTAGAATGAATAATTTTGTCCGTCATCTCTCGACACTCTCATCGAGTTTCGAATATCATAAAAATATGAATAGCCACCCCTCTCTTTCATTTCGGTTGCTAAAGAAATAAAGAGAAATTGATTAAGTAGGACACAGTAAAATCATTACAAAGAAGAGTCCTAAAGAGGTCAGACATTATTATTTCAAATTTCATTTCATTTCATTTCATTTATTTCCACTTTCGTAATTTGTTTACAAAGTTATATACGCATGTCATGAAATCCCCTAACTTACCATCTCTTTGCACAAATAGTTGGACATTGATTTATTTGAAGTGGAGAAAACGATTACTATTTAGTTTTATTGTCATGCAGCATATTTGTTACATTCTTATTGATATGTCGGTTTTTCTGTTTTGCATAGTGTCAACTCTATTACAAATATAGATACAGTATATTTCGTTTGACTAATCATGTTTACCTCAAATCACCGAAATCATAACAGAAAAAAAAAGAATATCTGCCAGACAAACAAAAAGACTGAATTATCCAGTTATCATACATTATCTGTAAAACTCTACTTGTGAGGCACAATCTTTAGGTAGATATACGAGTATGAATTGTATGCTTACCAAACATGCCTCACTCCCGAGTTCAATACTGCTGATTTAGTTCTGCCTCCGAAGTACCATACACGAGCTTACGATCTGATGTCTAATCTGTGCCTTTTGGAAGATCCTCTCACATATGAGATTGAATGTGGTCTTACTTTTAGACCCAACTTAAATATACTCGTGAACAGTTTGTTATTTTCGACAGAGGGAGGGATTACACAGCGCTCACAAAATGGCCGAGCAGTTTCAGAGGGATGTCTGTATTTTTCGTGACCTTTTACTCTCACCATTATATTTATAGAAACTGGTTTTCCCCATGCACATGTCAAACACTCTAGTGTGTACAATACTATGCCTAATTGAAATCACAGCGAAATCATGAACGTTCAACTTGCACATTGAGCCGTTCGTACATGATTTTGATATTCTGTCTTTCAGTGAACTGAGGGTATACTTTTAGCGTATCACCATCAGACTTGTAATGGATTTCAATCTATGCTTCGACGGAAAATGACGCTGATCACCGAGTCTCATGAGTAGTCAACCCTAAATGTAAACTGCCTCCGCCTCGTAAATATTACACATTGACCCACTAGGCAGGGTGATACCTCATGTCAGTTGAAATAGAAATGACGAAATAGTGCCTATTAAAGTCTTAGACTTCTGATGTGAACTGGTACTGGCTTAGAGCATTTCCATCGCCTTTTTTTTGCGTGTAAATGACACATGCATGCATGTCACTGTGTGTGCAAAGACTTTGATAAATATTGTCTATAGGGGTTTCATGCTTGGACAACCATACCTGAAACATTCATATTTTTATACGATTTTATTATTTTATTTTCTTCGACTAACAATGCCCTTTTAGTTTTGACAATCTGGCGAGAATATGCGTAAAAATAGCGCTGAAAAGATGTCCTCTAACAATTAGGATAGACGGGGATCGTTTTGATTAATATTTTGATACATCAATGTATTATTTATTTATTTGCATTAAACATCTCCATTTACTAATGGAAAGATCATTATTTTGTGCGAAAAACAATTTATTATAATAAAGAAAAGGGAAGAGTCGAGGGCTTACAGTCGATCACACACACATAAATACACACATACATACACACATACATCCATACATGACAGCTTCACCATAAACGGCTGACATCGTGCAAACAAGTCTCTCATCAGTAAGAGTTACTATCCACACATTAACAAGGAGTTTCCATTACTTGACATATCGTACACTGATAGCAACAGCCTCCAGACAGCACGCATATACACAATGAAGGCCTATTTCGTCGAACGGTGAACGAGCAATGGTTTCCTGCTGTAAGAAGCTGACTTTAATTCCATACATGCACTTACACCAATCAACACGAAAACGGCAATCAAATAGAAAAACAAGTCAATTAAGACACCACGAAGCTTGCAAAGTACAGGCGTAGAACAAGAATCATGACATTGTGTACACTGGAAGTATACATACCCAACGAACTGTGCAAAGAAACAATATGTCCGGAAAAAAAACAAACAAACAGAAACTATAGAATTGTAACGGCATGCACGACTGGAATGGAAGGTCTTAACCTGAAAATGGCGTTAAAGTTGCACAGAAATGTATGTTCATTTTATATATATATATATATATATATATATATATATATATATATATTCAACAGATTATTTGAAAACATGGTGGCCCGTTCAATTACGTGGTCTTCTATGGGGCCCTGTGTTGTAAAATATAAAATATTTCGAACCTTCAAATCTTTGAAAAGATACACGATATCACTGTATTATCAGAGATTGCTCCCGTGCAAATATTATGGAATTCAGTTGTACTTAAGCTAGATATTTTGTACATGATATTTCCGTTAAATTTAAGCTATGCTGCGATGGGCGTCATAGAAGACACAACATTATTGTTATAAACCAACAACAACAAAACAACAACAGCAGCAGGAGCAGCAACACCACCACCACCACCACCACCACCACCACAACAACAACAGCAACAACAACAACAACAGCAGCAGCAACGGGTTAACGTGTAGTTAGGATTGACAATTATGAGTTTAAAGCGTTCTGTCCAGTGACACAACAGTTGCTGCTATAAACGAGATTTAGTGACAAAGTTTTCCAGATATATTGTTGACTGAGTGAACTTGCTACCACAAACAAAACAAAATCACAGGGAAGTAGCAATTGTAAAATAGCACGTGATTGCTAACATACAACAACAACAACAACAACAACAACAAACATTCAAATTGTAAATGCAGCAGAACCAAAATTAGAGTAACATGAACACACAATAATTACAAGTTATACAGGAAAATATGCTTCATGTAATTAAAGATACATCGGGTGAATTTGCGCTGAACCCTTAACTGATTCTGTACTTGCAGAGAGAGAGGAGGAGGAGGAGGAGGAGAGAGAGAAAGAGAGAGAGAGGGAGGGAGAGAGAGAAATGGAGAGAGGGCAAATGAAAAAAAAAGGCATGTAATGATCTACATGTAACGGGGTGGATGAATAATCAGATTTCTAAATGTTTATACAATGAATGTGATTGATTACAACAGAACATTGCAATTGGAGTCGGTTGCGCACAGACAATACACTAGAATGCAAATGTACTGTAAATATCAATAATCTTATCATTAATTTTCAATCGAATAGCAGGTATACTGAAGTTCTCGTTTGTCTTGATTAATCACAATAATCTTTTCACAAGGGCTCGACGCAAAACGTTTTTCTTTGGTAACCCGCTCGGGTCACTAAAATCTTTACATCTGAAATTTGGGTGGCGCGAAAGAGATATGCATTGGCCAGAAATAAAAGCAAATATTCATTTCATTTACGACGAAAGTATGCAATTTCATATATACCAAGTAAAGTACAATGTAGCTTTTGTAAATTCAAATGAGATTTAAATGAAAAAGTCAAGTCTATTACGATACTGTTCAACCCACACAACTCGATGAGTGTATCGACTGTGTAAATAATACATAGGTGTTACAAAAACATTTCACACTTTTGATCCGTAAAGGGGAAATCCCGTCCAAAGACATGAGTTTGTCTGATAAGAAAATATAAGATATTACGAGTTCAACGGTATAAGTTTGATCGAAATTGGATGAAATATAAGGAAGTTATGACACTTTGAAGTTTAGCTTCTTTTTTTTTTTTGGGGGGGGGGGGGCGTTAAATTCCCTCGCAACTTACCACATAGTTTGTACGTAAAATTTTGTAATTCCCTGTTTTCATTCAAACGTAACAAGGCCCGAGGATCAACTCCTCATATATCTAACTGATCACTATTTTGAAGTTATTCAGGCAGGAATATCACCATTTTTCAGACTTCAAAGACAGAAAATTTTTCTTCATTTTTTATACACAATCAACGCAAAATTGTGAGGGTATAACATGGTAGGCTCAATCCTTTGCATATTCATACCAACTGTGCAAGAACTGTTTTTGAGAAATTATCAAACTGTCATAACTTCCTCATTTTTCACCGGATTTAAGTCAAATTTTTAGTGTTGAACTCGCATGATTTAACTCCTTTTAATCAGACTAACTTATATTTGGACTGGATTTCTTCTTGAATAGTTCGAAAACTGTACATCAGATAATATTTTCATTGATATGAGTAAATAGCTTAATAGAGTGCAATTTAGTTTGAGGCAATTGAGTATATGAATATAAGAACGACCCAAGTCCATGGAAGACCATTTCGAGTAAACTGAAAAAAAAAACTTTATATCTTTTTTATTTGTCCAATAATATTCTATTTAACTGTGATGGGAAGACAACATTGTATATACAAATTAAAACATATATTATTATGACAATTAACATTTACATCAATTGTGGAGAGGCCATTTTGTGTGGTGGACTTGGGTCGTTCTTTGATTCATATGGACTTGGGTCGTTCTTTGATTCATATACATGATATTCCGCTATAGAGATGAGAGAAGGATGAGAGAGGGCGCTATTATATGAATGTAAGAATGACCCAAGTCCTTCATTCTTACATTAACTTAAGATTTAAGTCATTCATTTCAGGCACTTCCGGGGGTATAGGATTTATCATTTATACACAAGATGAGTCCTTGCATAAGCTACAATTTCCCATGTTAAACTGAATTTGGCCAAAAATTGGACTTGGGTCGTTCTTATATTCAGGTTATCAATTTTAGTATGAAACGCACATATAAATTACAAAAAATCATAATTGATTCTAAAGTTAAGTTCCAGATTTGGGTCAAATTTTGACCCTCTGAAGTTCCTACAAAACTGAATCTTACACAAGGATCGAGCAATGACGTGTATTTCAGTGTGTGCTTATTATGACTTTGAACAATAGACGAAATACGATGAATACCACTTTTTTTCAGAACTCTTTCGACTAGACCTATGGACTCTTGCTCCAAGGCATATAAATGCTTTAGTAATAATTCATGATGGATTGCCCTGAGCACTGCTAGTCTGAATTCATGGTAAGGGTGAAATGCATGCACATGATAAAATAGGCACATGTTTGCATGTGTTTGCAGACACTTCATCTAGGATGAAAAAGAATAGCTGTGATAGTGGGATTTCTCATGAATATGTAACAGAGCATTCAAACCTTTGCCATTGTTCAAGACCATTGTCTACAACAATAGGTGTTAACCACATACCCCCGTACACACCAATTGACCCCTGTGCAAAATTAAAGTTTTTTTTACAGATGGTTGAAAGCAGAGCAAAATCTGAGCCTTAACCTTGAAAATTATTTTTGAATGTAATGATACTGATTTAATTATTATTTCTAATTTTTCTAATTTATAATACCTCCAACTCAACAAAATTTTACCCTATTCAGCTATTGCTCATGTCAATGCCAGTGTTATCTGCTATATAGGTAACACTTAGTACTAGTAGGTGAGTACACACAGACTAATACGCGCTGTGCAGAAGTCGCCGTGCTTCGAACTGGTCTTGCTAATACACAGGGAGAGTTCGTAGGATTTGTGTGGCGTAGCGCTGGTCACGTTACGCCTGGGAGAAGATTCACCTTGCGAGCGTTTTAACAGACACCATCACGGTGTAGCCTCCGATGGTTCGCCCAAGGGTACTCCGAGGCTACCCTGCGGCTACCCCGAGGCCGTCCATTGTGTTGCGTCTTAACAGACACAGGGGAGGATTGTTCACCCGAGGCTACCCAGAGGCTACCCTGCATTTTTAAAGACTTTGCCAGAGGCTACCCCGCGGCTATCTCGAGCCTGTCCACTGTGTTGCGTCTTAGCAGACATTATCTTCGCAGGGGAAGATTCTTTACCCGAGGCTACCCTGCGTTTTGTGGCCTGTTATGACGGGGTAAAAGTAGCTACCTTTTAGATTTGATGTCATTAATGCACGCCCAAATTTTCCTAAAGAAATGTACACCAAACCCCATGGAGCCCTCAAAACTGCCCCACCCTATTTGTTATTGTGTGTGTGTGTGTGTGTGTGTGTGTGTGTGTGTGTGAAGAATGCCTGGAATATGAACTGGCAATCCTCAGGTGAGCGCTAGATGCCAAGGTCTCTTGTTTCGGATGTCATCAGAAGATCATCTGCCAAACTTATGCTGATGAATGATTTTATAGAACACTAATTTCGCAACAAAAAAGAAGTTGTAACTGGTATTGTTGGAATAGTCACTCATCCAAAGAAAACCTTAACTTTTCGACATGACTATTTAAGGTCCTTAAAGCTAAGTGTACGAAAATTCCCGTGAGTATGCAGGGAGTAGCACATGACTATGTAGCCCATTCCTACGACCCTCGTGTAAACTTCATTCAAATGTATGATCCAGTTCTGAGTTCCACTCATTGCGCATGAGCGCATGGGCAGAAAAAAAAGGCCATTCGTACCAACAGGTATGTTGGGTTTAAAATTAACTGGAATAAGCAATGATGATGTAATGATTATTAGTGTAATCCTCCTCCTGCATACTACTGCTGCTCCTACTGATGATAATGATGATGATGATGATAATGATGATGATAATAATAATAATAATAATAATAATAGTAATAACAATAACAATAATAAGAAGTAACACTTATATAGCGGTTGATACAGACTTTCTAAGCGCATTGATAAGGAAAACATATTTAATTATCAAAATAAAGCAATGCTAGTGCATATACTGCAAAAAAAAAAAATAGGATCAAGTAGATAGATAAGTTTTCAGACATAATTTAAATTTATCCACACTTCGTATATGGCGTTTGTTGTCATTCTTATAAATGCATTTATAAAGATTACATGAATATGCTGCTTGCCAACACATCAACCTGACAGCAAAAGATATATTTGACAATATAGCAATAGAAAAATATTGTTAATACATTTAAAGCACAATGATGAAATGGATGTTTTCCCGAGTGTTAACATAGGGATCATTCTAGTGAGTTGATCTACGCAAGCTCATTTCTTGTTCGAACCGTATTGACAGACCCCAAATTGTTACGTAAACCTTATGCATCATATCGCTCTGAAAAAGAGTGAAGTGCCCCTAACCGAGCAAGGAAGTGAGTAACTACGGAACTGGCTTATTGTATTCGCTTTAAGCATCACATCAAAGAATCCACTGTTGTTGTATTTTTCCTGACATGTTTTCTATTGAAGAAATGTCGTCTAAATTTAATCAAATATGTAAAGCCTATCTAGGGTGCAGAAAGCTATCTCACCCCTGTCAAACTCTTGTAGATAGTACCAATTTCTTACTGGTTTTTGTATTTGGAAATCAGTGATGAGGCTGTGCGTGTGCTCTAAATCTCTCGTGTATCGATCGATACTGACAAGACACTCCTCGTGTTTCACCCAGGCTACAATAACTGAATCATCTCGACAAACAGCTGGGTAGGCAGACATACACTCTTTCTTCAAGACTTTTTGCTTCTTCTCCCTACCATCAAGACACACCACAACTGAGTCACATAGTATCAGTTGTCTAGTGGTGTGAAAGGAGAATAATTGCAGGGGTGTATATCCATCACACTTCTTGTATTTGGCGGCCTTACCACCCTGTGGGGTAAATACCAGGATCTTTTTAAGATTCCTATAACCCACGAGGATATTTTCATCTCTATCAATAGCCAGACCACCAGATCCCCCTTCATCATGACTCATCGTCTCGAACGTGACGTCAAGCTTCTCCCATTGTGGAGTGTAGAGTGACACCTTGCCAGTTGTATCGCGTACTACACTTCGGCCATTAGACATGAATCCAGTTTTACTGACATTGACGTGCTTTAGCACCGTCTGCTGTAATTCGCCATGAGGAGAGTAGAGATGGATTCCGCCTTTAGAAGATCCCACGGCCATCTTACCGTCTGGGGCACGAGCAATACCGGCCATGCTATTTTGACGAGGGAGCCCTACGTCTGCTTTGACATCCCAGCACATATAACTCTCCAGCTCTCCAAGACAAAGTTCATTACCCTCTTCGTATCTACGGAATACATATTTCTGAGCTCGTTCTGTCACACCTCTTGGTAACTGGTCATCAGGTTCATCTTGTCCCAGAAAGCTCTTCAAGTTCTCACAAAGCGTTTCGTGTGCAAACAAAGCCTCTTTCTCCAGAGGTACCTTCATGCCGTTAGTTACCAGCTCTTCCATAGCATTCATGTGACTGTTTGTTTGCCGACTCTCTTCCTCCATGACTTGTAATTCCTTCTCGAATTTCTCAGACCAATGTTTCACTTGACTTTTCAGCTCTTCTCTTCTGGCTGACAATAGCTGCATGTATTCCTCGTACGTCTTGTCGATGTCATCATTGAGTTTTCTTATCATAATTGCTATTTCATTGCGCTGTGTCTCTATGAACTGGATATGATTTTCAATAGATGTCTTCTTCGATTTTACTTTTTTATTCAACTCCTTGATATTTTCCATTATTTTTTCCTCATGGATAGCTGCCTCTTCAATCTGATGTCCTGCCTGTAAGTGTCTTGACATCCCGCATCTTAGGCAGACATATTCTTGACAATCTTTACAAAAATACTCTTCATCATCGTTGGGATGTTCCTTACATTTCCGTCGCCTCTTAAGCGGAACTTTTTCCGAGAGCACCTCGCTCACGGGAACCACTTTGTGGTTGGAGAACGGTTTCCAGCTAGAGTGGCCGTTTTCACACGATTTACACATATATTTCCCACAGTCCTGACAGTAGGACAAAGCTGGCAGCTTTTCGTCTATCTCACAAACTGTGCATGTTAGGCTCTTATTTTTCACTTCGTCCACAAGAGAACTCAGCGGTATGTTTGTTTGTAAGTTCTCTACATCTCCACTGGGAAGAGACATTCCTTTCCTGCATACCGGGCATTTTAGAGTTTGTTGGTGGGGCTGAGTTTGCAAGACACGTTGAAGGCATTTTTTGCAGAACGTGTGAGAGCATGTCAGTGATTTAGGTTGGTTGAAAAAAGTCAGACAAATAGGGCACTCTAGATTCTGGCTGCTGATTTGATGAAACGTTGCCATTGTGAATGTCTGTTGAATAGCAAAAAACAAAAACAAAAACAAAAACGTAAAAACACATTGTTAAACTCAAAAATAATTAAGGTAAAACTAAACCGAAATATGATATTGCCTTTGCCAAATAAAAACGCGAGGTCAATGCAGAGCATGATGTTAGATTGCGTGTTAGTATGCATTGTTCAAACCGATAAACGAAGCACAATTGAACATTAACATTTCACATTTAATTTAGGTGTGAAAATCCTTTATCATGTTTACTGAAGATTTTTTATTCCTGGGCTCTGGAAATCTGATTTATAGTGTTTCATTCCAGTGGAGCACATCATACTGACATTTAAAGTGAGCTTGTTATAGAATGGGGCTACAAAGAATAAAATGAGATGTTACTTACTAACACTCCAAATTAGTATTCGTAAGACAATCATGATATGGAATGATATGATCTCTACGCTCATCAAAATATACTGGGGTATTGAGATTCGAACAGAAAATTGAGGGATGACTCTATCAATCTAGAGTCTGTACATTTCCAGTAGCAATAATCTTCCTTCAGCGATATCGTATACGAACTTGCCATGTATAAAGAAACTATCAACGAAAATTTTATAGAAATGATAGAATGAGATTTGTATGTCCTTTGTGTTTTTGTATGTGATAACAAGATGTCCTTCAATCCATGGAAATTACCCATACCAGTGAGAGACAGTTATAGATCATTTTTCGTCTGTTTTATTGTATGGAGATGTGACTT
This sequence comes from Diadema setosum, assembly GCF_964275005.1. Classification (NCBI taxonomy): domain Eukaryota; kingdom Metazoa; phylum Echinodermata; class Echinoidea; order Diadematoida; family Diadematidae; genus Diadema; species Diadema setosum. The sequence goes on from NC_092687.1 coordinate 9,354,506, forward strand.
CATTAATCCTGAGAGACACGAGATCACTCTATTCATTAACATCATACCTGTCATAAACAGATTTAGGCACAACGAAAATATTTGCTAAAGAGAGACTTTAATGCCGTGATTGCCTTCCTGTGTCTCTTTCTATTTCTTGTAAATAATGCCACATTTATTTGGACATTCAGAGCACTCCTGTGAGAAGCTTGACGGGACACTATCATTTTTTTCACGTTCAGCGTAGCATTCTTTCATTATTGAATAAAATACTTAAATTTCAATCTTGGATGACACTTTCCACCCTACCCCAACAAGGAACAAACAAATATACAAAAACAAACAATAAAAACATAAAAAACAGGAGTTTTCTTCCAACATTCCTCTTTGCTAAGCTTTCTAAAACAGATGCCAAAATTATGTTTGCACATCAATGCAATCGCCATAATTGACTTATTTGAGGGGTTAAACATTTAGAATTTAATGATAGGAGGAAATGTTCTTAAGACTCAAATAACAATGAAGAAAAGGACAAGGAAGAGGAGAGGGACGTTGTCATAAAATTTTACTGGTATGGTCATTCTCAGGTGTCGATCAAACGGGTCTCCTACTGGTGTTCTGCGTGGACCTCTGCGGGAAATCCCCGCGACTCTCTCTGAAAAAAAAAAAGAAAAAAAAGTTGGGGTCACGTTCAAGACTTTGCTGTGGGTAAATCGGACTAGCGTGCGCACCTCCGGCAAATACAGGCCAGATGCTAGGTACTGACAGGTACAATAAAGGAAAGGGAAAAGGGGAGGGGTTACAAGTCAATCACTCAAACATACATACACATTCAACGACACACTTGCACACACTCTCATACATACACATAACAGCTTCACCATAAACGTTTGACATCGTGCACACAAGCCTCTCAACAGTAGGAGTTTCTGACAACATGTTAACAAGGAGTTTCCGTTATTGACAGACATACACTGCAGCTACTAACAGCCACGCAGACAACACGCAAATACACAGTGTACTTTAACGAGTGAACGAGCAATGGATGTACTCAACCTGTAAGAAGTTCACTTTAATTTCATGCATGCACTTACATGATACTGTTGCTTACATCCATCAACCCCCCCCCCAAAAAAAAAAAAAAAAACAGGCGGCAAGGAAATATATAAAAAGCCAATTAAAACACCACAAAACTTGCAAAATACAGACGTAGAATATGAATCATGTATACAGTGGAGGTATACACACGCAACGAACTGTGCAAAAAGACAACAATAGAAAAAACAAACAGACAAACAAAAGGAAAACAAAGGGAAAAATAGAATTATACTGGAATGCACAACTGCAATGGAACAACGTAATGTTTGGCGTTAAAGAAAACATAAAGAGAATTCAACATACTTTCACTTTGCTAGCAAAGAGCACTTTATGTAGGGGTTTCTTGATTGTAAACGCGTGTGTGGTGACATGGTGATGGTGGTATGAACGTGTGATGAAGTAGGCTACGTAACTGTGGAGAAGGAGTACATAATACATGTCAATTCTACTACAAATCTACGGCATAATAAATGGTTCATAAGCATTGCCACTGGCATATAACTCGCCTTGCATATGATTAGCTAGTTATTAATGAGCATTAAATCGTTACACAGATATACAGTGATAAGTCTACACAAACATCACACATGAACTTAATGATATTTACAATGTATTCCGACAAAGTTGTATCACTTCATCATTCTTAAGAGTTTAAATCTACTGACTAAGAAATAGTATGTAAATGTAAATCATCTGTCTAGGTAATTGAAACAGAGTTTATAATCCCACCATTGTATACAATCATACTAATGCATAGAATTACAGCTGAATTATATGTAAATGAATCTCATTCACTTAATTGAGATTTTGAAATACGTTGCTGTAAAGCTTTACTACTAAGTCTGTACAACTGTACATACCTTTACGTATATCACCTCATGATAGCAACAGACATTTCTATGACAATTGAGTTATAACAATCATTGATGTGTGGCTGAAATAACAAGTATCAAACTTCTATCCCAATTTACCAACTGCTTACGAACCCTCGTCAAATGTTTTATTACTTATGATTTTTAATGAAAATTCCAAAAGGGAACACCGCTTGATATTCAAACACAACACTACGACAATTGAGCTACCTGTGAGAGGAACAGAATCGCGAATGAAGTTTTCATTGTACTTATGTGACATCTGGCGATTTATCGATTGGTTCGGGATGGAATTATGCGATGTTGGTACCCCGGGCGTGCGAACAGGGCACATTAAGAACAAGAGTGTTCTGTCCAATGGCACAAAAGCTCCTGTTATAGACGAGGTTACAATATGAAAAAGGTCTCAAAATATATTGTTGATTTATTGAACTTTTGGCATCATAAAAAGGAAAACACACACACACACACACACACACACAATCACACACACAGGAAGTCGAATATTGCAATCATGCAGTAATAATAATAATAATAATAACAACCAGAAACATACAAATTCGAAATGAAGAAGCAAAGAGTAGTATGAAAAGATCATAATTACAAGTTATACTGTTTCTCTGGTGACCCGTTTGGACAACTAACATCTCTAAATCTGAAATTCCGGTAGCCGGAAAGACATATTGGCCCAAAATAAAAACGACCATAATAATCCAGTTTGATTCTTCGTTGCCCGATCGGGCCATCAAAGGAATTTTTTTTTTTTTTTTGGAAATTTCGTGGTCCCACATCAATTTTCAGCGAACCACCACGCGCCAAAGTTAATGTCGAATTCTGCTTATCTCCACGCGTAGTGTGTTGCACAGGACATTACAGGATATCAATAAAATGAATATGAATGAACAGAGTGAATGCTTTCTACCACCAATACTACGCAAATTTGTGTAAATGTTGTGTGTTATGATAATTTCATAACATCAACAAAACATTTCCAAAGATGTACATCGGTACGTTTGAAGCCAGCTAGTAGCAACTACAAAGACTCTCTCTCTCCCTCTCTCCTTCTCTCTCTCTCTCTTTCTCTCTCGTTAGCTATGAAAACTCAGTGATTGCATGAGTGAAGTTGGATGTATACAGTCCTACGAAGCTTGTCAGGTTATACGGTAAGCTTTGCCATTAATAACTATACAAAGGCAAATCACGTTACTTCAATATATACCGTCTATCTTATTCATATACATGTACACCACGTCCTTCCTGTCACCCTATTTGGTATCCTATATCATAATAACAGAGACTTCAAAACTCCTACGTTTTAACGAAGTGACGTTAGTGATTTGATATACATCACTTTTTCACTCGAAATTTACCAAAAGAGAAATAAGCTATTGCAGACATCAGTAAAAGTAAAGAACATTATCAAATCAGAATGTGGATGAAACAGATAATGAAGAGAGAGGGAGAGAGAGAGAGAGAGAGGGAGAGAAAGGCTAATTTAGCAATGAAAATGGAAAAGGAAAGGTGAGTCACAAATCGAATTTGTTTGGGTGATATCCTGTTTGACATTTTTTATCCAAAATCTGGAAGTTCACCCAAACATTGTTTCTTCTTTTTAATCTTATTTTGTGCAAAGTAATAACTGCATTTCATATCTCCCTATTCATAACAGCATCATCTGTATTTTAAAATGGAGAATTATTATGACCTCTGTTCTCTGGCTGATCACCGGGCTGCGTGTTTCCAAACACATGGGTTAGTGTCCGGCTACATTATCTTTTGTATCCAGACTTCTTCCACTTTGTTATCTTTTGTATCTACGATGATTCGATTCCATCAATGTTCTTTTCCAGAGGGGCCCACACACTACAAGCTCTGTCTTTTTAGTGGGTCCCTCCATTTTTCGCACGGTATACATGTACTTCATTTCGATCACTTCTGTTTCTTTTTTACTATACAATGTATGATTACTATAGGTCCTCAATTATTGTACAGTCTTTTCATTTCACTATGTTCTATTTACCTTGTTCTCTGTTATCAAAAGAAGTGAAACATATGTTATGTCGAAAAATGAAATAAACTTTGAATTGAATTGAATTGAATTATGAATTAGTATCTCAATACTGAAGCATAACACTGTCTTACTGTTCACTCTCATATCTAATTCCCATGATATGTGAATTTCTGGGTTTATGAACGGCGATACACTCAGTCTACCAAACTTTAATTAATATCGTGATAACTAGTCGAGCTGTAAGTTGGAAGAAAAAAAAAAGAGCTAATTTACCTCAACACTAAAAAATATGCATTTGGCCAGATTCCTTGCAGATTCGAGAATGAACGGGGGGGGGGGGGGGAGGGCAACCAAATCATGTGCCTAATTTTCAAATTTCATCTTTTTGGAAGCACATTGTGAACTTTGTGTCAAACCATGGCAGGCATTATCACTAGGGTTACAGAAAATGATGTATAAAAATTGCTCGTCACTATGTCTTCATCCAACGGGGACCCAAAGGGAACACCAGAACCCCCACATAAGAGAATCTAGAAAAAGAAAAATCCAAAACCAAAGATACTGTTTGTGAATACGTTGGTAAATCAATACCTCGAGGTCTGTAATAGATTCTGGGCAGACCCCATGGGTCCGCGAACGACTTGGTAGCTACTTTTTAGATTTGATCGCATGTTTTGAAAGTGCACGATCAAACATTCTAAATGAGAAAAGAAATGAATATACAAACGGACACCCAGGAGCCCTCAAACCTGCCCATGTCCATTTCTTTTTTAATGTTCATAGGTAATAGTCTGCAAGAATGCTTGCAAGGTGAACATGCCCCAACTCAGCTGAGCGCGAGATACCATGTCTCTTGTTGGTCATTTCAATTATCATAAGAGCATTCCCCAAAGCCTGATGTTGTATAATTTAGAGCCCTAATATCTCAAAACATGTTGTAACTGACAATGTTTATTTTGAGGAAATCATCATCCGCAATCATCCGTAGAAAACCATAACTTTAAGAAATGATTAAGATGATTATATGTGTATAAATATTCAGGTGACCAGGCGTGACATATGCGCAGCCCATTCCTAGGATTATCGCTTAAACTTCATTCAAATTGTTAAAATATTCTATATAGAATATTACACCAAAGAATTGTGTTTGTTTGTTTCGTGTGTGTGTGTGTGTGTGTGCGTGTTTTACACTGGACAACCATTGACTGCCGAACAAGTGTCTGCTATGACTATTCAGGTTAAATCGCATCAAATATGTAGAGTCTATATGAAGTACAGAAAGCTATCTCACCACTCTCAAACTCTTGTAGATAGTACCACAACCATGAGCGTTGTATTTTAAAATTAGTAATAACATTGTGCACATGTTTCAAATCACTAGTGTATCGATCGATACTGACGAGACCCTCATTATGCCTCACCCAGGCTACAATGACCGAATCATCTCGACAAACAGCTGGGTAGGCATCCATACCCTCCTTCTTCAAGACATTCTCCTTCTTCCCCTTACCGCCAAGGCATACGACATTTGATGCAGCTTTCAGTATCAGTTTCCCTGTGTTGTGAAAGGAGAATATTTGCTTAGGTGTATACCCATCACACATCATACTCCTGACAGCCTTACCACCATGTGGGATAAATACCAGGAGCCTTTCTATACGCAAATAACTCACATAGATATTATCATCTCCATCCACAGTGAGACCACCCAACCCAGCATCATCAAAACTTGTCGTCTCGAACGTGACGTCAAGCTTCTCCCACTGTGGAGTGTAGAGAGACATATTATTGTTCTGTGCATCACGTACAACACTTCGGCCATCAGACAGGTATCCAATTCCAAAGACATTGACATCCTTAAGGACCGTCTGCTGTAACTCGCCATCCCGGGAGTATAGATGGATTCCACCTTCCAAAGTTTGAGGCACGAGCGATCCAGGTCATGCTACTTTGGCTAGGGAGCTCTACGTCTGCTTTGACATCCAGAGCGTAACCTTTCAGCTCTCCAAGACAAAGTTCAGACTTCACGTATCTACGGAATGATATCGTCTTAGCGCGTTCTGCCACAGCTCTCGGTGATTGATCGTCAGGATCATTCCGCGCCAAAATGCTTTTCAAGTTCTCGACCAGCGTGTTGTGTGCTATCAATGCGTTTTTTTCGAGCGGAACCTTCATACCGTTAGTTACCAGCTCTTCCATGGCGTCCATGTGACTGATTGCTTGCCGACTCTCTTCCTCCATGACTTGTAATTTCTTCTTGAATTTTTCAGACCAATGTTTCACTTGACTTTTCAGGGCTTCTCTACTGGCTGACAATAGCTGCATGTATTCATCATACGTCTTATCGATGTCATCACTGAGCTTTCTAAACCCAGTTGTTATTTCATTGCGTTGTGTCTCTATGAGCTCGATATGATTTTCAATGGTCGTTTTCTTTGATTTTACTCCTTTTTTCAAATCCTTGATATTTTCCATTACTTTTTCCTCGTGGATAGTTGCCTCTTCGATATTATGTCCTGCTTGTGAGTGTCTCAACATCCCACACTTACAGCAGACGTACTCGCGACATCCAGTGCAGAAACACTCCTCGTCATCATTAGGATGTTTCTTACATTTCCGTCGTCTCTTCAGCGGAACTTTTCCTGAGAGCACCTCACTCATGGGCACCACTTCGTGGGTGGAGAACAGTTTCCAGGTAGAGTGGCCGACTTCACACGATTTACACATATATTTCCCACAGTCCTGGCAGTAGGACACACCTGGCGACTTTTCGTCCATCGCACAAACTGTGCATGGTGGATTCTTGGTTTTCACTTCGTCCACGAGAGAACTCAGCGGTACGTTTGTTTGTAACTTATCTACATCTGCACTGGGCAGGGGCGTTTCTTTCCAGCATATAGGGCATTTTATAGTTTCCTTGTCGGACTGAGTTTGAGATATCCGATGAAGACATTTTTTGCAGAACGTGTGAGAACATGTTAGTGATTTAGGTTGGCTGAAAAGAGTCAGACAGATAGGGCATTCCAGATTCTGGCTGATGATTTGATGAAACGTTGCCATGGCGTCTATTTGTCTAAAAGCAAAAGAAACACAAAGTGGTGAAAACATCGAGAAATACCATAAAAAAACTGAGTTTAGCGTTCACCAGATAGAAGAGGCGAAAGTTCGTGCAAAACATGTTGTTAGAAAGTATACATTCTTAAAACCGAACGAAATAATGAAGCACAATCTAACAGACCAGTGTGAATGGTTTTTTTTTTCAAATTATATTTGCTGAGGATAAATTTCCGGGTTCAAAGAAGCTTCATTATTTAGGATGGTTCTTTTGAGTGGAGGAGATCACATTGAGGTATTGAGTGGGCCGTCCTACGATGATATAGAATGATATTAGATGGTACTCGTTGATACTCTTAAAGAAGTATTCGGAAAACAATAATGAGTTGTACTGTGTTACGATACACTCACCAAAATATATTAGGTTATTAGATTCGAGCAGATAACGGAGGAATGGCTCTTTTAATCGTGATCCTGTATATTTATATTAGCGATAACATTATTCAGCGATGTTGTTTGCAGAAGTTGACATGTGAAAAGAAAACAAAATCAATGAAAATGTGAACGAAATGAAAGATTAGACCATAGAATCGTGTGTCCATCAATGTAAATCTGCCTGTTTGTAGCTAGGCCTATTAATGTAACAAGGTGTCCTTCAATCTATAGGGATGCGTACAAAGTAACTATATCCTGGAGAGATAATATTTTAGATAGTTTCCTTTTGTATTGCATGAAGATGCTGGTTTCCTTATTCTTGGCAGACCAGCAAGGCCGCAAGAACTTTTATTCATTTACCTCATAATGTGAAGAACTGAGTTACACACAGAGAAAATATTTGTTTTCAAATATGATGACGTCGAAATGGTTAAAAAAAGGAGTTAATAAAGTAAATGAGTACAGATAAAGGTGCATTTAAGCCCCTTGGTGACTGTAGGCAGTCAGGTCTACTGTAGCTTTGGATTCGATGTCCTTTCGTCTGATTTGTATGTATACATGGAGAAAGAAAAACGCTCTTGCAGATAATGGAAAAATTTGACAGCCTGAATTGGCTTCCTGTATCTCTTTCCAATGATATAATCTTGTAAATAACCCCATCTCTAGTTCAACGCTTAGAATTATTGTGAGAACTTCAAATGAGATGATTCCATTATTTAGGGCATAGCATCATTACATTGATGATTACAACGCCTCAATCTCAGTTCTGGATGACAGTCCCGAAAAGGTCTGACCTTTATCAAATTTGTGTATTATTCCAATTATGATCCTACTTCTTATCTCTTGGCTGAAATTGTTAGATGTTGATTAATTTCCAGCGGAGACAATGATTAATATCTCTATTCTTTTATTCTACAGCATATTGTAACATTCTGATAGGCAAATGTATGTGAGTTTTTCTGTTTGCAAAACTGTCAATTGCATTATTAATATCAAGACAGGTGGAGGGGGTGGCGACTAAACATTCTCACAAAATCACCAAAAACATGACAGAAAACTATTTACCAAACAAACAACGGCATTCAATTTTGAGCTTATTCAGTGGTCACGCGTTATGTATAAAACTACGTGTCAAGCACAATATCTATAGGTTTTCCCATTCATTTTCGATTTTTTTTTCATTCAATTTCACAAATTTCTACTTCAATTTCGTCGCAGGATGTCGGGAATAGGCCTACCTTACTTTCAAATTCGTCTTTCGTCGTTCATTTTCAAATAGAGTCTATTCAATTTAGTCATTTGGCATACATTTTCGTCATTTACAGTTCAAATTCGTCAGTATCACTCGCAGCACTCAAAACAGCAGGATCGATTTCGTCTTTTGTCAATCATTTCCGTTAAATTTTCATTTATATTCGTCTCATATCTCTTTTTACATTCAGGAGTTAACATACATACAAGTGCCCCCCCCCACACACACACACACACAGAACCACAGATACAGACACGCACACAAGTAATCCGAGTACACACTGATACAAACAGACGTGTCTCGCAAACCAAAACACTGATAAACGATTTGTAGGCAAACATGATTTAAAGACAAAGTGTAGAATTGTCGCATGCTTAATGTTAAAGAATGGATAACATAATTATGTTTGCTGATTTCCACGATACAAAATTTAAAGTTTGCTTCATGCATTATGATGCCAAAACCTGAACATTACAAGATTACGAGTAAAAGTTCAAAATGTGACACTGACATAATTATTGTCCTGGGATATGACTTTCGACTGTCGTTTATCCATCAATCAATTTTGGTTGCCAGTCATGTTTTTCGTGTGTATTGTCTAAGAAAATGGTTAGGGAATAATGTGTAACAATACAATTTACGAGAGAAAGTAGAAATATGTCGGCTTAAAGTTGGTTCACCATCAAAATAAAGAATCGACAATATCTGACTAATTTGAATGAAAAATTCATGAAATTGTGTGAACAAAGACGAATTTGATCTTCACATTCTGCGATCCGTCAGCGGGAGGGACGAATTTGAATGATAATCGACGATTCTGAATGCTATGTCTTCGAAAATGTTTGACGAAAAACGAATTACAATGACAATTGACGGAATTGCAGTTAGGATTTGCGTTCCACGTGCTGCTCGGGACGAAATTGAATAATACATTTTTGAAATTGAATGACAAAAGTGCGAAAATGGATGGGAAAACCTATATTAACACACAATGGCAGAGGGGCACGATGGTGGATATTCTTTCGTATAATAGAATACTTACCAAGTTATGCTGTACTTCCGGGTTCAGTATGGCTGATTCATATAAATGTCTCGTTCCGAATTAAATGTAGACATAAACTTGCAATTTACTGTCTAACCACCCTGTAGGAAAGTGCAAACACATATCAGACGGAATGTGGTCTTAATTTTAACACCCAGGCAAAATAGATTTATTGACGAAGAGTCTGTTTTCCGACAGAGAAATGTATTACACAGCACTAACGAAAATGGCCGGGCAACTTTCAGAGGAAAGTCTATATTCTTTGTGACGTTTTCGCTCACCTCTGACCCCTGATCGAAGCGGGTTTTCCCCCACATCTCAAACACTCTGTAGCATCTACCTGAAATCACGGCGCACAATGAAAGTTCCCAGTGCACAGCAAGCCGTTCGTATAAAATCAGAGGAACGATATAGCTTTGTTTGATAGGGATTCAGGTTTTAAAGTGTTGGGAGATAATTTGAAACCATTGGTATGAAATACTAAAGAGCATTCAAACTTCTAAGAGGAATCCAATTTTTATTGATGAAAATCGGTTTTGAAATGGCTGAGATATCCTAAAAAACAACAACAACTTGCAATTAAATGTGGGATCCACCTTTATTAGGATCTCTTTGTTTTGCTTTTTTTAATATCTCAGCCATTTCAAAACTGATTGTCATTAAATGAACTTTTTTAAAGAAGTGATAAGAGAAGTTCTCCTCATTTAATATTTCGAAAAAAAGGTCAAATCTAAAATCCACATGTTAACTAAAACAATAGGCCTGGAATTAATCTTTTAAGCCACGATGAAAAATTTCTTTAAAGACATGAAAGAGAAAGATATGACAAATCTCAATTTCAATTTTAACTTTCAATTTCGATTTATTTCATATTTCTCGTATAAATGATTATATCAATATTACATCAAAATAATAGCACAAGTTCTTGTACCTTGTCAGTGATGTACAAAACAAACAAAAACAGTCTACAATGTACATACATGGTATGCACAGTAATTCTAATGATAACTGGTTCGGGTTGTACACAGAGAAGACTGACGGGGCCTACATGAAGTAAGCTTGTTTGGCTGTAAGCCCCGGGTATTCGATGTTTGTGAAAGGGAAACGGAGAACGGATAAACTGAAGACCAGGCAGCGACCAGGTAATTTAATTATACCATATAAGGGAAGCGGGAAATTCTCCTCAGTGGATTCGTTAAAAACATAATTTACCATTTGCAGATACAACAAAGACCCAGCTCTAGTGCTCCGAAATAGTTCGAAAAAGTGAGTTAAGGATAGGAAAAACCAAAAAAAAAAATCAATCAGTATAATCAGTGTTAAGTATTGTTGAATATTCAAGATGAAAACAATAATTTTATCAAAAAAAAAATGTCCAGTCTAAACCGTCTACAGTTATGGTTTATTGATAAAAATAGTGATATCTCCTTATAGCTCAGACTTTATTGCGAAAACTTTATACAGGAAATTATGGTACGATGTTTGGTGATACATTACAACTGACATACAGAAATGCCTCAGATGTGAAATCTTGAACATTTTTAAATCACTGCTCCCAAATGTACGTTTTGTATACAGGACCTATAAAGACAGCGCTGAAAACATTCTTATTTCATTTAGCATATGACTAGTCATTGTATTTCTGAATTCTTTCTTTCTTTTCGCCGTTCCTTTCTCACTTTTATGATGTGTGTGAAATTTTGCATGCCCTTTCATGCCCATCACTCATACTGAATGATAAAAGGCATTTGATGTATAATACTCCCTATTATTATTATTATTATTATTATTATTATTATTATTATTAGTATCATTATTATCATTATCATTATTATTATTTGTTATTATTAACTGGGCCTGTGCTTGTGCGTGTTCGTGTGTGCGTGTGTGTGCGGGCGGCACCAGCAATGCAATCTTGATGCTAATACAAGTTGAAAGGTAGATCAGACCCAATTGTGGGAAATAATTGAAATAAAAATGAGTGATATACCTAATTTGATGTAGACCTAGATTCAATGATATATTTCGCCTTCTTTATTTTACAATAATGACAACATTAACAAAAACATGTTGTTGTTTTTATTATTATTAATGCAATAATAACGACGATGATGATAAAGATGATAACGATGATAATAATAATAATAATAATAATAATAATAATAATAATAATACAGGTTCTTATGTCTATATTCCACATGACTAATGTGTTCAAGGCGCAGTAGGAAAAGTGAATTAGGAAATGAAAAAAAAAATAATTACACACACATCAAACTTAAGATCTGTTTTGTAATATGAAATTCCCTGCTGATTTTTCAAAGAACCAGGGGCACTGGCATAGTAGATAAGACTCCCGACTCCCAATCGGAGGACCCGAGTCCGAATACAGCCCAGTGCTTACATTCTTGGACAAGATTTTCACGCACAATTTCTCTCTCGACCCAGGTGTATAAACGGGTAGCTGGCAATGTTAGTGTAAAAATAATGGAAAGACCCTCTGGTAGAGCAGTGCACCACCAAAAAAGCTTCCCTAGTAAAGACTAAGACTTGGATACTACTACCATTACTACTACTACTTCTAATAATAATGATAAAGGTGATGACAATAATAATAATAATTATTATTATTATTATTATTATTATTATTTTCATTATTATTATGATCATTACTGTTATTATTATTATAATTATTATAATCATAATAATAATAATAATTATTATTATTATTATTATTATTATTATTATTATTATTATTGTTATTATTATTATTAGTATTAGTATTATTATTATTGTCATTATTATCATTACTATTATTAGCTCTGTATGGTGGATACTACATGCAGTTCGATCATGTTTGTGTCATCTCCTTCACACCGATGATTCACTGTCTGTGTGACAAACCCAACATGGCGTTGTCGTTGACATAACTCTCACCACCATTAAGGCATATAAGCACAGAAATGAAAGAACGAAATTCATGTTTCCTCTTTATGAATCTTTCCGGGTGTAATTGTGAGACTTTTTAAGTCGAACATCTGTAGAGACGGCCACAGCTATATATCGTAAGCTTTTTTCTCGTCTTTCATGTTTAAATGTAATTAGACATTGTCATTAGAAATTGTCATTTCTTGAATGAATTGAAAAAATAAAATTGCAGTAAAAATGGACCGAGTCGACCGCCGACAGTTGTTCTCATAAAGAGAATAGTTATGTCTATATAGAGGAAATGTCTTTATCTTATACATCAGAATATTCCCCTCCCTACAGTCAGACTGAATATCATAAAGATTTGAAAAGAAGACTTTCCTCCAGTCGATTGGGTTGCTAACCTGTGTTCCATCACTTATTTCATGTATTGTCTGTGGTTTAAAGACAAAGGATGGTCAAAAGTGTTCACTATTACCCAACCACAGAAGCCCTTAGAATTTCATAACTTACCTTTAGAAAATGTCTGACTCTCTTTCAGTGAACTACATAAGGGTAATACTTTAAGCGTTTCACCATCTCATTTATATATCCATAGTCTTTTTATCATGTTTATGGAAAAGTAGCGCTGACTTGTCGTCGACGCTGAATGTAAGTTGTCGCCACCTTCTTTGAGATTCTGCATAAGTTCACATTGGGAAGGGGCCTATTAAGATCTTAGACTTTTGATGTGAATCGGTGCTGGCTTAGCATTGAATTGAGGAAATTCGAACATTACATTTCGTATGAGACATTATGCATTCATGCCACCGCCTGCAAAAGACTTCAATAAAGTTATTGTAGGAGTGGTAGTATTATGTTTGGACAACCGTATCAGAATCATCAGTGTTCATTGAGCTATAAAACATACGATTTTTTTTTTCTTTCGATTAACAATTGTGGATTCAAGCAAACAAGTTGTCTCTTAATGTAAACAAAACTGTTTATATGTTATTTAGTAATTCTGCTATCCATTTGCCTGGCGATATAAAAATGAACAATGATTGTTTGATTCAAGTTGAATCGTTTAAATTTTTAGGTCTTTATATTGGCCATGAATTAACGTGGAAATATCATATAGATCATTTATCTAAGATGCTTTCGAGAAATACTGGGATTTTAAATAAGCTAAAACATTTTTTGCCCCAAGTATATTTTGAAAAAAATTATATTTAACGCTTATCTTACCCTATCTCTGTTACGGAATACTTGCCTGGGGAAACTGTGCCAAATTGTATATTGATAAAATTTTCAAATTACAAAAACGGGCTATCCGTTCAGTTAATCTAGCCCACTATTATTGTCACACGAATTATTTCTTCTTTGAAAACAGATTCCTTAAGGCTGCTGATTTCTTTTATACAACTTAGGAACACTTGACTATATGAATATAAGAACGACCCAAGTCCGTGGAAGACCATTTTGAGTAATCTATAAAAAACTTCATATCTTTTTTATTTGTCCAATAATATTCTATCTAACTGTGATGGGAAGGCAACATTGTATATACAATTTAAAGCATATATCATTATGACAATTAAAATTTACATTAATTGTGGAGAGGCCATTTTGTGTGGTGGACTTGGGTTGTTCTTTGATTCATATGGACTTGGGTCGTTCTTTGATTCATATACATGATATTCTGCAATAGAGATGAGAGAAGGATGAGAGAGGGCGCTATTATATGGATGTAAGAATGACCCAAGTCCTTCATTCTTACATTAATATAAGATTTAACTCATTCATTTCAGGCACTTCCGGGGGTAATTAGGATTTATCATTTATACACAAGATGAGTCCATGCGTAAACTACAATTTCCCATGTCAAACTGAATTTGGCCAAAAATTGGACTTGGGTCATTTTTATATTCAGGTCTTCATTTATGTTCAGTTATCAGCCAAAGGCTTGCCTGATGTATTTGCTCACATGTTTCAGAAAAACTATGCCGTCCATGCTTACCCCACGAGACAAAGAGATTCATTTCACCTTCCACGTACTCGCACACTCCTTTCTCAAAAAAAAAAAAAAAAAACAATTGTTTTTACCGGACCTAAATTTTGGAATGATCTTCCCGCCGATTTAATGAATTGTTCTAGTATGTTTACATTTAAGCAAAAATTGAAATTAATGTTAATAGATGAATATAACCAGCCTGATTAGAATTTCTTAATGTGCTATATGCGCAGTATCCTTGTTTAATGTATATTTCTGGTTTATGCTTCTATTATATAATCACTGCATCCGTACTTGTATTAACATTTCGAACTCATTATGAACATGATAATAGATAATGTGCACGTATATACTTGTGTATCTATATGCCATATTTCCACTCAGTTCTTATTCTTTGGATTTTTTTCACTTTTTCTTTTTCTTCTCTTTTATTTCTTTTTCCCTTTGTACCTTGATATTTTAGCTTTCATATCGTTTCGTCATGATTACTTTGTGTCCTATCTCCATTGATTGCATAGCAAGTTTACACCGGTACTTTTTCATGCAACCTGCGTTTACAAGCTTTGCTTTTGCGGTTCCATCATATTTCCCAAGTTATAGAGAATTGTCTTATGTACATTATGTATGCTGACACACTTTCTGTTCATGACCCGACTAACATATTTTGTATCTTGCTTGGTTTGTATTGTTTTTTGGATGTATTTTGATGTCAATTGAAATATGAAAATAAACGTGCTGGAACTGTTCACTGTGTCTCGAGTGTAGGACCAGTGCAGTTTCAGTTATTCAATTCAATTCCCTTTCAGTCGGGTTGGTTCATGAGACAATCTGGCGAGGATGTGTTGAAATAATGCTAAATCGATGCTGTTTACCAACTACAAGCATGGAATCTGATCTGATGTCTTATCAATTTATCTTTTTATCATTTCTTCTGTTTTAGTTTCCATCGATTATCATTACCGATAGGAGAACATACTTTTTGAACATTGTGAAAATTAAACGAACTGGTATGATAAAGAAAAGGGAAGAGGGAAAGGGTTACAGGCGATGACACACACACACACACACGCACACACACACATACTCACACAACCACACACATATTAGCTTTATAACTTTAGCCATGATTTGATTTCACCATAAACCTTTGACAACGTTGAAACAAGCCTCCTATTAACACTGTCAACATGTCAACATGTTAACAGAAGTTTCCGTTGCGTGACATACATGCTGATATTCAATAACAACCACACAGACAACACGCAAATACACAATGTACTTCGTCAAACAGTGAACGAGCTGGGTTATGCTTCCGTAGTAAGCTCCATTCAATTTCCTGTCATGCACTGACATCCAGCAAAACAAAAACTAAACATTAAAAAAGTCAATCAAAACACTGGGAAGCGTACAAAATGTTGGCGTAAAACCTGAATCATGTTATGCACTGGAGGTATACATACGTAACGGCCTGTGCAAAAACAATAAAAAGAGAAAAACAAACAAACAAACAAATAAACAAAGAAACAAACAAACTATATAGAATTGCAGTGCCATGTAGAACCGCTTGTTATGGAACATCTCAATGTTTGACTTGAAAGTCGCATATCATATCTTTTATTTATTTTTTATTCATTTTCTCACATAATTATTCAGAACATGGTAGCCCGTTCGAACACGTGATCTTCCACAGGGCCCTGTTTTGTAAAATACAGATTATTTTGAAACTTTAAATCCATCAATCACATCAGAAACCTAAAGCATAAAGGTGATTGTTGCAGTCATCTGATTACGTACAGCTGATCTGCTGAAAGGGGGAAATGTATTTTCCTGGAAATTATTGTAGGTATTGAGTATGTAAAAATAGAAGAATTATGGTCGTGTCTGTGAGGATGTGAGTTCCAATTGCTGTGGTATAGACTATCCCTTAATATCCTGTAACGCTCCAAAGTCATTCGCTTGAAAATACACGATCAAGTATAGGTTATTGCCGTACAAATATTGTGGAATTCAACTAGTGCATTGCAGCCAGACATTTTGAACTTGATATTTTAGATAATTTGAATTAGGGCATGCTTCATGCGGATCTCAGAAAAAAAAAAATAGAACTTTCTTGTTATAAACCAATAACAACTAGAAGAATTACGTGCTTTAAGTAGTTTGAGTAGTCAGAATTGGCAATGAAGAATGTAAAACTCTTTGTCTAATGCAGCAACAGTTGGTGCTATAGATAAGGTTCCGTGACCAAGTTCTCAAAATATATTTCTCAATGAACTTTAGCCACCACAAATAATACTTATCACAGGGAAGAAAAAGTGTGAAGTATCAAGTGATTGAAAGGACACAACAACATCAACAACAACAAACATACAAATTGTAAGGGCAGAAGAATCAAGGAGTATAGCACTCGAGCTTACTAAACTACGAGTTAGATAGACAAACATGGTTATTTGATTAAAGATGCATGATGTGAATCTACATAGAATCCTTATTGTTTCTATTTTTGGAGAGAGTTGAGAGAGAGAGAGAGAGAGAGAGAGAGAGCGGGGGGAGGGACAAAGAAGACTATAAGTAATGGTATGTAACGGGGTGAATGAATGATTGGATTGTCAATGTTACAATAAGTGACAATTGATTATAACGAAACATTGAAATGTCAGAGTTTGATGTGAAAAGCAAAATAGTACACGAGAATGCAAATGCACTGTAAATATAAACCATTTTATCATAGATTTTTATTAAAATTTCGGGTATGAAGAAGTTTTCGTTTTGTCCTGATCACTAGCAATAATTTTATGACAGAGCTCAACATAAACCTGTTTCTCTGGAGACCAGTTTGTGCCATTAAAACCTGTCAGTCAGAAATTTTGGTGGCCCGAAAGAAAAAAAAAATGAATATGGGTTAATTATACCCAAAGTAATAACGAACTAAAACATTCATTTTGAAACTTCGATACCCTATTTGGCCATCAATGTATAATCTTGTTGGAAATTCTTTGACTGATATCAACTATCAGCGGGCACCGGACTATAACCGCTAATGTCCGGCCCTCTTCTATCATGTGTTGTACAGGACTGTACTAAAGGATATCAATAAAATGAAAATGAATGAACAAAGTAAACGTTTTCCAGTACTTAGAGTACGCAACTTTCTGTAAATGACAATTATATTGTGTGTGTTATACTAGTTTGATAACATCACCAAAGCATTTTCAAAGATATATATTAATTAGTTTGAAGTCATCTACATTTTCTTTAGTTTCTTGTTGTTTACCTATGACAACTCAGTGATTACAACGGTAGAGTTGGTTTTACAGTCTTACCAAACGATACATAATACGACTTTTATCAGACATAATTATATGTAATGCTTTGCTACCAAAAATCAAATTAAGGCATTCCCTTACTTCAATTCTCTTAATATTGTTCATATACAGTTTCTCATGCATTTTTGGTATACCACATATCAGGTGACTTGATATACGTCACTGTTTCACTACAAATTTTCAAAAGAGAAATGAGCTACACGTATTACCTCTGCTGGAAACTCCGATCGGAGCTTCCGATCGACAGCAAGTGTTATGCACTACGTGTTTATTAAAATGATTGAAATGCTTGCGTTGAGATGCTTGTATTGCAACGGATTGACAAAAATTGTCCTGCATTACAATGATCGGGCCATCAAAGGATAACCATTTGGAAATTTGGCGGTCCGACATCAATTTTCTGCGGGTCACTTCAGGCCACCGATAATGGTGAGACCTAGCTGATTCTCATCATGCAAAGGATGTGTCGTACAAAACGGTATTATAAGATATCATAAAATGATTATGAATGAACAGAGTGAACGTTCTCCACCACCAACACTACGCATCTTTCTCTAAATGACAGAATAATACTATTAAAATTGTGTGTCATAATAGTTAAATAAAAGTCACCGTCATAACCAAAACGTTTCGAAAGTTATACATTGAAAACTTTGAAGCCATAGTAAATTCTTTCTTTCTTTCTTTCTTACTTACTTACTTAGCTTTGACAAGTATGGTTGACGTCTCAGTTTTACAGTTCTACCAAGCTGATCAGGTTATACGATGAATAATAGTGACATTAATCAAACATAATATCTATAATAACGACATCAAACATTTAGGTAACTTCACTATATTTTATATACAACTTTCCATCACTCTATTTGGTGTACCACTTTTAAGAGATGCGGCACTTCGAAACACCTCCGTTTCAACAAGTTTTTTTTTTGTTCATTTTCCATCTGAGAAGATGGGTGGATAGCCCATACTCAGCTACGTTAAGCTAGTCTTCCATGGGGTCCAGTTGGATGTGAGGTGTGACCACTTCACCGGGTTAAACACCCTGCTCTTTTGCGATGAATGAATGAAGCGGGATCTTTTACGTGCATGAGTTGTTACTCTGTCATACACGGGACCTCCATTTTATGTCCTATCCGAGGGACAGAGTGTTTTGCCTCTTGCTAGAGGGGACGGTATGCTTACACACAACATTGCTCAGTCCAGACTCGGGTTCGAACCCGGGCCGCTACCGACTGAGCCAACTCACCGCCCTAACAAGTGACTTCAGTAGTTAGAGATTCGACACTGTTCCACACCAAATTCAGAAAAGAGAAATGAGCTATTTACAGACATCACAAATTATAGAATTCTATCAAATTAAAATGTGGATAAATCGGATAATGAAGAGAGAGAGAGAGAGAGAGAGAGAAGGGGCAAAGACTTCAAATAATGGTTTGTAACGAGGTGGATAATGATCAGATTTGTCAATGTTACAACTAGATGGGAGTGATTACTTGAATATACGAAACACTGAAACTGCAGTTATGCAAAACACACACAATACACGTATTATAATGCAATTACACTGAATATATTACCATTTTTGTCATTGATTTCTAATAGATTTACACGTGTACAGAAATTCTCGTTTATCTCGATTAATGACAAGTTTTTTCACAAGGTCTCCACACTAACCTGTTTGTCTGGTGACCCGTTAGGGCCTCTAAAATCTTTAAATCTGAAATTTTGGTGGCAAGAAAGAGATATGTACTGGCCCAAAGTGAAAAACGAACGTAACAATCCATTTTGAATCTTTGTTGCTCGATCTATGAGAGGAAAAGAATCGCAAATGAAGCTTTCATTGTACTGATGTGGCATTGGCGATGTATCGATTGATTCCGATGGAATTGTGTGTTTGAGCAAAAAAAAAAAAACAAAAACCAAAAACAAAATACGCGACCTTGGTACCTCAGGCGTGCGAACATATGGCACATAAAGAGTAAAAAATTTCTGTCCAATGGCACAGCAGCAGCTGCTGCTATATATAGACGAGGTTACGTGATAAAGTTCTCAAAATATATTGTTGATTTAATAAAGTTTTGCCATCATAAATACATATAAACACACACACACAGAGTAGTCGAATATTCGAGAATAAAAAGTGATTGCAAGCATGCAATAATAGCAATAACAAAAAGAAACATACATATTGTAAATACAGAACCAAAGAGTAGCATATAAACTCACCATAATAACAGCTGTATAGTCCAACATGCTTATTTGATTAAAGATACATTGGGTAAATTTACGCTGAACCGTCAGCTGTTTTAATTCTCGCGGAGAGATGGATGAGAGAGAGAGAGAGAGCGAAAAAGAGAGAGGGAGAGAGGGAGAGAGAGGAAGACTGCAAGTAGTTTTATGTAACGCTGTGGATAAATGATCAGATTTGTCATTGTTGCAATGAGAGGGGATTGATTGCAGGTGTGTAACGCATCATTGGAATTTCGGCTACGCAAAAACAAGTAAAACACTAGAACTCGAATGCACTTTAGATACATAAAAAATACCATTAATTTTTAATCGACTTACAGGTATACAGAAGTTCTCGTTTGTCTTGATTAATTACAATAATCCTTTTACAAAGTTTCGACACTAACTTGTTTCTCTGGTGACCCGTTAGGGTGGGATTTCACGGAGCACGCGAACGATTTGCGAAGGACGCGAATGACAAAATCCAACATTCGGAAAAGTTTTTCTCCGAATGTTTTCCGACAATGAAGCCGAAAACTATTCTTGCGCAATTTGTACGAAGTTTCCACGACGTATGTGCGAATGTCGTGTGTATCATTGCTAAAGTACAGCATGTTACGTACACGAAGAACACGCGACGGAAATGCGAACAACGAAGAATTTTAAACAATCATGGGAGAAAATGTACCCAAGGAGAGGTGGAAGCTGTCTTGAGTTGAATTTTTTTCTTTCCTCTATTTTTCCTTTCTTTTTCTCTCATTTCTCTATCGTGTGCTTGCCTCCATTTTTTCCCTAGGAAATATCTCCACTAGTAAAGCATTTGATCTTCTTTTTTTTTTGCAGTTCCTCCAACACATAATCTCTATGGTTCAAATGAAATTTTACATACTTTAGATCAATTTTAAGTGTATTCTGCGATTTTTTTTATATCAAACATTTATTTCTCTTTGCAAGTCTTTAATTTCTTTTGTTACTGTAGTTGTTAATAATTCTTTGATGTTTAGATGTATGTTACGATTTTTATTTGTAGAAAACGTATAGGTCATACATCCCCCAAACGTGCGCTAAACGTTCGCGAGAGTGTCTCAAAAGGTACGCGAACAGTTTGCGATTACGTCGTAAAATGATCGGAAAAACTTCGCACATTTCGTGTAACATACGCGAGACATTCTCCAAAGTTTCGGAGTCTGTTTGGGGTTTCACGAACATTTTGCGAACATCGCGCGTGTCTTGCGAAGGTCTTGCGCATATGACGAGGCTTTAAAGACACTTTCGAGAACAATTCACGAGCAAATCACGACCAAGTGTGCGGAAAAGGTTCGTAAAATATTTCAAACTTTTTTGAAATTCTCGCCGAAGTAAAAACGACATTCGCGAACAACTGACGACGCTTCCGAACCCTCACGTTCGTTTGGCGAACTTTTGCAGACTAAAATACGAATGCTGGATTTTGCCATTCGCGTCCTTCGCAAATCGTTCGCGTGCTCCGTGAAATCCCCCCCTAAGGACCACTAACATCTAAATCTGAAATTCTGGTGGAGATAATAAGTAGTGACCCAAGATAAAAACGACCATAATAATTCCTTTGGTATCTTTGGTACCCGATCGGGCCATCAAAGGATAACTTTTTTTTTTTTAAATTTGTTGGACCTACATCAATATTCAGCTGGCCTCCTCGGGACACCGCTAATGTGGAGCCCCATTTGCTCCTCATCATACGAACTGTGTTGTACAGGACTGTAATAATAGGATAAAATGTACATTAATGAATAAAGTAATCGCTCTGTACCACCAACACTACGCATCCTTTTTTGAATGACAGAATAATACTACATAAGGTGTGATAATAGTTTGATAACATCAACCATTATTTCAAAAAAATGTACATCAATAAGTTTGAAGCTAGCTATAGTAGGAGCTACATGGTGTTTTTTTTTTTTTTTTTTTTTTTTTTTTTTTGCTTTGAAAACTCAGTGGTTGCATGGATGAAGTTAGTCGTATCACAGTCCGACTAAGCCGATCAGGTTTTACTATAAATGACATGAATCAAAAATATTTCTCATGCTTTGCTATGAATAACAACACAGAGGCAATCGGGGTTACTTCGATTTACTCTTAATCATGTCATAAAAAAGTACATACACAGCTTCTCGCTCATGCTATTTGGTATATCACAATATATTCAGAGATGCGGTACTTCAAAACTTCTCCGTTTGAACAAGTGACGTTACAGGGTTTGATACACGTCACTGTTTCACTCCAATGAGGAATTAGCTATTAGCCCTGCTGAAAAGAACACGGTGTTTCACTATAATAGAGTACCGAGCTTCCGCCCGACAGCAAGTGCTATGGAACGGGCACTGCGTGCTTATTAATCATATGTTTGCGTCGGGATGCCTGTATTGCAACCGACTGACATAATTGTCCTGCATTGACGTATTTTGAATAAAGGATTTTACTTTTCCTACCAAAGTGTACGAAACTTGAAATGTTGTTATCACGTGGTCACCATAGAAAACTACAGGAATGAGTTGGCTAATATACCAACACAATAATCAATGCAAATTTGGGCAAATACTATGGTACATTACTTATGGTACACACTTAAGGATTGCCGTTGGTATATAGCACGCTTTGCGTATACTTGCATTAACTCTCACGCAGACGCACAGTAATTAGTGTACGTAAACATTACCCATAAATTCAATGATATTTATAATGTATTCCGACAAAGTATTATAACCTCATCAGAGTTTAAATCTAATGACCTTTCACTCGTTAAATGTAAAACACCTGTCTAGGTAATATAAACAGAGTGTTGATAATTCTATCATTGTATACAATCACAACAATGCATAGAATTAAGTGAGTGTGTGTGTGTGTGTGTGTGTGTGTTGAAGCGTGTGTGAGTGTGAATATCTTTCATTTAACTGAGATTTTGATATTCCAAATACTGTAAAGCTTTAATTACTAAGTCTGTACAACTGTACATGTATACCTTTACATCTATGAATTCATGGTAACAATAAACATAAATCATACATCACAACTGAATTGGAAAATCATTGACGTTGACATGTTGCTGAAATAAGAAGTATTAAACTACACATAACAAAAGGAAGAAAAACAAATTGATGACTAGTTTCCAGATTTAATCTCCTTCTTGAGTATGCAAAACACAAAATGGACACCATGACCCCTCAAAGCCGCCCATCCCCAAGATTCCTACGTTCTTAGATTACCTGAATTACCTACGATAACGTCCAGTAGTTGAACATTTTAGAGGGCCATGCAAAGGGTTCAATCCTGAGAATGAGAAGACCCTTATGATGATCCATGGGATGGTCATTTTATGCAATCTGGATTAAATTTGTTATGTTTCTGCTCCAAGGGAACATTAAGCCTAGACTTGAAGCTGTTCAACGTTGTTGCCCCGACATAAGCACAAAGGCTACTTAAATTATTGACTACTCTCTGATTGAAAGATTTAAACCTTTTACTAGTTCGACGCCTTCCTGTATACAACTTAAACTTATGACCGCGTGTGACTTGATTATTGATGTCAAAGAGAACAGCTGGATCAAAGTCTTCCATTTCACGCAAAATATTGAACACTATAATCATATCTGAGCGTTCACTTCGATACTCTAGGGATGGAATCCCCTAATCCTTGAGTTTCTCATGATATCGCAACGATTAACATCTGGTACCAACTTTACTGCTCTCCTCTGAACTGGATCTGATTCAAGCTTTTTCGTGTCACTGTTTGAATGTTCATTCCATACAGAAGAGCAATATTCCTAGAAAGGTCTAACAAGGACCCCATGCAGTAAGACAAACACTTCTTTATTATATAGTCAGACAGTTAAAGTCCTTTTCATAAGACCAAGTACTCTATTCGCCATTGCAGCGACTTTGTGTACATGCAGAGTAGAGGTTAGGAGAAAAGTGCACCCCGAGATCCTTTTCCTCTTTGACTGTCTCAATAACCTCAACATAACCATTATTATCATTTGAATACCGCTGATATTGACATCGCAGATTTCCACGGCCATGTTGCATAACATGACATTTTCCGTGATGATTATCAAAATTTTGCCATATCCGGGACCAGACCTGAAGTTTGCGGATGGTATCCTGCAGTAACTGTGTGACACGGGGATCACTAATTGACCACCAGCATTTGACATCGTCTGCAAACAGTCTCATATTACAGTCGGCATCTTCAGAAATATAATTTACAAATATTAGGAACAATACCGGCCTATAACACTTCCCTGTGGAACACCACTACGGGCTGTCCTCCATGAACAAGCCTCACCATCACGGACAATGACCCTTTGTATCCTGTCGCAGAGAAAACCCTCAATCCAGCTCAACACGTACATTCCCATCGATGCCGAGGTGTTTTAACTTGAGGAAAAGCCTCCTACGGCGCACACGATCGAAAACCTCTAGAAGTCCAGATAAAATACATCAAAACTGTCACCATTGTCAAGGACTTTTGACCACTGTTCCATGCAATCCAAGAGTTAAAGAAAACGAGTGTTTGGAACGAAAATAGTACTGAACACTACTAAAGAGATCATTATTGTCAAGATGCTTCATAATATGAACACAAACAATGGAATACATAATCTTACAAACACATGATGTAAGACTGGCTGGTCTTCAGTTAGCAGCATCATATGTACGCCCCTTCTTATGGATAGGTATAATATTAACATTCCTCCAGTCAGATCGACAATATACAATTTTTGAGCGGCTGCGAAAAATAATCTGCAGAGAAATTGCAATTTCCTTCCTAACTTCTGTCAGGACTTTAGGATGAAGACCGTCAGGGACTTGAGTTTTACCCTCTTTGAGATTGGCAAGTTTCTCTGCAATATCTTTAGTAGTAATGTCGAAGTCAGTCAACAATTCAGTGATCAGTAAGACGTTCTTAAAGACGTTAAAGACGTTCCTAAAGAGAACATATTTTTCAATCAATCCATGCAAAAGTGTCCCAATTAGCACTGACATCACCTGAGCAGAGCACATACTGCCTATCTACCTCTTCAATGTCTTTGCAAATAGCTGCGTAGTAAGGTATTCTCCATACATACTGCTTGACTTGATAATATTACCTTCATTATGAACAGATGTCCAAACGCAGACATGACTGACCGACACAGCATGGTCACTCCGACCTATGGGGGACAATTATGCACTTGACAGTCATCACTGGTTAAGATTAAGTAAGTTAACTTGGATACTTGTGATCCTCGTGCCCTAGTGAAAGAAGTAACATGTTGGAAAAGAAAGCATTCTTCTAAACACTCCAGAAAAACAGATTTATCCACATTTGGATTATTTAGAAAACCAGTGCGATCAATCGAAGCGATGTCACTCCAGTCAAAATCACCTGCAAAAACAACTTGATTGCATGAACTGCATGGATCACGAATAGGCTAAAAGCGAGCAGAGTTATTCTAAGATAAAGCATTAGGGCTTCTGTAGACGCAGCCAATCGGGGTAACAACATTCGGGGAAGAATGTACATTAAGCCACAGAGATTTACAACAGTCTTGAAGAATGCCTGGAAGGCGAACTAACAACACCCGGGCGAGCACGACACCACCCCCCTCCCCCCCCCCCCCCCCGTGCACCACCAACACCATCTCCCACGGTCTCTTGTTTCGGATTTCATCTGAATAGCTCCCCCCCCCCCCCTTCAAAAAAGAAAGACAAGATAACGTTGCATCCTTAACAGGACTGAACATCGAATACAAATGATGTAATTGACCTTTCTGTACTATACTTTTTTTTTGAAATGGTCAATCACCAATACATATACTTTAATTTGTCGTCATTATTACTTGAAGGTCCTTAGAGTGTATGAATATTCTGGTGAGTAGGCATAACACATGAATGCAGCCCTTTATTACATTAATTATTACAAAGTGTATTCAATTCACTTAGAATTGACATAAGATATTCTTCTTCTTCTCTTCTCCTTCTTCTTCTTCTTCTTCATATTCTTCTTTTGAATATGGTATTGTAGTACAAATGTCTTCCATGTCAGTCCACGTTAAATCTCACCAAATATGTAAAGTCTATCTGTAGTGCAGAAAGCTATCTCACCACTCACAAACTCTTGTATATAGTACCAACACCAAATTCCTTTTTGTATTCTAAAATCAGTGATGAGATTGTGTACATGCTCCAAATCACCAGTGTATCGATCAATACTGACGAGACCCTCCTCGTGCTTCACCCAGGCTACAATGACCGAATCATCTCGACAAACAGCTGGGAAGGGAGAAATACCCTCCTTCTTCAAGACATTCTCCTTCTTCCCTTTACCATCAAGGCATACGACAGCTGAGTCTTTTAGGATCAGTTTTCCAGTGTTGTGAAAGGAGAATATTTGCCAAGGTGTATATCCATCACACATCATACTCCTGACAGCCTTGCCACCCTGTGTTGTAAATACCCGGATCTTTTTCGGTTTCCTATAAGCCACATATATATTATCATCTCTATCCACAGTGAGACTTCCATACTCTCCATCAGCGCAACTCATATCTTCAAACGTGACGTTGAGCTTCTCCCATTCGGGAGTGTATACTGTCATCTTTTCATTATTATCGCGTACTACACTTCGGCCATCAGACAGGAATTTAGTTTGACGGATTCTGACATCCTTCAGTACCGTCTCATGTAACTCACCATCAGGACGGTAGAGATGAATTCCACCTTTCCATGAACACACTGCCATCTTGATACCATCTGGTGCACAAGTCATGCAGTCCATACAACTTCCGCTTGGAAGCTCTACGTCTGCTTTGACATCCCACGTGTAACCGTCCAACTCTCCAAGACAAAGTTCATTAATCTTCTCGTATCGACGGAATGAAATCTTCTGAACTCGTTCTGCCAGACCTCTCGGTGATCGGTCGTCAGGATCATCTCGTCCCAGTAAGCTCTTCAAGTCCTCGCACAGCGTGTCGTGTGTAAATAAGGCGTCTCTCTCCAGCGGTACCTTCATGCCATTAGTTACCAGCTCTTCCATCGCGTTCATGTGACTGATTCTTTGCCGACTCTCTTCCTCCATGACTTGTAATTTCTTCTCGAATTTTTGAGACCAATGTTTCACTTGAATTTTCAGGGCATCTCTTCTGTCTGACAATAGCTGCATGTATTCCTCATACGTCTTGTCGATGTCATCATTGAGCTTTCTAAACATACTTGTTATTTCATTGCGTTGTGTCTCTATGAACTCGATATGATTTTCAGCGGTCGCTTTCTTTGATTTTACTCCTTTTTTCAACTCACTGATATTTTTGATCACTTTCTCCTCGTGGATAGCTGCCTCTTCGATCTGATGCCCAGCTTGTGAGTGTCTTAACATCCCGCACTTACAGCAAGTGTACTCCCGACATGCGGTACAAAAACACTCTTCATCCTCGCTAGGATGTTTCTTGCATTTCCGTCGCCTCTTAAACAGAACTTTTCCCGAGAACACCTCGCTCACGGGCACCACTTCGTGGGTGGAGAACAGTTTCCAGATAGAGTGGCCGACTTCACACGATTTACACAAATATTTCCCACAGTCCTGACAGTAGGACACAGCTGGCGACTTTTCGTCCGTCGCACAAACTGTGCATGTTGGATTCTTGGTTTTCACTTCGTCCACGAGAGAACTCAGGGGTATGTTTGTTTGTAACTTATCCACATCTCCACTGGGCAGGGGCGTTCCT
Source organism: Diadema setosum (assembly GCF_964275005.1). Classification (NCBI taxonomy): domain Eukaryota; kingdom Metazoa; phylum Echinodermata; class Echinoidea; order Diadematoida; family Diadematidae; genus Diadema; species Diadema setosum. The sequence goes on from NC_092687.1 coordinate 9,382,464, forward strand.
TTCCTGCATATAGGGCAATTTATAGTGTCCTTGTCGGACTGAGTTTGAGATATCCGATGAAGACATTTTTTGCAGAACGTGTGAGAACATGTTAGCGATTTAGGTTGATTGAAAAGAGTCAGACAAATAGGGCATTCCAGATTCTGGCTGATGATCTGGTGAAACGTTGCCATGGTCTATATTTCTCTAATAGCAAAAGAAACAGAAAGTGGTAAAAACATCGATAAATATCATCAAAAAACTGAGTTCAGCAATTACCTGATAGAAGAGGCGAAAGTTCGTTCGAAACATGATGTTAGAATGTATGCATTCTTAAATCCGAACGAAATAATGAAGCACAATCTAAGACACCAGCGTGAATGTTTTCTTTTTTTATTTAACATTTACTGAGGATGCTTTATTTTTGGGTGCAAAGAAATTTCCCTATTTAGGATGGTTCATTTGAGTGGAGGAGATCATATTAACGTATTGAGTGGACCCGTCCTACGATGATATTGAATGAAATTAGATGTTACTCGTTGATACTCTGAAAGAAATATTCTTGAAAAAATAATAACTTGTATTGCGATACACTCATCAAAATATATTAGGTTATTTGATTAGAGTGGATTGCGGAGGGATGACTCTTTGAATGGTGATCCTGTATATTTATATGAGCGATAAAATCACCCAATGATGTTGTCTGCAAAAGTTGTCATGTAAAAAAAGAAAAAAAAATCAATGAATATGTGAGCGAAATGAGTGATTATAGAATCGTGTGTTCATCAATGTATAATATTTGCCTGTTTGTAGATAGGCCTATAAAACGGAAGAGGGTGTCTTTCAATCTATACAAAGTATCTACATCCAGGAGAGATAGTATTATGAATAGTTTACTTTTTATTGCATGGAGATACTGGTTTCCTTAGTCTTGGTGGACGCGGAAGGCCGCAAGAACTTTTACTTATATACCTGTACCTCATATGTCAGGAACTGAGTTAAGCACAGAGGAAATATTTGTTTTCGAATAGGCAGGTGTCGAAATGGTGCAAGAGAGGAGTGAATAAAAGTAAATGAGTACGGATAAAGGGGCCTTTCAGCCTCTGTACGACTGTAGGCAGTCAGGTCTACAGTCACCTTTCATTCGATGTTCTTTCGTCTGAGTTTTTTGTATACACGGAGAAAAGACAAACGCTCTTGCAGACAATGAGACAGATTTGACTGCCACGATTGCCTTCCTGTATACCTTTCCAACAATATAATCCTGTACTCAACACCATCTTTGTTTGAACGCTTAAAAGTTGTGTTGTGAGGCCTTCGATGAGATTCTTTCATTTTTTATGGTAGCATCTGGTAGCATATGGTAGCACATGGTAGCATATGGAAGCATATTGTAACATGCTGATTGGCATGTCAGTTTTTCTGTTTGCCTATTGTCACCTGCATTATGAATATTAAGAGAGGTATTTGTTTTCGAATAGGCAGGTGTCGAAATGGTTTATCCGTGGGGGGGGGGGATAAACATGCTCATGAAATTACCAAAATCCTAACAGAAAACAATTAACGAAACAAACAAGGGCATGCACATTTTTTTTTTTTTTTTTAGCATATTCAGTGGCCATGCGTTATTTGTAAAACTACGTGCCAAGCACAATATCTAAGAACGCACGATGGCATGGAGGCACGATTGTGGATGTCGTTTCGCATATAATGCTTACCAAGTTATGCTGTACGTCCGGGTTCAATATTGCTGATTTATGTCTGGTTCCGAATTAAATGTAGATATAAACTTGCAATCTGTTGTCTAACGACCCTGTAGGAAAGTGTGAATGTCGTCTTCATTTTAAGACCCACGCAAAATGAATTAACTCATGAAGAGTTTGTTTTCCGACAGAGAAATGTATTACACAGCACTCGACAAAATGGCCGGGCAACTTTCAGAGGAAAGTTTGTATTCTTTGTGACGTTTTTGATCACCCCTGACCCCTGATCGAAGCGGGTATTCCCCACATCTCAAACACTCCGTAGCGTCTACCTGAAATCACAGCGCACAATGAAAGTTCCTAATGCAAAATGAACATTTCGTATAGAATTGAAGCAACGGTAAAGCTTTGGTTGATAGAGATTTGGGTTTAACTTGTTGGGAGATAATTTGAAACAACTTGTAAGAAATACTAAAGAGCATACATACCTCTAAGAGGAATCCAAACTTTATTGGTGAAAATCGGTTTCGAAATGGCTGAGATAACATGTATAGTACCCACCTTTTATAAGAATCTCTTCACTTTTCTTAGTTTTTTGATATCTCGGCCATTTCAAAACTGATGTAGGTCAAATGAACTTTCTTTTTTTAGAATTAATAGGAAGGGTTATCCTTATGATTGTATGCATTTTGATATTTCATAAAAGTGTTTTTTTACTTAATATTTTGCAAAAAAAAAGTTAAGATCTGAATCCACATGTTAACTGAAGCAATAGGTCTACCATCATTTTTTTTAAGATACGATGGGAAATTTCTTTAAAGTCATGAAAGAGAAAGACATGAAAAAGTAGCTATGTTAAAGAATCACATTATTTGAGTAAAATGAGACATACTAGTTTAGAGATTTATGTAATTTATTCATATATCTGATCCACTTTTTCTTTAACTTTCAGAGACTTTTCAAACTATGCAAAGAGCCGATTGGCATTTATTCAGGTTTGAAGTATTTGACTGAAGTTCCCATGGCATTAACGGGCCATCAGAGCCTCATGTCAGCTGTCACCACCGAAAAAGTCTGAAACTCTGCAGCAAGATTTATCATGCATTCATTATTATTACTCCTGTATACTAGAGGTCACTCCTCTGGTTACCCATTCTGCACCGCATTCAATTTAAGCTGTTACTTATTGTATATCATTGTTTGAATAGATTTGCCTTTAAATACGGTATAATACTGATCTGTTTCATCAGTACACACCCTCAAGATCATTCCTTTCTAGTAATACTGACCCCCTCAAGTCCTCCCCCTAAAAAACCCAAACAAACAAACAAACAAACAAACAAACAAACAAACACAGAATAAACTTGTCATGATATGACAGGTCTTTTGTTCACACAGGGTTCTCTCTCTGGAACAAACTTCCTTTACACATTCGTATATCTCAATAACTTGCAATTCATCGTGTAACCAACTTTCCGAAATAGTTGGCACGTTTAATAATCAGGTTGTGTAATAAAAATATCTTATATCATCCATCTTATTTCTTATACTTATCACATTCGAGTGATCAATCTTCAGGCCATTCTTGGACAAGATTTTCATCCAAAATGTCCCTCTCGACCCAGGTGTATATTAAATGGGTAGTTGGCAATGCTAGGGTAATAATAATGGCAGGGCCCTCTGGTAGAGCAGTGGTACAACCGAAAAGGGTATATATTCATGTTTGTTTGATTTTTGTGAATCTCCCGCCGAACTTTATGTGAGCTTTTTGTTTGTTGTTGTTTTTTAGTCGAACATCGCAGAAACAACTTCAGCTATACATCGTAAGCCTTCTACACTTCTTTCTTGACTAAATGCAATCGCAAATCTCACTGTTGTTATCTTTATGATTCGCGACATTTCTAGACTGATTCGCCTATGTAGAGGAGACATGCATTGTTAATAATATTCTCAATAACAGGCAAACTTGGAAAAAGTGCAATTTGTCATCGCTACCTTTAAAGTTCATGTGCTCAGTCATGCATGACATTTGTCAACATAATTAGGTATCAATGGAAAGAGGAAGAGTTCCCCCTTTCTTCACAACTAACACTGCGCTCTCCATATCTGACAATTGTAAAATCATCGACCTCCCAAATTTGATTACTTTTTTTTTGATACGCACTTTACAATAAAGGAAAGGGGAGGGAAGCGGGAAGTGTTTACAGGCGATGACACACACAGACACACAAACACTCGTACATACACACGCATGATAGTCTAATAACATGCGCTAAGATTTAATTTCATCATTAATGTTATACATCGTTAAAACAAGTCTTTTATTAGTAAGAGTCACTGCCAACATGTTAACAAAGAGGTTCCGTTGCTTGACATACATGTAAACGCTGATGCATGACAACCACACAGACAACACGCAAATACACAATGGACTTCGTCAACGTGAACGAGCAGTGATGTATACTTCACAATCTGTAATAATATCTCTCTAATTTCATACATGCACTAAAATCCAGTAAAACCTTATTATTTCACAGTTACAAAATGTGAAATCAAAACCAATATATGAGGAATTTGTAAAAGAGATTAAATCAAGACCTGTTTGCGAAACAATTTTTGCTGGCAAGTATGGAATTCAACCAGAAGATTGGACACAAATATATATGTTGCCATTTACATGTACAATTGAAGTAAAATTGAGAGAATTTCAGTTCAAGTTGTCGCATAATATACTTTACACAAATGAAAGATTGTTTAAGATGAAAATATCAGAATCAGAGTTGTGTACGCTTTGTAAGTCATGTGCTGAGACCCCTGTACATCTGTTTTTTGATTGTAAAGCTGCCAAAGAATTACTTCAAAAATTTTGTGGATAAAATTGGTACGATCTCTCATGTCAAATTAGAGGATTGTACAAGAATTAGAGTAATGTTTGGATTCATCAAAGACTGGAAAGGGCCCCACAGGAGTTTATTGAATCATTTAATATTGTTATACAAAAGGTACATATATATTCAGAGATGCAAAGATACAGGTGTGAAAATTCATGGATTGACAGCATTCGTTGTTAATATCCGATATATAGAATCCAACATTGCAAAACGAACAAACAAATTAAGTTTTCATTATAAGAAATGGTCCCCTGTAGAAAATATTTTTTAGGTCATTGTAGAAGAACATACAGTCGACTCTCGTGATAAAGAATATCCATATGGCAGAACCCCGACGTGATGGGGTAGTTTTTTGGGGGTCCCAGGGTTTGAAAATTTTCCTATTCAGAGGTATTTGCGCCCTGGATACGGCAAGGTTTCAAAAGTGACAAGATCACGGTGGTTTCGCTGGGCCCAAGGAGTTTATTGTAACGAGAGCTGACTGTATCTTTAGGATATTGTTCAATTGTTGAAGAGTTTGATACCCATCTTTTACTGTTGTTGTTGTTGTTGTTAATTTGTTAAACAAAACATGATTTGTAATATGATTTTGTATGTTATGTTGTATAATGAAGAGGAAATAAATAAATTTGTAAAAGAAAAAAAAATCCAGTAAAACAAAAACAAAATGTTTAAGAATTCAATCAAAACAACAGGAAGTACGCAAAATATTATCTTAAAAAAACACCTGAGTTTTGTATACACTGGAGGTATATATACGCAACGAACTGTGCAAAGAGACAATTTAAAAACAAAAACAAAACTAAAACCAACTAACTGTAGAATTACAGTGGCACACAGAACCGCTATGGAACATAATAATTCTTTTCGTAAAATTCGTACAGAAATATATCATTTATCTATTTTAATTATTTTTCATATATTCATAACATGGCGGCTCGTTCAAATACGTGGTCTTCCACGGGGCCCTGTGTTGTAGAACACAGAATGTTTCAAACTTGAAACATATCAAACAAATCAGAGACATAGAACATAAAACAGAAACCAACAACAACAATAACAAGATAAACGGGTTTGCATACTTTAGGTAGTTAGGATTGGCAACAATGATTTGAAATCGTTCTGTCCAGTGGCACAACAGGTGCTGCTATAGGTGAGGCTCCGTGGCAAAGATTTCCAGAGATATTGTTGACTTAGTAAACTTTTGCCACCAGAAAGTAAAAAGAAAAACACCGAAGTAGAAAATGATTATAATCAACAACAACAACAAGAATACACATACATATTGTAAATGCAGAAGAAACAAAGAGTAGTATGAACACATCACGATTACAAGTTATACAGGCAAATAATTATCCTTATGTGATTAAAATTCCATCGAGTAAATTTACGCTGAACCCTCATCTGGGTTTAGTATTCGCAGAGAGATATGAGAGAGAGAGAGAGAGAGAGAGAGATGGCAAAGACTTGAAGTAGTTGTATGTAACGAGGTTGATAAATGATCGGATTTGTCAATGTTACAATGAGAGGGGAATGTTTATACGAAACACTGAAACTGCAGTTATGTAAAACAAAAACAATACACGAAGTGGTATGCAATTACTTTGTAAATATCAACATTTCATCATTGATTTATAATTGAATTGCAAGTATACACAAATTCTCGTTAGTACAATAGATTAATTACAATAATCTTTTCACAAGGGATCGACGCTAACCTGTTTCTCTGGGGACCCGTTTGGACCGCTAGAATCTTTAAATCTGAAATTCTGGTGGCCGGAAAGAGATATGTACTGTGACCCAAGATAAAAACACACTATAACAATCCAATTTGAATTTCAGTTACCGGATCGGGCCATCAAAGGATAACCTTCATGGGCCACCGCTATTATATAATATATCGAGCCATAGTAGCTGCTTCTCATCATTCGAAGTGTGCTGTACAGGACTATACTACAGGATATAAATGAAATGAATATGAATGAAAAGTAAACCCTTTTTACCACCAACACTACGCCTCTTCTCTAAATGTCAGAATTATTGTGTGTAATGATACTTTGATAACATCATCCAAACATTCCAAAAGATGTTCATCAATAAGTTTAAAGCCAGCGAAATATTCTATTTTTTATCAGCTCTGAAAACTCAGTGATTGCTTTGGTGAAGTATAGTCGCACCAAGCAGGTCAGGTTATACTATAAATGATACGACATTAACAAACATATTTCTAATGCTTTGCTATGAATAAACACACCAAGACAATCAGGTTACTTCGATATACTCTTAATCTTTTTCATATACATGTACACATTCTTGTTCACCCTATTTGGTATATCCCAATAACAGAGATGCGGCACTTCAAATCTCCTCTGTTTCAACAAAGGGACGTCAGTGGCTTGATAAACGACACTGTTTCACTCCAAAATTTACCAAAGAGAAATAAGCTATTACAGACATCAGATAGTACAAAACATAATCACATACAAATTTGAATAAAACAGAAAATGACGAGAGAGAGAGAGAGAGACTGAGAGGGAGAGAGAGAGGGAGGGAGAGAGTGAGGAAAAGGCTGATAAAGGTTTTGAGAAATGAAAAGGGAAAAAGAAAAGGTGCATGAGTTACAAATCAAAGTTTGTTAGGTGATATCCTGTTTGACAATTTTCATCTAAAATCTGTAAGGCCTACAGGTTCACCCCCGCAGTATTTATTTTAAGTCTTGTTTTGTGCAAAGTAATACATGTATTTCATATTTTCCTACTCATAACAACAGCATAGTGTTTTAAAATGGAGAATTGATATGGCCTCTGTTCCCTGGCTGATCACAGGGCTACGTGTTTCCACACACTTTGTGGAGTGTCCGGACACATACATGAATTAGTATGTCAATACTGAGGCATAATACTGTATTACTGCTCATTCTCTTGTTTTATTCAGATGAGATGTCAATTTCTGGGTTCATGAATGCCGATATACTTACACTACGTCTATTAAACATGACTTAATATTGTGATAAAGTGTTGAGCAGTAAGCTGAAAGAATAACCTGACTTGTTTACCACAACAATGATAACTATGCATTAGGCCAGATTCATTACTATGGTCTCTCATTTCTTTTTTTCTTCGGTTTCGATTTTGTCATACTGTCCCTTGAACCTGAAAATCAATTGTAAAAGTATAATTTTCTGTATGTCATCACATTTTTTTTATATGGGGGGGGGGAGCTTCAAGGTATATTAACAATTATTGAAAGGTTGCATTTTGGTCCACGTATAAAATTGAAGTTTATGTACCAAGTCATCAAACGTACTTTTTTTCTTTATCTCTCTCTCACTACACTGCTTTTTACTGTATTGCTTTCCAGTCACGTTATTATTTCATGATTTTAATATATGTGACCTTGCACCACAAAACAAACAAAAAGTCGCCAGGCATCAAATTTCAGTCAAGAGCATATTCCGAAAGAGCAGATTTTAAGCTTTAAAATGATGTATATCTCAAATCAAATGTAAATCTAAATCAAATCTAAATCAAATCTAAATCAAATCTAAATATTGGAAAGAAAGCATACACTCAGGAAAAGTGTGAACTGAGAAAGGAGGCTCTGAAGTACAGTGTCTATTCAAGCGCTTAATCTTTTTACCAAGCCGTGCTGGCTGTGCGATGAATGGGGCAAAAAATAGGATGTAAACGATTACTGGAGTAACAAGAATGAAGGGATGATCAGATCAAATTGAAATTGAGCATGCCTTATTAACACACTCTGTCCTTAACTAATGCCGAATTTAAAAGCAGTAGCAGTATCTTTTGAAAAGTTTTAGGAGTTGAAAGTGAAGAGTTTGTACATCAAGGTTTTTAAGAAATGAAAAGAGGACTCTAAAGGCACACTAAATCACACTATTCTGCCAAAAATGTTCGAGAGAAACTGTTAGAAAACATACTTGCCTGCCCATTTTATGATCCTAAATTTTATCATAATGTACAAGAAGACTTACTCTTCCAGAAAGGATGGAAAAGTCAAGATCGGCTCGGTTGACCCATTTCACCTATTTTCAGTCCTCACACAAAATCAGTGTGTGCGACTTTTTGTTCGGTTTGTGGTGCACGGTCAAATAAAAAGTTGAAAATGCCCTGGACCTTCAATGACAGTTTCTCAGCGTTATTAAATGTAATAACGTAAACACAATGAAACAATTCTTTTCATTCGGAAGCAGGAAAATATCTGTCACCGCCGTCAATACCATTTCACTCCATGATATAACGCATCACTGCATTGTAATGTATATAAAATATATCATCAACAGAAAACTAAAAAGTACATCTCCAACAATGCTTACTGTAAGAACCTAAAATAACGACACAATCAACTATTCATGGATCACAAGTATTCAATAGGCATTGCCACTTCAAAAGATGGTTTCTACCTATATAAACTTACATACATACCTTCAACGTATAGCATTGGATATATAGGCCCTACCTATTCCTGATAGTCACCGTAGACCCACGCTGCAGGGGGTGGAGAGACAAAATCCCCAAATAACGAAATCTTCACAAATCTTCTCTCAAACCTTAGAGCCACGAGTGAGTAGACTTGTGACTGTAGTAAGAGGGTGATATGTTATGTTACCGGCAAATCTGGGGGTGGGCGTCAAAGTATAGCCAAAACTTCGCAGGTGCTATCGCTTTATATTGTACAAGGATAATAATATTCAGGCAAAAGGTCATCATTCCACGTGCACTTGGGGGCAGAGAGGGGCACAATGTCCAGGGAGTGGGGGTAGTGGGGGGATGGGAAGAGGAAGCTCCAAAAATTGGAGAATGTTTACAATTACTTTTCTCTAGAACCAGAAGTTATAAGCTGAGTTAGTACTATGAATAAGTAGGTTGGTGACTGCAGTTTAAAGCTAGTTCATAGCAGAGGGATGGAGGGGGGGGGGGTGGATAAATTCTTCCTTAGGCTTTTATTTCATTTTCATCTTCTCCTTGGATACACATGTCAACTTTGTCAACAAACTTTACAGGCATTATCACTTATTTGATTGGGTTACAGAAGATGCATTTGTACAAAATAGAATGATGAGCACCATGCTCTTACCCCAATGGGGACTTCTAGGGGACCCCAGTACCCCAAATGACAGAATCTAAAAATAAAAAAAAAAAGTCTTCCTTAAAATCAGAGATGCTGTGAATAATACATTAGTGACTGCACTTTATACTAGGTTTTAGTGGATTCGGGGGGGGGGCAACGGGTCAGAGAACACATTTGTGGCTAGTGTTTTGAGTAATTGAGTCTGTATTGAAAATGCACGGTCATTCTATTTTGTAAAGAAAATATGAATGACTATACAAATGCACACTCTACCGTGTAACCCCCTGGAGCCCTCAAAGCTGCCCCCCCCCCAAGTTTCCATAATTATGTTCTTTGGAAATATTCTGCAAGAATGTCTGGAAGGTGAACTTTCAATACTCAGACTAGCGCTAGCAGGCGCGCCGGAAGCAGTTTTGGATTGGGGGGGCAAACATTGGAGGGGGCTCAAGATTAGACCATACATATGTTACACAATATACACATACACACACACACACACACACACACGCACACACATCTATTATATATATATAAATATATATATATATATATATATATATATATATATATATATATATGTGTGTGTGTGTATATATATACATATATATGTATACATATATATATATATATATATATGTATATATATATATATATATATATATATATATATATATAGATAGATAGATAGATAGATATTATATATATATATGTAAAGTGGCGTACGGTGGGTCGAAACATGGGGGAACCATAAAGTAATTTTAGACGGTCTGTATGCTTACAAGTGCGTGTGTGCGTGAGCAATAATGGGACTACAATACATTACGGAATGTGATACATTCAACAACTCAGTCATTGAGGAACATTGTAAGTTTTCCTTACATGGATTATGAAATGACGGTGTGAAACGATCGACAAATTATATACTGTCAGCAACATAAGGTGAATGGCATAACAATAAAATGCGAGCGAGCGAAGCGAGCGAGCTTGAAAATTTTGATATTCTACAGTTCCAAAACTGAAGTTTTAATTGTAGCTAATTTCGCTTTGGAAATAAATGGGGGCGCATCGGGCGCAACTGCTGGCAATTATTGGCAGCAACATTAGGAGAATGGCATAACGATTCAATGCGAGCGAGCAAAGCGAACGAGCTTGAGAATTTTGACATTTTACAATTCAAAAACTCCCGTTTGTAGTTATATCTTTCGCTTTGGAAATTAAGGGGGGCATCGGGCGCAACTTCTGGCAATTACTGGCAGCAACGTTATAGGAGAGTGGCATAACGATTCAATGCGAGCGAGCGAAGCGAGCGAGCTTGAAAATTTTGACATGTTGCAGTCCAAAAACTCCCGTTTAGTAGCTATATCTTTCGCTTTGGAAATTAAGGGGGGGCATCGGGCACAACTGCTGGCAATTACTGGCAGCAACGTTAGGAGAGTGGCATAACGATTCAATGCGAGCGAGCGAAGCGAGCGAGCTTGAAAATTTTGACATTCTAGAGTCCAACAACTGCCGTCGTAGCTATGTTTTTCGCTTTAGAAATTAAGGGGGAGGCGCACCGGGCTCAACTGCTGGATGCAAGCGAGCGAAGCGAGCGAGCTTGAAAATTTTGACATTTTACAGTCCAAAAGCTGCCGTTTGTAGCCATATTTTTTCCCTTTTACTCATATTTTTATATACATATTTATTTTATTTTCTTTGTTTATTCATTTTTTTATTATTATTATTATTTTCTTTTCTTTTTTTTTTTGGGGGGGGGGGGCTTTTTGGGGGGGCAAAAATGCGTTTTGCCCCCCCACTTTTTGGATTGGGGGGGGCGGCCGCCCCCCCTGCCCCCCCACTTCCGGCGCCTATGAGCGCTAGACCCCCAGGTCTCTTGTTGGTAATTAAAGTGTTTATTCCCCCAAAGCTTAGTGTTGTGTCATTTACAGCACTAATATCACAACTAAAAGAAGACCCAAAAAACAAAAAAAACAAAAACAAAAACAAAAACCAAAAAACAAACAAACCGTCGTGTGACTGGCCGTTTTATTTTTGGAGTGGTCAATCCTCCACAGGAAACCTTAACTTTACGACATGATTATTAAGGTCTTTTTAAAGAGTAAGAACATTCACATGAGTAAGCGTGGCACATGTTCAGCCCATTTCTACGAGTTAACTTCAGTCAAAGCGTATGGTATTCACTTAGCATATTGCACTGAATATCCCGTCTTTTTTCTGACATGCTACTGCCGAGCAAATGTGGTCTATGACAGCTAACTTTAAATGAATATATAAAGTCTTTGTGGAGTACAGAGAGCTATCTCACCACTCTCAAACTCTTGTAGGTTGTACCAAAATCTTCCTGATGTTTTTATTTGGAAATCACTGAGGCTGTGCACGTGCTCCAAATTTCTCGTGTATCGATCGATACTGACAAGACCCTCCTCGTGTTTCACCCAGGCTACAATGACCGAATCATCTCGACAAACAGCTGGGTAGGCATAAATATCCTTCTCCATCAAGACATTCTGCTTCTCCCCCTTACCATCAAGGCTGGCGACAGCTAATCCATGTGTCAGTATCAGTTTCCCTGTGTTGTGAAAGGAGAATAATTGCAGGGGTGTGTATCCATAACACATCATACTTCTTACAGCCTTACCACCCTGTGGCGTAAATACCTGGATCTTCTTGAGTTCCCTATAACCCACGTAGATATCACCATCTTTATCAACAGTGAGACCACCAGACCCTCCTACAAGGCTACTCATCGTCTCGAACGTGACGTCAAGCCTCTCCCACTGTGGAGTGTAGAGTGACACCTTGCCATTCATTTTGCGTACTACACTTCGGCCATCAGACAGGAATCCAATTCTTATGACTTTGACATCCTTCAGCACGGTCTGCTCTAACTTGCCATCAGGGGAGTAGAGATGGATTCCGCCATTATACGATCCAACCGCCATCTTTCCGCCTGGTGCACGAGCGATACATTCCATGCGACATTTGCTAGGGAGCTCTGCATCTGCTTTGACTCCCCATGTGTAACCTTTCAACTGTCCAAGACAAAGTTCATTAAACGTCTCGTGTCTGCGGAATGAAATCTGAGCTCGTTCCATCACACCTCTCGGTAATCGGTCGTCAGGATCATCTCGTCCCAGAAAGCTCTTCAAATTTTCGCAAAGCGTGTCGTGTGCTAACAAGGCGTCTTTTTCCAGCGGTACCTTCATACCGTTAGATACCAGCTCTTCCATAACGTTCATGTGATTGATTGTTCGCCGACTCTCTTCATCCATGACTTGTAATTCCTTCCCGAATTTTTCAGACCAATGTTTCACTTGACTTTTTAGGGCTTCTCTTCTGTCTGACAATAGCTGCATGTATTCCTCGTACGTCTTGTCGATATCTTCATTGAGCTTTCTCAACATGATTGTTATTCTATTGCGTTGTGTGTCTGTGAACTTGATATGATTTTGAATAGTTGTTTTCTTTGATTGTGTTTTTTTATTCAACTGCTTAATATGTTGGATTACCTTTTCCTCATGGATAGCTGCCTCTTCGATATCATGTTCTGCTTTTGAGTGTCTCAACATCCCACACTTACAGCATACGTACTCGCGACATCCAGTGCAGAAACACTCCTCATCATCATAAGGATGTTTCTTACATTTCCTTCGCCTCTTAAGCGGAACTTTTCCCGAGAGCACCTCGCTAATGGGCACCACCTTGTGGTTTGAGACCGGTTTCCAGAGAGAGTGGCCTTTCTCACACGATTTACACATATATTTCCCACAGTCTGGACAGTAGCATACAGCTGGCGACTTGTCGTCCATCTCACAAAGTGTGCATGTTGGACACGTGATTTTCACTTCTTCCACGAGAGAACTCAGCGGTATGTTGGTTTGCAACTTATCCACATCTCCACTGGGCAGGGGCGTTTCTTTCCTGCATATAGGGCATGCTATAGTTTTCTTGTCGGATTGAGTTTGAGATATTCGTTGAAGACAGTCTTTGCAGAACGTGTGAGAGCATGTCAGTGATTTGGGTTGTTTGTAAAGAGTCAGACAGATAGGACACTCCAGATTCTGGCTGATGATCTGATGAAACGTTGCCATGGTGTCTATTTGTCAATAGCAAAAGAAACACAAAGTGGTAAAAACATCGATAAGTACCATAAAAAATGAGTTTAGCGTTTACCAGATAGAAGAGGCGAAAGTTCGTGCGAAACATGTTGTTAGAATGTACGCATTCTTAAAACCGAACGAAATAATGAAGCACGATCTAACAGACCAGTATGAATGTTACGTTTTTTTATTATTATTTTTGACGAGGATGCTTTTTTTTCGGGTTCAAAGAAACTTCATTATTTAGGATGGTTCATTTGAGTGGAGAAGGTCACATTAACGTAACTAGAGAGGGGCCGTCAAAGGCGGCAGACCCACGCCTTAAGTACAAAGTCGGGGTAAACATAATGTGCATTCGGTCATCTACCAGAATTCGGTCACTTAATTGCCAGTGTGCTTTATCACCAGCCAGTGAGTTGTACCAAAGATCGTACACTTCAGTGTACGATCTTTGGTTCTACAGTCACATCACACGCAAATCACATAATTTCACATACGGTAACACTCATTCACAACAGAAAAGTCCTTTAGTCTCCTCCCAAAATCCATCGAAAATCCCAAATTCCACCGTCAAGTGCAGAATCTGAACTTTTCAAGCGCGCGCGAATTAAGTCCAGTTTTAAGAGTATTGTCTACGCGACGGGTCGCCGAAAAACGGTAAAAATCGAGAAATACGCCGTTTTCTGATATTTTGATTATAGCAAGCCGAGAGTGTGATGATATCAAAGGTCGTATGAGTGTACGATCTTTGATGGTATCCACAAAAGCGCAAAAGAAAAACAAAATTTACGTACCCCCTAGGCAATTACCCCTATGATTAGTGTCTACGGGAATTATTCAATGCATGGGTTGAATGCAAATGTCTACTGCACCAGTACAAGGTCACCAACGAGCGCCGCAACGTCCCCGATGCAATTTTGTACCAACAGTGTAGAGCGCGATGCATTTTCAGCGGCCTTGCACACGCATTGACATTGAACGCGCATATCGTGCAGTGTGACTGCGACCGAGCAAATGCTCCTCCAACGAAAAAAATAATCAATGTTAATTTGAAAAATCATCAAAATACGGGCCAGTTTGTGACGACGGAGAATGAACTTTCATAAATCTAGAAGGACATAGTCCCTCAAACAGGCCTAAACGTAAATTTCGGAATTCTTACGAACATTTGAGCAGCGAAGTCGGATCGTTTGGGAGTTTAGGTTTTCGTATGGTAGCGGAAAATCGCAAAGTGAGAAATGGGAAATTTTCGGAGTGGTCACTATACCATAGGGTCAAAACTTCAAGGTCACACAGAATTTGCAAGGGTCAACCGATTGTCACCAAAATCTAATCGATTCTTTCCTGCCATTATCCAAACATCCCCTGAACATTTCGTGCAAATCCGTTTACCCGTTCTCTTGTTATCTTGTACACAAACAAACAAACAAACAAACAAACTAGAGAGGGGCCGTCAAAGGCGGCAGACCCACGCCTTAAGTACAAAGTCGGGGTAAACATAATGTGCATTCGGTCATCTACCAGAATTCGGTCACTTAATTGCCAGTGTGCTTTATCACCAGCCAGTGAGTTGTACCAAAGATCGTACACTTCAGTGTACGATCTTTGGTTCTACAGTCACATCACACGCAAATCACATAATTTCACATACGGTAACACTCATTCACAACAGAAAAGTCCTTTAGTCTCCTCCCAAAATCCATCGAAAATCCCAAATTCCACCGTCAAGTGCAGAATCTGAACTTTTAAAGCGCGCGCGAATTAAGTCCAGTTTTAAGAGTATTGTCTACGCGACGGGTCGCCGAAAAACGGTAAAAATCGAGAAATACGCCGTTTTCTGATATTTTGATTATAGCAAGCCGAGAGTGTGATGATATCAAAGGTCGTATGAGTGTACGATCTTTGATGGTATCCACAAAAGCGCAAAAGAAAAACAAAATTTACGTACCCCCTAGGCAATTACCCCTATGATTAGTGTCTACGGGAATTATTCAATGCATGGGTTGAATGCAAATGTCTACTGCACCAGTACAAGGTCACCAACGAGCGCCGCAACGTCCCCGATGCAATTTTGCACCAACAGTGTAGAGCGCGATGCATTTTCAGCGGCCTTGCACACGCATTGACATTGAGCGCGCATATCGTGCAGTGTGACTGCGACCGAGCAAAATGCTCCTCCAACGAAAAAAATAATCAATGTTAATTTGAAAAATCATCAAAATACGGGCCAGTTTGTCACGACGGAGAACGAACTTTCATAAATCTAGAAGGACATAGTCCCTCAAACAGGCCTAAACGTAAATTTCGGAATTCTTACGAACATTTGAGCAGCGAAGTCGGATCGTTTGGGAATTTATGTTTTCGTATGGTAGCGGAAAATCGCAAAGTGAGAAACGGGAAATTTTCGGAGTGGTCACTATACCATAGGGTCAAAACTTCAAGGTCACACAGAATTTGCAAGGGTCAACCGATTGTCACCAAAATCTAATCGATTCTTTCCTGTCATTATCCAAACATCCCCTGAACATTTCGTGCAAATCCGTTTACCCGTTCTCTTGTTATCTTGTACACAAACAAACAAACAAACAAACAAACAAACAAACATACGGAACCCTTTACATAACCCCCTGCCGATTTTCATCGGCGTGGGTAACAAACAAACAAACAAACATACGGAACCCTTTACATAACCCTCTGCCGATTTTCATCGGCGTGGGTAATGAGTGGTCCCGTTCTACGATGACATACAGGTGATGTAGAATGAATAATCTTGTCCGTCATCTCTCGACACCCTGATCGAGTTTCGAATATCATAAAAATATGAATAGCCACCCCTCTCTTTCATTTCGGTTGCTAAAGATATAAAAAGAAATTGATTAAGCAGGGCATTGTTAAATCATTACAAAGCACAGTCCTTAAGAGGTCAGACATTATTATTTCAAGTTTCATTTCATTTCATTTCATTTATTTCCACTTTCGTAATTGGTTTACAAAGTTATATACGCATGCCATGAAATGCCCTAACTTACCATCTCTTTGCACAAATAGTTGGACATTGATTTATTTGAAGTGGAGACAACGATGTGACCGTGCACCTCAAAACAAACATAAAGTCGCACACACTGATTTTGCGTGAGGACTGAAAATAAGTGAAATGGCTCAACCTAGCCGAACTTGACTTTTTCATATTTTCTGAAAGAGTGGGTCTTCTTTTACATTATGCTAAAATTTGGTATTATAAAACGGGCAGGAAAGTGTGTTTTCTTTAGCAGTTTATGTCGAACAATTTTGGTAGAATAGTGTGATTAGGTGTGTCTTTAGAATCCCTTTTTCATTTCTGAAAAACCTTGTCCACACTCTTCACTTTCAACTCTAATAACTTTTGAAAGGATAGTGCTACTGCTTTGAAAGTTGGCATTAATTATGGTATTAATTATGGACAGAATGTGTTAATGAGGCATATCAAATTTCAGCTTAATCTGATAATCCCTTCATTGTTGTTACTCTGGTGGTTTACTTCCTGTTTTTTGTCCCATTCATGGCACAGCCAGCACGGTTTAGTAAAGATTTAGCGCTTGAATAAACACTGTACTTCAGAGCCTCTTTTCTCAGTTCACACTTTTCCTGAGTTTGTGCTTTCTTTCCAATATTTAGACAGGTTAGGAGAGTCCATTTGATTTGAGTTATACATCATTTTAAAGCTTAAAGTCTGCTCTTTCAGAACCTGGTCTTAACTAAAAATTCATGTCTGGCGACTTTTTGTTTGTTTTGAGGTGCAGGGTCACATTTAGTTTTATTGTCATGCAGCATATTTGTTACATTCTTATTGATCTGTCGGTTTTTTCTGTTTTGCATAGTGTCAACTCTATTACAAATAAGGATACAGTATATTTTGTTTGACTAATCATGTTTACCTCAAATCAGCGAAATCATAACAGAAAAAAGAATATCTACCAGTACCAGACAAACAAAAAAGACTGAATTATCCAGTTATCATACATTATCTGTAACACTGTACGTGTGAGGCACAATCTTTAGGTAGATATACGAGTATGGATTGTATGCTTACCAAACACGCCGCACTTCCGGGTTCAATACTGCTAATTTAGGTCTGCCTCCGAGCTTACCATCTAATGTCTAATCAGCCTGTTGAAAGATCCTCTCACATATGAAATTGAATGTGGTCTTACTTTTAGACCCATATGAAATAAACTCATGAAGAGTTTGTTATTTTCGACAGAGGGAGGGATTACACAGCGCTCACAAAATGGCCGAGCAGTTTTCAGAGGGATGTTTGTATTCTTCGTGACCTTTGCTCTCACCCATTATATTTATAGAAACTGGTTTTCCCCATGCACATGTCAAACACTCTAGTGTGTATATGCCTAATTGAAATCACAGCGAAATCATGAACGTTCAACTTGCACATTGAGCCGTTCGTACATGATTTTGATATTCTGTCTTTCAGTGAACTGAGGGGATACTTTTTACGTATCACCATCCGAATTGCAATGGACTTGCAATCTATGCTTCGACGGAAAATGGCGCTGATCACCAAGTCTCATAAGTAGTCAATCTTAAATGTAAACTGCCTCCGCCTCGTAAATATTACACATTGACCCACTAGGCAGGGTGATATCTCATGTCAGTGGAAATAGAGAAGACGAAATACATGTAGAACCTTTTCAGCTCTTAGACTTTTGATGTGAACTAGTGCTGCCGTATAGAATTTATAAGCCTTGCTTTGGTAAATTCACACCAGAACATTTCGCATCACACATCAATGCATATCACTATGTGCAAAAGACTTTGATAAAATTATAGGAGGGGAAGCTTATCCATGTTTGGACAACTATGCCGGAAAACGTTCATATTCTTGAGCTGCAAGACATATGATTTTGTTTTATTTCTTTCGATTAACAATTCCCTTTCAGTTGTGACAATCTGGCAAGTATATGTTTGAAAATTATTTTTAACCGATCCCCTCTAGCAACAAGAATAGATGGGGATCGTTTTTATTCATATTTTGGTGCATAAAGTTAGAGAATTGACAATTAAATATTCAAAATGTAAACAAAATTTGTTGAATGAGAGAATCAAACAGTTGCAACAGAAATTTTCAGATTTAAGTGAAATGGTAGATAACAATGGAAAAAGTGAAGATATTCAAGAAATGAAAAATGTTCAGAAAGAATTAGATGAGATATATACGCACAAATGTAGAGGTGCATATGTAAGATCAAGAGAAAAGTGGATGGAGTTTGGCGAGAAGTCAACCAAATATTTTTTAAAGCGAGAAAAAATGAATGGAGTTAAAAAAGAAATTGATTGTGTTATTGAAGATGGTAAAAAAAATATTTTGTCAAAGTGAAATTTTGAAAAGTATGGTGAAGTATTATGAAAAATTATATTCTGATACAAATATTGTTGATGATAATGAATTAGATATTTATTTGAAAGGAACAAGGTTAAGTGAGTTAGATGAATTGGATGCAAATAGTTGTGAAGGAATGATTACAGAAAAGGAATGTTATCAAGCCGTTATGTCTATGTCAAATAACAAGGCACCTGGGTGTGATGGGTTAGGTATTGAATTCTATAAATGTTTCTGGATGGATATAAAAGATTTATTGGTTGAGAGTTTAAATGAAGCATATGTTAAAGGGGAGTTATCTGAAAGTCAAAAACAAGGAGTCCTCACACTTATATACAAAAAAGGAGATAAACGAATTTTAGATAATTGGAGACCGATATCATTATTAAATACAGATTATAAGATAATTGCTCGAGTTATGTCTCAGCGATTGCAAAGAGTTATTCATAGAATAGTTTCATGTGATCAGACTGGTTATATAAAAGGGCGTTCAGCTGTAGACAATTTGAGATTGATTCAAGATATTATTGATTATTGTCATGCATTTAAAAAGGAAGGTATACTTATTTTTTTGGATTTTCAAAAAGCGTTTGATTGTGTGAGTCATAAGTTTCTTTTGCAAGTTTTAAGAAGGTTTAACTTTAAGGAATCATTTATTAAATGGATAGAGGTTTTATATACGGATGTAATGGCAAAGGTTACTAATAATGGATGGGTTACAAATGTATTCAAAATCAAAAGGGGTATAAGACAGGGTTGTCCCCTATCAGCGTTATTATTTGTTTTAGTAGTTGAGGTAATGGCAACACGTATACGTTCTAATATGAATATACACGGTATTAGTATACCAGTTTATGAGGATCCGTCTTATGATGTTTTTGATATACGTATTTCACAGTTAGCTGATGATGCTACATTAATTGTTGACTCGGTAGAGTCGGGCAATATTGCAATGAAAGAGGTATTAGTTTTTGGTGAATATGCGGGGTTAAAGTTAAATTTTCAAAAAACAAAAATATTACCATTGAATATTGATATTAATGAAGTAAATTGTTTAGAAAATTTAGAATGGACAGAAGAGCCGGTTACATATCTTGGTGTTGTCTTGTGTCAGACAGAAAATGAATTTAATTGTTTGAATTGGTTAGTAAAAATTGAAAAAATTCAGCGAATAATAACAATGTGGAGAATGAGAAATTTAACGTATTATGGGAAAGTAGTTATTATTAAATCTTTACTTGTATCTCAGTTGATTTATCTTTCAACTTGTTATAGAATTCCTCAGAAATATGTAAAACAGTTGAATAAGATATTATTTTCATTTCTGTGGAATTCTAAAAGAGATAAAGTTAAAAGAGCGGTTGTAATGAATGGTGTTTTGCAAGGTGGGTTAGGAATGATTGATTTAGATGCAAAAATGAATTCACTTAGGCTTTCTTGGTTGCCGAAATTATTAGATACTAGTGATAAATCCTGGAAATATATATGTAAATTTTGGTTAAATAGAATCGGAGGGGTTTATCTATGTTTACATTATAATTGTTCAGCAACAGATATGATTTTATTGTGTAAAAGATATAAATTACCGGTATTTTATTCGGATCTTCTTTCTACATGGGCAAAAACACATTATACAAATATATTGCAGGTGACTGATATATCAAATGAAATCATTTGGAATAATACAAACATCAAGTATATGAATGAAGTTTTATTTAACAGATACTGGATTGAAAAAGGTATCATTCATGTTAAACAATTGATAGAAAATGAATCATGGAAAAATCATGAACGAATATATGAGACAATGAACTTGACTTCTTTATTAATATTGTTTCAATATGAAAGAATTAAAAAGGCACTGCCACAGGTGTGGTTTGATTATTTGTGTAAAAGGCAATGTACCAGAGATGTTTTGTTTAATAAAGAATTGTTTCAAATAAATACTGGAGATATGATTGAGTTGATAGTTTTAAGACAAAACAGTTTTATTCGTTACTGCTGGATGAAAAGAAATCCGACCTAAGTGTAATATACTTTTGGACAAAGACATTATATATACCTCCAGATTTTGATTGGAAGGTGTTATTTGATTTCAAGTTTGGAAAATTATTTAATAATAAAATAAAGCAATATAGTTTTAAGTTATTACATAGAATTTTGCCATTTAAAGAAAATTTAGTGAAATGGAGAATTATGTCTGATATGATTTGTAAGAAATGCAACGAAGTTGAATCGATCTGGCATGTCTTGTTACATTGCCCAGATACGAAGTTATATTGGGAAAAAATATCAAATTTTATATGCGCTTATTTTCATATTGATATCACTGTAAATGAACGAATGATATTAACAGGAATAGATGTAAGAGATAAATCTTTGATGTTGTTAAATTTGATATTAGTTTTGGCCCAATACACGATCTTTCGTTTGTATATACTTAACAATTATACCGCAAAAGCAACGAATGTATACGCATTATTGATTAACTTTAGAACAGAGCTCAATATGAATTTAAAATTTTTAGTAAAAAAAAACTTACTTAATTTCACGAAAAGGCAACTTCATGAATTAGAACAGACGTTGAATCACATAAATGATATTTGATTAACTGTGGATGCGGAAATTGATATGTTGAGGTAATGTCACACTTATGTAGTATTTTGGATATATTTGAAGTATGTAATTTCCAGAGGAATCGAAATTCATGTGATGATTATGATTTTGACAATTTATTGTTCTATGTTCGTATATCTTGTTCTCTGTATGTCTTCTGTGAACCTTTTTAGATATTTGAAATGAAATAAAGTCCCTCGAAGGAGGATAAAGAAAAAAAAAATATTTTGGTGCATCATTTTTGTGTTACTTATATATTTCAAGTAAACAATCGCACGTACTAATGGGAAGATATATCATATAAATAATTATCTATATTGTATACCTTATATTGTGCGAAAAACAATATGTTATAATAAAGGAAAGGGAAAAGGGGAGGGGTTTCAAGTCGATCACACAAACATACATACACAACGACACACATGCACACACTCATACACACACATAACAGCTTCACCATGAACGTTTGACATCGTGCAAACAAGCCTCTCAACAGTAGCAGTTTCTATCAACTTGTTAACAAGGAGTTCCCGTTATTGACATATCATACACTGCTACTAACAGCCACGCAGACAACACGCAAATTCACAATGTACTTGAACGAGTGAACGAGCAATAGGTTTACTCCTGTAAGAAGTTAGGGAAGAACATAGGGAGAATTCAACATGCTTTCATTTTTTCTAGCATAATATAAGAGCACTTTACTAGCCACTTGAAGGAACCAGGGGATAAATTACTACCCTTAGCACAGTATCAAGTTGATAGAATGTGTAATTTTCATGAAATATGAAGTTTTGTTGAATTATTTTAATGTTTCCTTTATATTGCTGTCCACACACGACGTCATGAACTCCGGTATATATATACTCATCTCATCCACCGGTTCTAACACAAAAACTTAAAAAAAAATCATAACTTTTGCATCGATGATCCAAGTTTTCTCAAGCTTTCACCGATGCCTTCTACTATTGTTGCTGCTTTCACTCAATCCACATTTCTCTTCGGGTTTTGATTTCCTTTAAAGAGACTGTACAGTTCTGGTTGAGGTGAGGATTTAGCATTTAACGTTGTCCGAGATATTCAGAAACCATTCTATGAAATGTCAGAGAGCATGTAATTCTAAGGGGAGTCAAAATTGTATTTGATGAAAATCGGTTTTCAAATTGCTGAGATAACAAAAAAAAAACAAAAAAAAAAACAAGGTCAACCAAGAAGATCCTAATAAAAGGCATGGCCTGACGCATTTTATTATTTCCACTTTTGTTGATGTCTCAGCCATTTTCATCACAAAAAGAAAGATGTTTAATCCTTTTTAGAATTACAAGCTCTTTCATATTTCATAAGAGGTTTCTCATTATCTCACTTAGGAATGTTATAAACCTGAATCTTCACCTCAACCAGTACTGTACAGTCCCTTTAAAATTGCACAGAAATGGATATTTATTTTTTCTTTATTTTATTAACTCATATTCAAATACATGGTGTCCAGTTCAAATACGTGATCTTCCACGGGGCCCTGTGTTTTACAACAAAGAATATTCGAACCTTCATATGTATAAGTCATAGACATAGAATAAAAGAACAACAAAGACATAAAGGTGATTATTGTTGTCATCTTTTTACATTATGTATAACTGAAAGGGGAAAAAACATATTAGTTCCTGGATATATACATAGGGTAGAAAATGAATATGTAAGAATAGAAGAATTATGGAATGGAAAAGGGATTGCGAGTGTGATGATATAGGAGTAGGGCGTGGGAAAGATTATCCCGTGATAGCCCGACGCTGCAAAGTCAATCTCTAAAAAAGATACACGATGTTAAAGAGTTTACTCCCGTGCAAATATTGTGGAATTAAGTTAGAGCATTGGAACTAGATACTTTGTACTTGATATTTTGGATACTTTGTACTTGATATTTTGGATAATTTGAAATCATTTTGCGAGTGGCCTCATAAAAAACAGAACGGTCTTGTTATTAAACAACACCAACAGCAACAACAACATCTTCAACAACAACAACTACAGCAGCAAGTATAACAGGTTTAGGTAGTTCAAGTAGTTAGGATTGGCAATGATATCAAATCGTTATGTAAAGTGGCACTACAGTTGCTGCTGCTGCCTATAGGCGAGGTTCCATGACAAAATTGTCAAAATATATAAATTTTATATATTTTTAACTTAGTGACCTTTTGCCACCAGAAATAAAAACAATCACAGGGAAGTAGACAATTTTAAAGGCGCTTAGTGTCAAGTGATTGCAACCAACAACAACAACAATAAACAATGCAGAAATGCAGAAGAACCAAAGAGTAGTATGGACACACCGTAATTACAACCTATACGGGCAGATATGCTTATGTCATTAAAGATACATCGGGTGAATTTCCATTGAACCCTCAAATGTTTCAGATCTCTCTGCAGTGAGAGGAGGTGGAGAGAGAGGCGGAGAGAGGGAGAGGGAGAGAGAGAGCAAAGAAGACTGCAGATATCGGTATGTAACACTGTGAATGAATGATCAGATTGCTTAATGTTACAATGACCGGCGATTGATAATAACGAAACACTGATATTGTTTTTTTGTTTTTTTAATGCAAAAAGAAACAATACTCTAGAATGCCAATGCATTTTAAATGTCCACCATTTTACAATTAATTTCTAATTGAATGAAATTCAATTCAATTCAATTCAATTCAATTCAATTCAATAGTTCATGTATTTCCTTAATCAAAGAAGAAAAAAGAACATGATTCAAAGCGGTACAAGTTGTCAATCTGTCTTTCATCCCTCTGATAAGGACAGTTTTTATCCAAATACAATATAGAATATATGCACGAATGATGTCATAAAGAAGAAAAAATGCACGTTGTCATGGCAACAAAGAAAAAGTAAGTAAACCTAACGATGGAAAACAGTGTTCCACTAAAAAGATCAGCTTGTAGGAAACACTGGAATCATAACAACAACAACACCAATTTTTGTATGTCAATGAAATGTTATTCATTTTAAATTTTCATAAGATACAGATAATGTACATAACCTCATTGATACATGATGCCGACACTATAAACAATACTTTCGTATTATTAGTTACTCATAGTGTTTCTCTTAGGCTCGAACCAGCAAGTGTGAGGGCTACTAATGAAGCAGTGATGGCTTCGACAGATGGCGCTGGAGAAGCACCTAGCGAGTCTTGTGATGACAGCAAGGCTGGTGGTAAGAGGCGAGGCATGTATGGCATCTATTCGACGGTATTGCTGGCCAAGATTGGACAATCCTATTTACATAAATGAACAACATACTTCCAGCCCCGTAGGGGCCAACAATGGACCCTAGCAGAACCCCGAGATTAAAGAATTTTTAAAACAAAGTAAAAAAAAAACTGTTTTAATACAAAACAAAAACTTCTTCAAAACATCGGATACTATGGGTGACTACAATTAGAATGTATCTAATTGACTTCTATGAATAAGGTACATTCAGGGGTAGCTCCATCGGGGCCAGCAATGAAAAAAAGAGGGATTTTTTTTTTTAATAGATTTGATGTCCTTTTTGAAAATACACGCTCAAATTCTCCAAAAGGAATACAAATAATATAGAATGTATTGATCGCCATGCCCCCTGGAGCCCTCAAATCTGCCCCACTCCGCATGTTTTCTATGTTCATGGGTAATGTTATGCAAAAATGCCTGGAAGGTGGTCTTAGAATAATCAGGTATAAGCCCGAGACCCCAGGTCTCTTGTTGCTGGTTTCTCCCGAAGAACGTCCCCCAAGCTTACCGTTGTATCATTTAGAGCATGAATGTCGCAAAAAAAATGTTGTAACTGACTTTTCTTTATTTTTGGAATGTTTAACAATCCTCATAAAATCTTCGACATGATTAAAGCCCTTATAAGTGTATGAATGTTCATGTGAGAAGGCATGATACATGTACAGGACAATCATTACATGTAAACTTCATTCAAAGTATATTCTAGTCACGTAGAATATCACACCAAAGATTCTTCTTCTTCTTCTTCTTCATCTTCTTCTTTTGGATATACTACTGCAGTGCAAAATGTCGTCTATGACAGTCCACGTTAAATCGCATTTAATATGTAAAGTCTGTTTGGAGTGCAGAAAGCTATCTCCCCACTCTCAAACTCTTGTAGATAGTACCAACTCAACATTTCCCTTCCTATACTAAAATCAATAATGAGATTGTGCATGTGCTTCAAATCACTCGTGTATCGATCGATACTGAAGAGGCCCTTGTCGTGCTTCACCCAGGCTACAATGACCGAATCATCTCTACAAACAGCTGGGTAGGGAATCATACCCTCCTTCTTCAAGACTTTCTCCTTCTTCCCCGTGCCATCAAGGCACACAGCAGTCGAGTCTTGTAGAATCAGTTTTTACCGTGTTGTTAAAGGAAAATAATTGCGATGGTCTATGTCCATCACACATCATACTCCTGACAGCCTTGCCACCCTGTGGGGTAAATACCTGGATCTTCATGAGTTCCCTATAACCCACGTAGATATTATCATCTCTATCCACAGTGAGACCACCATACCTTCCTTTATCCACCCTCATCGTCTCGAACGTGACGTCAAGCTTCTCCCACTGAGGAGTGTAGAGTGACACCTTGTTATTTATATCACGTACTACACTTCGGCTATCAGACAGGAATCCAATTCTCCTGACTCCGACATTCTTCAGCACGGTCTGCTGTAACTCGCCATAAGGGGAGTAGAGATGGATTCCACCATTATACGATCCCACTGCCATCTTACCGCCTGGTGAACGAGAGATACAGGACATGCAATTTCTGCTAGGGAGGTTTACGTTTGCTTTGACATCCCAGGGAAGTGAGACGTCACCTCCCTGGACATCCCACGTATAACCTTCCAACTTTCCTAGACAAAGTTCATTAACCTTCTCGTATCTACGGAATGAAATCTTCTGGGCTCGTTCTGTCACACCTCTCGGTGGTTGGTCATCAGGATCATCTCGTCCCAGAAAGCTTTTCAAGTTTTCGCACAGCGTGTCGTGTGCTATCAATGCGTTTTTCTCTAGTGGTACCTTCATACCGTTAGTTACCAGCTCTTCCATAGCGTTCATGTGACTGATTGTTCGCCGACTCTCTTCCTCCATGACTTGTAATTCCTTCTCGAATTTCTCAGACCATTGTTTCACTCGACTTCTGAGCTCTTCTCTACTGTCTGACAATAGCTGCATGTATTCCTCATACGTTGTGTCGATGTCCTCATTGAGCTTTCTAAACATAGTTGCTAATTCATTGCGTTGTGTCTCTATGAACTTGATATGATTTTCAATGGTCGTTTTCTTTGATTTGACTCCCCTTTTCAACTCTTTGATATTTTCAATCAATTTTTCCTCATAGATAGCTGCCTCTTCGATATCATGTCCTGCTTTTGAGTGTTTCAACATCACACACTTACAGCAGACGTATTCCCGACATCCAGTGCAGAAACACTCCTCATCATCATTAGGATGTTTCTTACATTTCCGTCGCATTTTAAGCGGAACCTTTCCCGAGAGCACCTCGCTCACGGACACCACTTCGTGGTTGAAGAACGGCTTCCACGTAGAGTGGCTTTTCTCACAGGCTTTACACATATATTTCCCGCAGTCCTGACAGTAGCACACAGCTGGAGACTTGTTGTCCATCTCACAAACTGTGCATGTTGGACTCGTGACTTTCACTTCGTCCACGAGGGAACTCAATGGTATGTTGGTTTGCAACTTATCCACATCTCCACTGGGTAGGGGCGTTTCTTTCCTGCATATAGGGCATGTTATCGTTTTCTGAGTTTGAGATATTCGTTGAAGACAGTCTTTGCAGAACGTGTGAGAGCATGTCAGTGATTTAGGTTGGTTGAAAAGAGTCAGACAGATAGGACACTCCAGATTCTGGCTGCTGATCTGATGAACAGTTGCCATGGTGTCTATTTGTCTAAAAGCAAAAGAAACACAAAGTGGTAAAAACATCAATACATACAATAAAAAAATGAGTTTAGCGTTTACCAGATAGAAGAGGAGAAAGTTCGTGCGAAACATGCTGTTAGAATGTATAGATTCTTAAAACCGAACGAAATAATGAAGCACAATCTAAAAGAGCAGTGTGAATGTTTTCTTTTTTCATCATTTTCGCTGAGGATACATTTCCGGGTTTAAAGAAACTTCATTATTTAGGATTGTTCAGTTGAGTAGAGGAGATCACATTAACGAATCGTGGGCCCGTCATACGATGACATAGAATAAAATCAGATGCAACTCGTTGATACTCTTAAAGAAGTATTCGTAAAACAATAGTTCAAGTTCAAGTTCAAGTTCATATTTATTCGTTTTTTCCACAATATAACACAAACATAAATCTCACTTTCTTAAGTGACAAAATCAATGCATACAATTGTACAGAGAAAACAACAATAATAGCAACAAAAAAAACACTAACAGTAGCGATACATTGCAATAGTTGCTAAGATAACGAAAGTGAAATAGTTTTCAATATATGCACTGTGTGAAAAAAACGGAGGGACCCACTAAAAAGACAGAGCTTGTAGAGTGTGGGCCCCTCTTTTATTAGAAGTCCGATGTAAAAATTGAATTGAAAACAGCAAAAAATCCGCACAAAAAGTTCGTCACAAAAAAGTTTGGCAGCCCACTAAGAGACAGACGAACAAACAGTTATATACATAAAACAACTACAAACAGAGCAATGAACATGCAACAGGACTGGGACAGCAATAAGACTACTTGTAGGAGGAAAAACAAGAAAAAAAAACCTGACTTGACGACACAAGAGGAAACAAGACTATAGCGTGATAAAGAGGTAACAAAATAGACAGGAATATGCAATACAGATGACGATCCTCGGAGGTTTGAGGAAGAAAAAGAAGAAGAAAAAAGAATATAGAACAAACCCTGCAACTGCGAAGTATAGGTTAAAGAAAATCTTATAATCAAGGTTTGAGCAATAGTTACAATAATAAAGAGAACGACAATGCCGATATTACGGATGAGTAGCAAAGTAAGCCTATAAACTAATCTGATTCTGCGAGTCGTCATTATAAGATTGTAAAAGAAAAGACTTTAATCTCCTTTTAAATGAGTATATAGATGGAGCAGATTTTAAATCATGATTCAGGGAATTTCAATAATTTGGTCCGGTGTAAATAAGTGTATTCTTTGCTAAAATCCTTCGAAGAAGTGGTAAATGAAAACTCGTTAGAACGTCGGGTGGGGAATTATGGAATGATTGATTTTTTTGAAACATAAAATCAAAGATAGGCGGGAGTAATTTGTTATCATACATATACATAAATTGACCTAAGTTAAATAAGAATAATTCGTTGATTTTCAATAGCTTATCACAGTCAAACAATGCATTTGTATGTGAACGTGTAGGAGAATTAGAAATGATACGGAGGGCTTTCTTTTGCAATAATAACACTCTATTCAGCAGTGTCTGATGAGTATTGCCCCAAGCTAAAATTCCATAATTAAGGTAAGGGAGTATCAAAGAGGAGTATAACACTAGAAGGGTCTTTTCATGCAGGAATATAAGATTTCAGTCTATTCATAACACCTATATTGCGCTGCACTTTAATAATGAGTTGCACTGTATTCAATTCAATTCAATTCATTTATTTTCTTTTTTTCCAACAAAACATAATACAGAATAAATAAAGAATTATGTCATAAACGTATACATTTGATACGACACACTTATAAAACATTTAAAGATACACTCATCAAAATATATATGGGTATTAGATTCGAGCATGCAGCTAACGTGGGGAGGGCTACTCTTTTAATCATGATCTTGTACATCTACTTATCAGCGATAACATCATCCAGTTATGTCATTTGTCATGTAAAAAGGGAAAAATCAATGAAAATGAGCGATATGAGAGATATCTTTATTAAGAATCGTGCGTCCATCAAGGTCCATTTGTCTGTTTGTATGTAGGTCTAATGGAACAAGAAGTCCTTCAATCTATACAATATGTATATATATATATATATGAAGAGTTTGTTTGCAAAAACCGATAAGTCCATTTTTGAAGATTTTGAAATAAGGTCTCTGTCATAAAGTACAAAATAATACCTTTTAAATGATATATTGGTCACTACATATAAAGGTACATTTTTGAAGTTATGGTCAAAGGAAGCAAAAATTTCTTATTATTCTCTATATTTTTCTTGACCTTTAACTGCAAATATCTCCATTTGACAAATATGGACTTATCGGTTTTTGCAAACAAAGTCTTCATATATATATATATATATATATACATATATGAGAGAGAGAGAGAGAGAGAAAGAATTTTCTTCTTTATTGCATGACAATAATGACTTCCTCAGTCTTGGAAGACCCGGAAGAACTTTCATCCACTTGTTTCATGCGTGAGGAACAGAGTATAGCACAGAGAAAATTTATGTTTTCGAATTGCCAAATGTCGAAATGGTGGAAGAAAGGGGTGAATAAAAGTAAATGAGTATGAATAAAAGGGCCTTCCAGCTCCTGTATGACTGAAGGCAGTCAGGTCTACAGTCACCTTTGATTCGATGTCCTTTCGTCTGAGTTTTATGTATACATGGAGAAAAGACAAACGCTCTTGCAGACAATGAGACAGATTTGACTGCCACGATTGGCTTCCTGTATACATTTCTAACCATATAATACTGTAACCAACCCAATCTTTATTTGAAAGCTTAAAGTTATCTTGTGAGGCTTTCGATGAGATGCTTTCATTATTTAGAGTAGCATCATTTTATCGGTGATTAGAATGCATCAACCTCAGTTCTGGATGACAGTCTCGAAGAGGTCTGACCTTTGCCAAGTTTATTTACTTCTCGAATAATGATTATACTTACGTGATATCTGTTAGCACAACATGTTTGATAACATTGTCAGACGTTAATCTATTTCCAGCGGAGACAATGATTAATATCTTTATTCTACAGCATATTGTAACATGTTGATTGATATGTCAATTTTTCTGTTTCCCTAACTTTCAATTGCATTACGAATATAAAAAAGAAGTGTGGGGTGGGACTTAACATGCTCACAAAATTACCAAAATCATGGCAGAAAACTATTCACCAAACAAACAAGGGTATACAACTTTGAACATATTCCGTGGTCATGCATTATTTGTAAAAATACGTGTCAGGCACAATATTTAGGAACACACGGAGGTAGGGGGCACGATTGTGGATATCATTTCGTATGTAAATGCTTACCAAGTTATGCTGTACTTCCGGGTCCAATATTGCTGATTTACGTCTCGTTCCGAATCAAATACAGACATAAACTTGCAATCTGTTGTCTAATCTCCCTATAGGAAATTGCGAACACATATTAGACTGAATGTGGTCTTAATTTCAAGATCCACGCACAAGGAATTAACTCGTGAAGAGTTGACTTTCCGTCACAGAAAGGTATTACACAGCACTCACAAAAATGGCCGGGCAACTTTCAGAGGAAAGTTTGTTTTCTTTGTGACGTTTTCGCTCAACCCTAACCCCTGATGAAAGCTGATTTTCCCCACATCTCAAACACTCTGTACCGTCTACCTGAAATCACAGCGCACAATGAATGTTCCTATTACACAGTAGCCTCTCGTATCAGGCGCGCCGGAAGCAGTTTTAGATTGGGGGGCAAACATTGGAGGGGGCTCAAGATTAGACCATGCATATGTTACACAATACACACACACACACACACACGCGCGCGCGCACACATCTATTATATATATATATATATATATATATATATATATATATATATATATATGTGTGTGTGTGTGTAAAGTGGCGTACGGTGGGTCGAAACATGGGGGGAACCATAAAGTAATTTTGACGGTCTGTATGCTTGTGCGTGTGTGCGTGAGCAATAATGGGACTACAATACATTACGGAATGTGATACATTCAACAACGCAGTCATTGAGGAACATTGTAAGTTTTCCTTACATGGATTATGGAATGACGGTGTGAAACGATCGACAAATTATATACTGTCAGCAACATAAGGTGAATGGCATAACAATAAAATGCGAGCGAGCGAACTTGAAAATTTTGATATTCTACAGTTTCAAAACTGGAGTTTTAATTGTAACTACATATTATTTCGCTTTGAAATAAATGGGGGCGCATCGCCGGGCGCAACTGCTAGCAGTTATTGGCAGCAACATTAGGAGAATGGCATAACAATTCCAAATTTCGATTACTTTTTTTTTTGATACGCACTGTACAATAAAGGAAAGGGATGTGAAGAGGGAAGTGGTTACAGGTGATGACGCACACCGAAACACAAACACTCATACATCCACACGCATATGACTCTAAATAATTGAGCTTCTATTTATTTTAACAAAAAATTGCATATATCGTTGAAACAAGACTTTTATTCAGTAAGCGCCACTGTTCAAGGGATCGTACAGTTTTGGTTGAGACGTAATTTCAGGTTTCTAAAATTTTTTGGTGAGATAATGAGAAACTTCTTATGAAATATTAAAGAGCATTTAATTCGATGAAGAATTCAACGTTTATTTGATGAAAATTGGTTTTGGAATGGCTAAG
Source organism: Diadema setosum (assembly GCF_964275005.1). Taxonomy (NCBI): domain Eukaryota; kingdom Metazoa; phylum Echinodermata; class Echinoidea; order Diadematoida; family Diadematidae; genus Diadema; species Diadema setosum. Next base: position 9,414,811 of record NC_092687.1, read on the forward strand.
CTATCCAAAAACGAGCGATTCTAATAAAGTGTGGGACCCACACTTTATTACGATCGCTTTGTTTTACTTTGTTTTTGGATGTTTCATTCATTCCAAACCCGATTTTCATCAAACAAACTTTGAATTCTTCTTAAAATGGTATGCTCTCTACTTATCATAAGTGTTTCTTGGTATCTCGCAAAAAGTTAAAAGCCCAATTCTCATCTCCACCAATACTATACTATCCCTTTAATTAACAAAGAGGTTCCGTTGCTTGACATATACGCTGATACACGACAACCCCACATACAACACGTAAATACACCATGTACGAACACTGATAAAAAATACTTCACAATCTGTATCTTGAGATCACTCTAATTTTATACATCACTAAAGTCCAGTAAAACTAAAACACAATATAAAAAATGTCAATCAAAACACATGGAAGCACGCAAAATACTACAGTAAAAAAAAAACCAAAACAAACCTGAGTTTTGTATACACTGGGTGTATGCATAGGATTCAGACTGTGTAAAGAGACAATTTATAAACAGAAACAAAAATAAAACCCACAAACTATAGAATTACACATAACACAACGTAGACATAAATGTGATTTTGTAGTCATCTGCTTACGTACAACTGAAAACATAGGTTCATGGAAATGTGTGGGGAAGAAAATTAATATGTAAGAAAAGAAGAAGAAATAATCAAATGAATTAGTATCGAATGGTAAAGGGATCATTTGTGTGAAAAGAGCACCACTTGGTGTGATTATCCCTGAATAGGACAACACTGCAAAGTCAGTCTAAAAAAAAAAACTAAAAGAATAAAAGCTTACTCCCTTGAAAATATTGTGGAATTCAGTCTAGGGCATTGGAGCTACACACTTTGTATTTGGTATATTTTGGATAATTTCGGTATGCTGCGAGGGGCCTCAGAGAAAGCAGAACATTCTTGTTTTTGATTCGATTTGATGTTGGTTTTTTAAACAAACATGCAAAGTAGTAGCCCGAAGGCTAAACTATAATGAATCACATTTAAAAACATACATTGTATGAACATTTTAACAATAACAAATACCGATTACATTAACATAACAAATAAACAGCATCATGTCAAAATGATAAACGATTCTGTGTCATTCATTGCATTGCTGATGTGTTTTGTTTTACATTGTAAAGGCAATGAAGAAACTTACTTTGTTAACAATTAATGTTTATGTATGGATTATGTGACCCTGCACCTCAAAACAAACAAAAAGTCGCCAGACATGAATTTTTAGTTAAGACCACATTCTGAAAGAGCATACTTTAAGCTTTAAAATGGTGTATAACTCAAATCAAATGAACTCTCCTAACCTTTCTAAATATTGGAAAGAAAGCACAAACTCAGGAAAAGTGTGAACTGAGAAAAGAGGCTCTGAAGTACAGTGTCTATTCAAGCGCTTAATCTTTACCAAACCGTGCTGGCTGTGCGATGAATGGGACAAAAAAACAGGAAGCAAACCACCGGAATAACAACAATGAAGGGATTATCAGATTAAACTGAAATTTAGCATGCCTCATTAACACATTCTGTCCATAATTGATGCCAACTTTCAAAGCAGTAGCACTATCCTTTCAAAAGTTATTAGAGTGGAAAGTGAAGAGTGTGGGCAAGGTTTTTCAGAAATGAAAAAGGGATTCTAAAGACACACCTAATCACACTATTCTACAAAAAAATGTTCGAGATAAACTGCTAAATAAACACACTTTCCTGCCCGTTTTATGATACCAAATTTGGGCATAATGTAAAAGAAGACCCGCTCTTTCAGAAAATATGAAAAAGTTTGGCTAGGTTAACCCATTTCACTTATTTTCAGTCCTCACGCAAAATCAGTGTGTGCGACTTTATGTTCGTTTTGAGGTGCACGGTCACATATATAATTATGACACCAACAATGTATAATAATAAATGCGGAATGAACAACGATATAATGCAGGAACCATTACAATCAATCAATCAATCAGTCAATCAATCAATCAATCAATCAATCAATCAATTAATCAATCAAACAATCAATTAATAAACAGTTCATACCAATTATTACACAAAATACATTACTTTAAAATGATAACCACAGTAATCAACGTACTCGTAATACGCACACGCACACACGCATTGACAAACATGCATTATACATGCACACACGTACACATGTACATCACATCCACATGTCTATACAGACAAACCATATACTCATCTCATGATGAATTATAAAACAGCAACAACAACATAAAAACCAATAACAACAAGAATAACTGATTTACGTAGTTTAATAAGTATTTAGGATTGGCAAAGATGATTTAAAATCGTTGTGTCCAGTGGCACATCAGGTGCTTCTATAGACATGGTTCCATGACAAAGTTTTCAAAAAATATTCTTTTGTCCAAAGAAATATACAAAAAATACAGGGAAGTAGAAAATTGTAAAATATCAGGTGATTGGAAGTGTGCCTGCTTGTACGAGATCGGTACGAGAATGTACGAGAATGATAAATCACTCGGACTCGGGTTTCTACGGGAGTGTCGTAATCTAATCTTGTCTTCTTTCGTCGCAACTCACTCCAATCCATTTCACTCCGTGAAAACTGTGACAGAGAATGATATAAACAAAGGCATATAATTAATACATGTGTTAACATACTGGCATAAATGAATGTATGTATAGAAGGATAAAAGGCACTGTTTGTACCAATAAATGCATCTTATAAGTTAACACTCAGCATCTGGCTCTTTACTTGTGTGTCTTGTTTGCATTTATCTGACTCGAACCTCAACTCTAGCTATATCGTTTCCATAGTAAACCTTTGCTTTCTCTCAGAAAACTCTATCATTATCAGTGACACCGATATTAATGAATGAATGGGAATTTCTTGTCCCGATTTAACTCATATCAGTATGACTTGAATGAGCCCTTAGTAAACTATCGCAATCCTTTACGTCCTTTGTTTGAACAAGTTTCTTATTAATATTCATATGGTAATCCTTTATACTAAATCATGCATCTTTCACTCGAGATACCAATAAGTCAATATTACTTGTCTCTTTATACATAGATGAATATTCATGATTTAGGAATCAGAGTTGCCAAGTAAGGGTAGCACCAAATGTTTCAGCATTGGCAGCTGAAAATGTTATAAAAATAAAATAAACCTGTAACAGCACCATAAATTACCTTTGAAGACCAAAACTTCATTACAGCCTTCATAATTTTTCTCAAGTTTAGTTAGAATAATTTCAGTGCTGTTTTACTTGGCAGCCTTGACATGTACAATCTAAACAAATAGCTGTATGTGACTTTGGCTTGACCTTGAGCCTGATTCATTTGACATTCAACTTTAATACATACACAAGCGTGTTCTCCAATTGAAGTAGAAACTTTCAACTACAGTGTATCTAGGTTTTACCAACCAAAACTGCAAGTGCTGTTGCATAATCGTGTTCTTACACTGTATCTAAATTTCTGTAATGTACAATGTACATAAGCGTACTTCGGTCAAGCGGAGCACACACGCATTCAGCGGTACACATTCTGTCACTGACTACGGTAACATTGCACAAATGATAGCCAAATTTATACATCTTTAGAAACATTTTTTCAACAAATACTTTAGAAAGGAGTAAATTACTGACCTCCGTGCCTATATTTGTCGCTTTGGATTTACCAGGATTCAGGATTCTCAAGATAATCCTGGATTTTCTCGTTGCAAACAGGGCGAGTCGTTCATTGCGACATCGCGAATTTCAGTCTCCGTAGATGGCGCTGTGAATTATCCGTATCTCGTAATTTGCAAGATAATTAAATTGATCAAACTTTACAGGAAGTATACAACAACAACAACAAACATAATGCAGAAGAAACAAAGAGTAGTATGAACACACCATAATTACGAATTATAAAGGTAAACATGTTTTCTTTTTTTATTTGATTAAAGATACATCGGGTGAATCTACACTGAAACCTCAGCTGTTTAAGGTCGAGGAGAGAGATGGAGAGACAGAGAGGGAGAGTGAGAGAGAGAGAGGGCAAAGAAGACTGAAAGTAATGGTAAGTAACGTGGTGCATGAATGATCAGATTTCTTAATGTTACAATGAGGGTTGATTATTCAAAAAAATAATTGAAATTCCACATATGGAAAAAAAGTAAACAAGATATACAATAGAATGTAAATGCACTGTAATAACAATATTTCGTTATCAATGTTTAATCGAATTACAGGTATGCACAAGTTGCCGTTTTGTCTTGACTAATTACAATAATCCTTTTACAAAGTTTCGACACTAACCTGTTTCTCTGGTGACACTTTCGAGCCACTTACATCTTTAATTCTGAAATTTTAGTGGCCCGAAAAAGTGCCCCCCCCCCCCAAAAAAAAAAAAAAAAAGAACATAGCAATCTGTTTTTAATCTTCATTGCCCGATCGGGCCATCAAAGGATAACCTTTTTTTTTTGACATTTGGTGGTCCGACATTAAATTTCAGCGGGCCACCTTGGGTTGAGCATAGCTGCTGCTTCCCATTATACGAAGTGTGTTGCACAGGACCTTCGTACAGGATATCAGTAAAATGGATCTGTATGAACAAAGTGAACGGTTTTTTTTTTTTACCACCAACACTACGCAACTTTCTTTAAATTACAGAATGATACTATATTGGGTGTAATAATTCAAGTTTAATAACGTCTTTGAAATACATCCCAAGATGAACATCAACAAGTTTGAAGCCAGCTGCATTGTATGAAGACTTTTATCGCAAAACAACCTAACTCCATTCTTGTTTGTGATTAACCTGCTAAACACAAATAGAATAATCAGAAAAAAATACAGGATATTTTTCAACATAACTTCATGAATATTCCTTGTTTAGCCTCAAGTGAGGTATTATAGGAAAGGTTTCATTTTGCTCTATCTGATGATGGACGTACTTTGAAATGTTTACAAATGGTGTCTAGCTAATTTTCCAATAAAACTCTTCATATTATTTTTCTTTCAAGCTATGAAATCTCAGCGATTGCTCTGGTGAAGTTGGACGTACAGCTGTATAGTCGTACCTATTCGATCACATTTTGCGATAAATGATGTGACATCAATTAAACATAGTTGTAATTCTTTGCTTTGAATAACTATACTAAGGCATTCAGGTAACATCAATATATATTTTTGATCTTGTTCATATACATGTACAACTTCTCGATCATCCTATTTGATCTACCACAATATCAGAGAGATGCGGCACCTCAACACCCCTTCGTTTCAACGAAGTGACGTCAGTGGTTTGATATACGTGTCACAGTGAACGTGACAATTTTGAAATCCACACTGCTCTGTTTTGCTTATTTTTAATAAGTTGATGAGACTAGTATGTCAAACACATGTTTATTGGATTGCAACCAGGAGTAAACACCTGTATTGTGTATGAGTAGTGCCATTGATGGTGAACATGCTCAAGTGCCATTGATGGTGAAACTAATTAACATGATAATGATTGAAATCTGTATGTCAGTGTAGTGAAGTCCACACTACACAGCATAGAGACTTGGTAATGCAGGTGTATTGAGAACTGGTTCTGGCTGGTTTGAGGTTGGCCATTTGGTTGTATCTTGGTAGAGGAGTGTATTAGAAGGAGTCAGACACACCCTAGCTGCCATGTTGAGTGGACAGAGTTCTCCAGAGCTGGGGGCACGTCCGGGAGACAAAACATGCCATGTACGATCACGTGGGTAGTAGGACAGTGAATACTTTGTTGGTCATAGTACTTTTTGGTTTACTTACACATACCCAATTGTGTTGTAATTTTTCTGGGGTCAAAGTTGTATCATTCAAGATGGATGTTGGCCAAGCTGTTAGAAGCTGGAGAGAAGCTTGGTCTGAGTGGTCAAGAGTTGCAGAATTTCATTACAGATCAGCGAAATAGAGCTAGAGATGAACGTGCAGAACTGTTACAGTTAAAGAAAACTGAAAATGAAACTGCTCAATTGAATTTGAAAATTGTAGAAAATCAGAAAGAGTTGAATTCTGGTGTAAAGTCAGAGGTAAATAGATCTTCAGTCAGACACACCCTAGCTGCCATGTTGAGTGGACAGAGTTCTTCAGAGCTGTCACACGGTACAGTCTACTTTGCAACATGTACAGTAATTGGTCTGAGAAGTTTGATTTAAGCAGCTGTAAACTACTGCACAGGGTTGAGGAAGGCTGCTAACCTGCCAGCAGAGTTGGAGCTGGTTTTGCAGTTTGTAAGCTGTATTCGAGCAAATTTTGGTCACCATCGGTGAGTTTTATCTTGACTTTGTTCTTCACTAGAGACAATGGACTAGGTGAAAAACAAGGAATTTATAAGTGAATGTACAAGTGACAGCTCGGGAGAACTCTGTCCATTCAACATGGCAGCTAGGGTGTGTCTGACTCCTTCTAATACACTCCTCTACCAAGATACAACCAAATGGCCAACCTCAAACCAGCCAGAACCAGTTCTCAATACACCTGTATTAGGCTGTGTTCACATAGAAGTATTCGGTATTCGGTATTCGGTACTCGGTATTCGCTATTCGAGCACCGAATACACCATCACCCGCACCGTCAACTCACCATCCCATGCAGTGAGGATTTCTTCCTCCTACATCCCAGCAAATCTTATTAACAATTTCTAAACTGCATCAGAATGTCAGTCTACATGCTTATTTTTGCTTAAGGGCAAATCCAGACCAAAAGTGTCATTATTTCATAAACGATTCTGCAAGAAAATCGAACAAGTTCGATTCCCACTTTGCTATACTTTTCGCAGCTATTCGGTACTTTCGAATAGTGCCCTCCTATGTGAACCGGTGTGAGGAAATCCTATCGTTCGATTCAAGCTATTCGCGTGCCCTCGAAAAACGAGCCCGAATACCCGAATAGTATACTTCTATGTGAACTCAGCCTTACCAAGTCTCTATACTGTGTAGTGTGGACTTCACTACACTGACATACAGATTTCAATCATTATCATGTTAATTAGTTTCACCATCAATGGCATTTGAGCATGTTCACCATCAATGGCACTACTCATACACAATACAGGTGTTTACTCCTGGTTGCAATCCAATAAACATGTGTTTGACATACTAGTCTCATCAACTTATTAAAAATAAGCAAAACAGAGCAGTGTGGATTTCAAAATTGTCACTTTCACTGTGACAATTCGTCACTGTTTCCTAATTTTCAAATGAGAAATAATCTATTTACAGACATTGGAAAGAAAAGAACATTATCGAATTAAAATGTGGACGAAACAGAAAGTGAAGAAGAGAGATAGAGATGATGCTGATAGAGGTTGGGTGAAATGAAAAGGTTAAAGAAAATTGTGAGACAAAATTTGATTTCGTTTGGATAATATCATGTGTGGTGATCTTATGGAAAAAAAAAGAAGTTACAATTTTAAGTTCACTCGTTGCAAACAGTCTTTTTTTAATTTAGGCAAAACAATAATTGCATTTCATCTTTCCCTACTAACAACAACACCACAGTTGTGTTTTGAAATGGAGAATTATCATGTTCTCTGTTCCCTGGCTGATCACCGGGCTGCGTGTTTCTACACACAATATGGGCGAGTGTTCGGATACAGGAGAATAATATTACTCTTCACTCCCATATTTTAATCCTGAGATGGGCAATGATTGGATGTATTTTTTTTTTTTTTTGGTTCACGAATGCCAATACACTGCTGGTCATTGACAGAATATGATACCTCGATGATACTGTAATTTCACTCAATACACCATTGAGCATGATAACACATGAATTCGAACAGAGCAAGTTTGATTCAATCACAAAACAAATCGGCCAGTTTGTCTCCTAATCACCGGGTCAACGTACATAGAAAAAGAAATACATAGCAGCGATTATAGAGAATTTCATTGCAATTACTTGTCAAATTGCCCGACATTCAACGTAAGTAATTACCGAATTGATCAGTGTTCGATCATGATAAAAAAGCATCATAGGCAAACATACTCGTGCAGTGGACAGACGTCTTATCCACTAGACCAGCGAGCTTCCCTACCGTTCGACAGCAAGCGGTGGTTTCAATCTTTACAGCATGCAATGGCCAATACATATTTATTCAAATTATTGAAATTCTTGCGTCGAGATGTTTCTATTGCAACATATTGACAAATTGCCATACATCGATGCAATTTGAGTAGAGGATTTCAGGGTTTTTTTTTTGTTTTTGTTTTTTTTGCAAACTCTATTAGATTTTAGATATTGTGATAACCTGTTGCGCCGAGTAAGCTGATTCCGCAAGAATAAATCAACAGTTCTCTTTACTATGGCGTGCTATCTTTCGATTTCAATGTTGTCACCTGAAAACAATCTTCTTGAGTATAATTCTCTGTTCGTTATCATTTTTTTTTTTCGGAGGGGGGGGGGGGAGCGCTCTAAATTGTTAGGGGTTGTATTTTTTTTTTTTTTTTTTTGGGGGGGGGGTTCATTTAAAATTCAGGGGCCCGATTCATATAACTTGTCATCAGTGTCAAGTTGTCATAGATGTGACAAGCTACTGAAATCCGTGCATCTGATTGGCTGAGAAATTTGTCATAGAAATTTGGCAGTTGTCACTGATGACAAATTCTATGAAACGGGTTCCTGGTCTATATACGAAATCATTAACCGCGTTTTGAATTCTCCCTACACTGCATTTCGGTGATGACATCATTATGTGAGTGAGGTAAAGGTAGAGAATACTCCGGAACTCCAGTAACCGGTCATGTACATTATACATATTAACACAATGTAACAGTTGTCTTTATTCGATAGCATGAAAATATCTACCCATAAGGACCTATAAGCAGATAACATGTAGTGAATTCTTTTAACCAAGCATACAGCAATCAAACTTAACATGGATTTTGACTTGGAAAGAGTCCGGAAAACATTTGCACCAAATGAAAGGAACCTTTACAAATAGTCTTCTCTAGAAGTACAAGTGATAATCTAAGTAAGTGCTATATGAATAAGTAGATTGGTAATTGTAGTTCCATATAATACTCCCTGGAGCCCTCAGAGCTGCCCCGCCCACTTTTAATGTTCATCGGTAATGGCATTCAAGAATGGTGGTCTGGTTATGCTCAGGTGAGTGTGAGACTCTACCCCCCCCCCCCCCCGTCTTTTGTTGCTGATTTCATCTGAGGAGCATCCCGAAGTTTACTGATGTATCATTTAGAACACTAATATCGCAAAACAAATGTTGTAACTGGCCCTGTCTCATTCTTGGAATTGTCATTCATCGACAGGAAACCATAACTTTTTGACATGATTAAAGTCCCTTTGAAGAGTATAAATATTAACATGTGTAGGCGGGCACATGGGCAGCCCAATTCTACATGTGAACTTCTTTCGAGGTGTATTTTAGTCACTTAAAACATAACACCAAAGATTCCTTCTTTCTGACATACTACTGCGTAAATGTCGTTTATGACAGCTCACTTAAATGGCATCAAGTATGTAAAGTCTGCTTGAAGTGCAGAAAGCTATCTCACCACTCTCAAACTCTTGTAGATTGTACGAACCTGGATATGGACATTGTATTTTGAAATCAGTGATGAGATTGTGAGTGTGCTTCAAATCACTCGTGTATCGATTGATACTGACTAGACCCTCAGAGTTGTTCACCCAAGCTATAATGACCGAATCATCTCGACAAACAGCTGGGTAGGCATCCGACATGATCACGTCCCCTTTCTTCAACACATTCGGCTCCTTCCCCTTACTATCAATACACACGACAACTGATGCATGTTTCACTATCAGATTCCCTGTGTTGTGAAAGGAGATTATTTGGCACGGTCCATATCCACCATATTCATCAAACATTATATCTCTGACAGCCTTGCCACCCTGTGGGGTAAACATCTGGATTTTACCGAGTCCCCAATAACTAACGTAGATATTATCATCTCTATCAACAGCTAGATCATCATCCCGTCCTCCATAATAACTTATCGTCTCGAACGTGACGTCGAGCTTCTCCCATTGTGGAGTGTAGAGTGACATCTTGCCATGTACATCACGTACAACACTTCGACCATCAGACAGGAATCCAATGTTAGTGACTCTGACATCATTCAGCATGGTCTGCTGTAACTCGCCATCAGGGCGGTACAGATGGATTCTGCCGTTCAACGAACTCACCGCCATCTTACCGTCTGGTGCACAAGTCATACAGCCCATGCTTCTTCCGCTCGGGAGCTTTACTTCTGCTCTGACATCCCACGTGTAACCTTCCAACTCTCCAAGAGAAGGTTCATTGACCTTCTCATATCTACGGAACGAAATTTTCTGAGCTCGTTCTGTCACACCTCTCGGTGATTGGTTGTCAGGATCATCTCGTCCCAGAAAGCTCTTCAAATTCTCGCACAGCGTGTCGTGTGCTAACAAAGCGTCTTTCTCCAGCAGTTCATTCATTCCATTAGTTACCAGCTCTTCCAAAGCGGTCATGTGACTGACTGTATGCCGACTCTCCATCTCCATCTCTTGGAATTTCCTCTCGAATTTTTGAGACCATTGTTTCACCTGGATTTTCAGGGCTTCTCTTCTGGCTGACAATAGCTGCATGTATTCCTCATACGTCTTATCGATGTCCTCATTAAGCTTTCTCAGCATAATTGCTATTTCATTACGTTGTGTCTCTATGAAATCGATATGGTTTTCAATGGTTGTTTTCTTTGATCTTACTCTTTTTTTCAAGTCATTGATATTTTCCATCAATTTCTCCTCATGGATTTTGAGTTTTGCTTTTGAGTGTCTTAACATCCCACACTTACAGCAGACGTACTCCCGACATCCCGTGCAGAAACACTCCTCATCCTCGCTAGGATGTTTCTTGCATTTCCGTCGCATCTTAAGCGGAACTTTTCCCGAGAGCACCTCGCTCACGGGCACCACTTCGTGGTTGGAGAACGGTTTCCAGATAGAGTGGCCCTTCTCACATGATTTACACATATATTTCCCACAGTCCTGACAGTAGGACACAGCTGGTGACTTATCGTCCATCTCACAAACTGTGCATGTTGGATTCTTGATTTTTACTTTGTCCACGAGAGAACTTAGCGGTACATTTGTTTGTAACTTCTCCACATCTCCACGAGGCAGGGGTGTTCCTCTCCTGCATATAGGACAATTTATAGTGTCCTTGTCGGACTGAGTTTGAGATATTCGTCGAAGACATTTTTGGCAGAACGTGTGCGAACATATTAGTGACTTAGGTTGGTTGAAAAGATTCAGACAGATAGGGCATTTCAGATTCTGGCTGATGATCTGGTGAAACGTTGCCATGGTCTCTATTTCTCTGATAGCAAAAGAAACACAAAGTGGTAAAAAACATCGATAAATACCATTAAAAAAAGCATTTACCTAATAGAAGAGGCGAAAGTTCGTTCGAAGCATGATGTTAGGATGTATGCATTCCCAAAACCGAACGAAATAATGAAGCACTATCTAAGATACAAGCGTGAATGTTTTCTTTCTTTTAATAATATTTACTGAGGATGCTTTATTTTCGGGTTCAAAGAAAGTTCTTTATTCATGGTTCATTTGACTGGAGGAGATCGGATTAACGTATTGAGTGGGCCGGTCGTACGACGACATAGAATGAAAGTAGATATTACTCGTTGATACTCTTAAAGAAGAATTCGTAAAACAAGAATGAGTTGTATTGTATTGCAACACTCATCAAAGTATATCAGGTTAATGTTAAAAAAAAATATATATATATATATATTATGTGAGCGAAATGAGAGACGATAGAATCATATGTCAATGAATGTAAATTTACCTGTTTGTAGGTAGGTCTATTAAGTGTAACAAGGTGTCCTTCAATCCATACAAAGTAACTTTATCCTCGGAAGATAGTATTATAGATTTTTTTTTTTTTCATTGCATAATGAAGATACTGGTTTCCTTTAATGGCAGACACGGAAGGCCGCAAGTACGTTTTTTCATTTATCATATATGTTAGGAACTGAGTTAGGCAAAGGGAAAATATTTTTTCGGATATTCCAGTGTCAAAATGGTGCAAGAAAGAAGTAAATGAAAGGATATGAGTATGAATGAAAGGGCCTTTAAGCCCCTGTGTGAATGAAAGCAGCCAGGTCTACAGTCACCTTCTAATCGATGTTCTTTCGTCTGAGTTTTATGTATACATGGAGAAAAGACAAACGCTCTTGCGACAATGAGACAGATTTGACTGCCACTATTGGCTTCCTGTATACCTTTCCAAACATATAATCCTGTACTCAACCCCATCTTTATTTGAACGCTTAAAGTTATCTTGGAGGCCTTCGATGAGATGCTTTCATTATTTAGAGTAGCATCATTTTATCGGTGATTAGAATGCATCTGTCTCAGTTTTGGATGGCAATCTCGAAGATGTCTGACCTTTACAAGTTCATTTATTTCTCCGATAATGATCCTACTTCTTAATCTCTTAGCACAAATATGTGATAAGATTGTTAGACGTTGATCTATTTACAGCAGAGACAATGATTAATATCTTTATTCTACAGCATATTGTTACATGGTGATTGATATACCATTTTTTTCTGTTTGCCTAACTGTCAATTGCATTACGAATATAAAAAGAGGTGTGGAGGTGGGACTAAACATGCTCACAAAATCACGAAAGTCGGGGACAGAAACCTATTGACAAAAGAGAGAGAGAGAGAGAAAGAAAAAAAAACAGGGGCATACAATTTTGTGCATATTCAGTGGTCATGCGGCACGATTGTGGATATCGTTTCTTATAATGGAATACTTACCAAGTTATGTATCAAATGTTATTTTGCCTGGGAGGCTATCTAAAGAATTACTAAAAAGCATAACTTTTGTTTTTTGAATATCTAATGACAATTTGTTTGCGTATATCCATTGTATGACCTTTATCAATTCTTCATTGACTGTTCTTTTTAAGATATTGTGGTCAGGGTGGGAAAAAAAAGATTAGAGTCATCCGCGAATAATATGAATGATAGTTTCTCCGAGGATCTATGAAAATCATTGATATAACTAATGAATAACAATGGGCCTAATAAACTCCCATGTGGAACACCACGTGCAATTGTTTTACTTTGAGAGTCAAAGCCGTTGACATGTACAAATTGGGATCTTTCTGATAGGTAACTCGTGAACCACTCCAAGGCCTTTCCACGTATTCCATAATGAGACAGTTTGGCGAGAAGTATTCCGTGGTTAATCGTGTCAAAGGCCTTGGAGAAGTCCAAGAAGATACCTATTGTGTGTGAAAGTGTGTCGAGTGCGTGTGTGACTTTGTCGATGAGGGCAAGTAGTGCGTGTGTTGTGCTGTGATTTTCCCTGAATCCAAATTGAAAGTTTGAAAATATGTCGCAGGTTTTAAGAAAACGTACTGTCCTAATGTAGACTATTCTTTCAAGAATCTTAGAAATAGAAGATAATAAAGATATGGGTCTATAGTTATTGACATCATCCTTCTTCCCTTTCTTATAAATAGGAATTACTTTCGCAATTTTCATGCTATTTGGCACATGGCCAGTTGCAAGCGATGAGTTGATGTACTAAGGGATCCACTATTTGAGGAATTATGTTTTTTATCAAATAGTTGTCAATTCCATCGTGGCCAGGACTTTTACCTTCTTTCAAATTGGCAACAATCTTTATTATTTCTTCTTTATATGTTGGGTCAAAAAATATAGTTTTGGAGTTAGGTGTATCTAAAAAATCACTAAAAGATTTACTAGAAAGAGGAATATTTTGAGAAAGATTTTTTCCAATTGAAGAAAAAAAGTCATTAAAAATTTCAGCCATGCCAGCGGGAGTGTTACTGGAGGCATTGCCCCACCGAACTTCAAAAATATTAGATGAATTGTTAGGTGTATTCATAGCATTCTTTAATGTTTTCCATGTGTTTTTGATGTCATTTTTATATTTGCTTATCTGATTAACATAAAAAATTCTTCTGCGTACGCAATAATTTGATGAGTGTGTTTTTGTATGAAACATTTTTTCTTATTTTTTTTTTCAGTGGGATTACATCTATATTTATAAAACAAATTATTTTTCCTATTTATAGATCGTAATATAGACTGGGTTATCCACGGGAGTCTTGGAATTTGCTTATATCTATTTTTTATGTTACGCAGGGGAAAATGGTTATCGATTTCGTAGGTAAGAGTAGATATGAAATAATCATAAGACAAATTGACATCGGTAGTGTTGTATACAGAAGACCAATCGAGTTCTTTTAAACTGTTTTGGAGACTTGAAAGATTATCTGCAGTAATCTTACGACGCTTATAATAATTATTTTGTTTATTCAGTTTAATTGGAACCTGAGCAAATATAGGAAAATGGTCAGTGATGTCTGAGAGGACGATACCAGACTCAGGAAGTGGAAGAACATTACAAAAAATGTTGTCTATGAGGGTAGCCGATTGGCTGGTGACACGGGTAGGCTTGGAAATTAATGGTAAAAACGAAGCAGACATTAATGTTTCTATAAATTCTTTTGAACTGTTTTGGGAGTTACATTTCATGAGATCGATATTAAAATCGCCCATCAGAAATGTATCTTTAATAGATATCATGGGATTTTGTACAAAATCCTGCAAAACTGTCAAAAAATCATTCAAATTCGACCGAGGGGGCCTGTAAATTACACCAATCATAATGTTTTTTCCATGTGGATTTATCAATTCAATAAAAAGGGATTCCAGTACATCGCTCATAACACTAATCTCCTCATGTATAATATATTTAAATTTTTTCGAGATGTACAAACCAACTCCTCCACCAACTCTCTCATTTCTATTTCTAAATACAAATTCGAATCCGGGTAAAGAAAATAAATGACTGATATTAGAGTTCAGCCATGTTTCTGTTAACCCTATGATGGAGCAAGATTTATGATCTGGGTTTTCTAAGAGTAAGCGCAACTTATCAAAATTTTTATTGATACTGCGTATGTTAAAGTGAGCTAACAAAAATGTTTCATCAACTGTATTCGTGATCCGATTTTTATACTGATTTTCGGTCAAATAAACACACGATGGACTCTGGACTGGATCATTTGAGTCAAAGTTATATTTAAATTCTTGTGCTGAGGTATTGTATTTATCGGATATGTAATCTTCATATAAACTGGAGATAATATTTGGATGATCAGATTCAGAGTGCCTTACTGTGTTATAGAATTCATCATTATTCAAGGAATTAAAAGCAAAATTTATTGTGTCAGCCATGGGTTAGAATATAAAACATTTGGTGGGTATGATAATGAATAATCGTTTATGAATAAGAAATAAACATATCTCAGACTCGATCCATTTAGCAGCGCAATCATAATATTGGTAAAAGTGGAGAGGTATTTACAAGGAGCCGTCATGCATGATTTAAATAAAATGAATTATTAAACTTGATTCACACCTAAATAGAAAATTCCACGATATGTTTCACTCTCTTGGCTTCTCAAATGTGGACATTTCCATATGGAATCCTCTTAATCTCTGAAAGAACCGGTGGCACCGTGTCATTGTATTAAGACTACCAACAACCAAACGCAGGATCCCAATTCGAATCCAGCCCATTGCTTACATTCCTGGATAAGATCTCCACCCATAATATCCCTCTCAACCTAGGTGAATAAATGGGTACCTGACAATGAGGGTAATGATAATGGCAGGACCCTCTGGTAGAGTGGTGACAACACTGTAACAGGCTGTTCTTGGTATGTTCATTATTACTATCATCAATATCATCATTATCATTACCATCATCACTTGTAGTAGGAGTAGTAGTATAGTATAGTAGAAGTATATAATTGTCCTGGTACAAACCTTGATTACTATCAATTTCTGTGGTGGATATTAATGGAGGTTCATGTTTGTGTCTTCTTCTTTACACTGACAACTCATTGTCTGTGTGGTAAACCTATCACACTGGCTTTGTCGTTGACACACTCGAACGCTCACCACCATTAAGCCTTGTTAGCAGAAATGAAAGAGCAGAGAACACAGTTCATGCCTGCTGTTTATCGATCATGAGTTACTAGGCTTTTAATGTTGACAAACAGCTATGTGGAGACCCCTCAGCTATACATCGAATATTTTCTCCTCGTCTTCCTCTTCTTTATCCGCTCACAATCTCACCCCTTTTATATAATGATTCGGGACATTTCCCACGTAGAGCGAATTGCCGTAACTAAATTACAGTAAAAATGGGCGAGTTGATCTTCAACAACTTATAACTTCGTTCTTATAAGATGACTATTTAGGGGTGCACGTTACGAGACCGACACCCACGAGTCATACAGCCCACTAGTCATACAGCTCACAAGTCATACAGCCCACGAGTTATACAGCTCACGAGTCATACAACCCATGAGTTCGACACTAAGCTAACAAGGCCCACGAGACCGACACATTAAGCGCCGTGTTATATCTGTCGAACTCGTGGACTGTTTTTACTTTATTTGCCTAGTGTCGAACTCGCGGGCTGTAAAACTCGTGAGCTGTATGACTCATGGACCTGTTTTCAATGTCGAAATCGTGGGCTGTATGACTCGTGGGTGTCGGTCTAGTGGGATGACCCCCCTATTTAGGCCATCACGTATGCATATTCAGTATAATCTTCTTCCTACATCAAGACAAAATATCATTAATGTTTTAAAAGAGGGCCTACTTCCAGCCAATCAGGCTGCACTTAGCCTGTTTACATAAGTTATTTTATGTATTGTCTGTGTTTAGAGACAACGTATATGTTGGAAAGTGTTCACTATTACCCTATCACAGTAGCGGTCAGGAATCCGTAACTTACATTCGAAATGTAACTGGCTGACTTTCAATGAATATAAAAATAATACTTAAAGCGTATCACCATCTTATTTGGGCCATTATAATCTAATCATTTATAGTGTTTATGGAAAAGTAGCGCTGACTAATTGTCGACCCTGAATGTATTACCTCCCTGATTAAAGTTGCCGCCGCCTTCTATGAGATTTTGCATAAGCCCACAAGGCAGGGTTATAATACCTCTTGTCTGTTGTAGTTCAGATTGGGAAGGACCTATTGAGCTCTAAGACATTTGATGTGAATTTGTGCTTGTTAAGAATTTGAATTGAGTAAATTGGCATAGACCTGGACATTCGTATGAGACATAATGTTACCGTCTGCAAAAGACTTCAATTGAATTATTGTAGGAGCGGAAGTATAGGTGTTAAGGTTAGATAACCATGTTCGAAACATCCGTCATTGAGCAGTAAAACGTACGATTTTTTTTAGGGGGTAATTTCTGTTCATTGACAATTCCCTTTCAGTCGTGTTAGTTCGTGAGACAATCTGGAGGGGATGTGTTAAAATTATGCTAAATCGATGCCCTTTACCAATTTTTATCATTACATGTGTTATATCAGTTTTATCTGTGCATCATTTCTTTTGTTTTAGTTTCCATCAAAAATTCGCATTTACCGATGGGACGACATACTTGACATTGTGTGAAAAACGAACAGGTGTGATAAAGGATAGGGAAGAGGAAAGGGGTTACAGGCGATGACACACACACACACACACACACACACACATATACTCGCACATATTCACATAATTGCTTGATGACTTGACGTAAGAGTTAATTTTACCATAAACTTTCGACATCGTTGAAACAAGCATTTTTTATTATTTGTATTGGTTAGAGTCACTGTCAACATGTAAACAAATTAATTCCCTTGTTTGACATACGCTGATACATAACAACCACACAGACATCACGCATATTTCATACTCACATATTTCATCAACTGTATGCATTGACACCCATCAAACGAAAAAGGCAATCAAATACAGAAAAAAGGTCAATTAGAACAACAAGAAGCTTGCAAAATACAGGTCACCTGGCGTAGATTATGTCCTTTTTACACTGGAGGTATACATACCCAGCGACCTGTGCAAGGAAACAATTTTCAAGAAAAAAAAAATAAGTAAAAGCTATGGAATTGTACTGGCATGCACAACCGCAGTGAAACATTGAAATGTTTGGCGTTAAAAATGCACAGAAATTGTTTTTCTTTTCTCTTTTCTTTATTAACTCATATTTAAATACATGGTGGCCTGTTCAATTAAGTGATCTTCCACGGGGCTCTGTGTTGTAAAATAGAGAATATTTTGAACCTTGAAATCTGTCAAACAAGTCATAAAATTAGAACAACAACAACAACAAAAAACCCACAAGAAACACATGAAGGTGATTATTGCTGTCATATGATTACATTACGTATAGCTGAAAGAAAAAAAAAAACATATTACTTCGTGGAAATATGTATAGGGTAGAAAATGGGTATGTAAAAAAAAAAGAACAATTATTATCAAATTGTAACTGGATCCTGTGTGTGAAAAGCCAAACAATGCAAAGTCTTTCTCTAAAATGATACACGACATTAAAGAGCTTACTCCCGTGCAAACATTGTGGAAATCCTTTTAACGCATTAAAGCTAGACATTCTGTACTTGATATATTCGATAATTTGAAGTTATGATGAGAGGGGCCTCAAAGAACACGGAACATTCTTGTTATAAACCAACAACAACAACAAAAACAACAACAAGTATATCTGGTTTACGCAGTACAAGTAGGATTGTCAATGAGTTTAAATCGTTCTGTTTACTGGCACTACAGCTGCTGCTATAGACGAGGTTCCGTGACAAAATTTTCAAAATATTTTTTGGACTTAGTGATTTTTTGCCCCCAGAATTAAAAAACAAACAAACAAAGGGAAGTAGAACATTGTAAAGTATCAAGTGAGTGCAAGCATACAACAACAGCAACAACAACAATCATACCAATTGAAAAGGCAGAAGAAGCAAGGAGTAGTACACGAACTGACTAAATTACGAGTTAAATAGGCAAACATGTTTATTTGATTTATTTGATTAAAGATGCATCGGGTGAATTTACATAGAACCCTTATTGTTTCTGTTTTTTCTTTTTTTGGAGAAAGTTGAGAGAAAGAAAAAGGGAGGGACAAAGAAGTAATGATATATAACGAGATGAATGAATGATCGGATTTCCTTTCTTCCTTTCTTCTTTTAGGTCTGCATACCCCCACGTAGCTGGTGAGCTAGGACCAGACGGGAAGCCAGCTATTAATTCCCGAATGTTTTATATTTTAACCCATGACTAACGCAACAAATTTTGCTTTTAATTCTTTGAATAGTGATGAATTTTATAACACAGTAAGGCACTCTGAATCTAATCATGTAAATATTATTTCCAGTGTATATGAAGATTACATATCCGATAAATACAATACCTCAGCACAAGAATATGAATATAAATTTGACTCAAATGATCCAGTCCAGAGTCCATCGTGTGTTTATTTGACCGAAAATCAGTATAAAAATCGGATCACGAATACTGTTGGTGAAAAGTTTTTGTTAGCTCACTTTAACATACGCAGTATCAACAAAAATTTTGATAAGCTGCGCTTACTTTTAGAAAACCCAGATCATAAATCTTGCTCCATCATAGGGTTAACAGAAACATGGCTGAACTCTAATATCAGTCATTTATTTTCTTTACCCGGATTCGAATTTGTATTTAGAAATAGAAACGAGAGAGTTGGTGGTGGAGTTGGTTTGTACATCTCAAAAAAAAATTAAATATATTATACATGAGGAGATTAGTGTTATGAGCGATGTACTTGAATCCCTTTTTATTGAATTGATAAATCCACATGGAAAAAACATTATGATTGGTGTAATTAACAGGCCCCCTCGTTCGAATTTAAATGATTTTTTGACTGTTTTGCAGGATTTAGTACAAAATCCCATGATACTTAATAAAGATACATTTTTGATGGGCGATTTTAATATCGATCTCATGAAATATAACTCCCAAAACACTTCAAAAGAATTTATAGAAAACATTAATGTCTGCTTCGTTTTTACCATTAATCTCCAAGCCTACCCGTGTCGCCAGCCAATCGGCTACCCTCATAGACAACATTTTTTGTAATGTTTTTCCACTTCCTGAGTCTGGTATCGTCCTCTCAGACATCACTGACCATTTTCCTATATTTGCTCAGGTACCAATTAAACTGATTAAACAAAATGATTATCATAAGCGTCGTAAGATTACTGCAGATAATCTTATAAGTCTTCAAAACAGTTTAAAAGAAATCGACTGGTCTTCTGTATGCAACACTACCGATGTCAACTTGTCTTATGACTATTTCATATCTACTCTTACCTCCGAAATCGATAACCATATTCCCCTGCGTAACATAAAAAATAGATATAAGCAAATTCCAAGACTCCCGTGGATAACCCAGTCTATATTACGATCTATAAACAGGAAAAATAATTTGATTTATAAATATAGATGTAATCCCACTGAAAAAATAAGAAAAATATGTTTCATACAAAAACACACTCACCAAATTATTACGTTCGCAGAAGAAAATATTTTATGTGAATCAGATAAGCAAATACAAAAATGATATTAAAAACACATGGAAAACATTAAAGAATGCTATGAATACATCTAACAATTCATCTAATATTTCTGAAATTCGGTGGGGCAATTCCTCCAGCAACACTCCCGCTGGCATGGCGGAAATTTTCAATGACTTTTTCTCTTCAATTGGAACAAATCTTTCTCAAAATATTCCTCTTTCTAGTAAATCTTTTAATGATTTTTTAGATACACCTAACCCCAAAACTATATTTTTTGACCCAACATATAAAGAAGAAATAATAAAGATTGTTGCTAATTTGAAAGAAGGAAAAAGTCCTGGCCATGACGGAATTGACAACTATTTGATAAAAAAACATAATTCCTCAAATAGTGGATCCCTTAGTACACATTATCAACTCATCGCTTACAACTGGCCATGTGCCAAATAGCATGAAAATTGCGAAAGTAAATTCCTATCTACAAGAAAGGGGAGAAGGATGATGTCAATAACTTTAAACCCATATCTTTATTATCTTCTATTTCTAAGATTCTTGAAAGAATAGTTTATATCAGGACAGTACGTTTTCTTAAAACCTGCGACATACTCTCAAACTTTCAATTTGGATTCAGGGAAAATCACAGCACAACACACGCACTACTTGCCCTCATTGACAAAGTCACACACGCACTCGACACACTTTCACACACAATAGGTATCTCCTTGGACTTCTCGAAGGCCTTCGACACGATTAACCACGGAATACTTCTCGCCAAACTGTCTCATTATGGAATACGTGGAAAGGCCTTGGAGTGGTTCACGAGTTACCTATCAGAAAGATCCCAATTTGTACACGTCAACGGCTTTGACTCTCAAAGTAAAACAATTGCATCTGGTGTTCCACAAGGTAGTTTATTAGGCCCATTGTTATTCATTATTTATATTAATGATTTTCATAGATCCTCAGAGAAACTATCATTCATATTATTCGCGGATTACTCTAACCTTTTTTTTTTCTCACCCTGGCCCAAACATTTTGATAAGAACAGTCAATGAAGAACTGAAAAAGGTTATACAATGGATATACGCAAATAAATTGTCATTAAATATTCAAAAAACAAAAGTTATGCTTTTTAGTAATTCTTTAGATAGCCTCCCAGGCAAAATAACATTTGATACTACTCCTTTAGAAGAAGTTTCTTCCTTTAAATTTCTTGGTGTTTGCGTTGATAACAAGCTTTCATGGAGGAATCATATTGATAACATATGTAAAATTATATCACGTAACATTGGCGTAATGAATAGATTAAAATATTATCTTCCTTCATCTGCATTATTAACTCTTTATTCTAGTTTGATACTACGTTACTTAAACTACGGGATTCTTGCTTGGGGTAATACATATCAGATGTTACTTGATAAACTTCTTTTACTGCAAAAGAAAGCGCTTAGAATTGTTTTTAATTTACATACCCGAGAACATACAGATGCTTTGTTTTCTGACCATAAAATATTAAAAGTAAATGATTTGTATGTGTTTCAACTTGGCCAGTTTATGTTTAGTTACAACAGTAACTTTTTACCTAAAATATTCCATGATTCATTTCATCGAAATAGTCATGTTCATAACTATCCCACGCGACGATCCGATGAATTTCATCTTCCATTAATGAGAACCGCACATGCCCAAAATACATTTCTTTATACCGGACCCAGACTTTGGAATAAATTAGATGATAGTTTAAAAGATTCCCCCAAATTTGTTACATTTAAATACAAACTCAGAAAATATTTACTTTCTACTTATAATCTTAGATAATTTCAATTGTTTTGATTCATGCTTGAGCCTTCACCTGTCCTAATGTCGCAGCACTTGGCGTGTTCTGTGTGCAGACTTCTCTTCTTTCTTCTCTCCTCTTCCTTTCCTGTCTTTTGTTCTTCGTAGACTTGTATTGTTACCGTCTTCTCTCCTCTCGGTACTGTCTCGCGTCTTACAGTGTACACGTGTGGGTAATTGAATGTGTGTACGAACGTGTTGTCCTTGTCATATTTTCCCGGTACACGTGGTTCAGTGAGCAGTGTCCGGGCACTAGCATTGGTATTCTATATTTTTCCCAACCGGTGTATCTCAAAATAATTACATGTACATTGTTGTAGAATAGTATATAATTTACTCATTATTTGTCTAGCGATCCACGTCCGACAAGCTATGCTTTTTAGTGGATCACTATTTTCCATAATCGAATTTATTTTCCGCTCGCCCACGAAGTATTCATACAGTGTTTTCCTAAATATTGTACATGTTATATGTTGTTCTAAAATTTGTCTCGTATATATATTACATGAATCTTTTGCAAACGTTTGAGCAATATTTCATCACATGTATACTTTGTACTATGTTTTTTTGATTTTCGATGATTGGAAATAAACTATGACTGAATTGATTGATTGATTTCTCAATGTTATGATAAGTGACAATTGATTATAACGAAACATTGAAATGTCTGGAATGTAAAAAAGCAAAACAGTACACTAAAATGCAAATGTACTGTAAATATCAATCATTATGTTTAAGATTTTTTAATCAAATTATAGGTATGAAGAAGTTCTCATTTTGCCCTGATCACTAGCAATAATTTTATGACAGAGCTCAACATAAACCTGTTTCTCTAGAGACCAGTTTGTGCCATTAAAACCTTTCAATCAGAAATTTTGGTGGCCCGAAAGGAGAAAAAAAATGAATATGGGTTTATTATACCCAAAGTAATTACGAACTAAAACATTCATTTTGAAACTTCGATACCCTATTTGGCCATCAATGTATAATCTTGTCGGAAATTCTTTGACTGATATCAACTATCAGCGAGCACCGGACTATAACCGCTAATGTCTGGCCCTCTTCTATCATGTGTTGTACAGGACTGTACTAAAGGATATCAATAAAATGAAAATGAATGAACAAAGTAAACGTTTTCCAGGACTTAGAGTACGCAACTTTCTGTAAATGACAATTGAGTATATGAACATAAGAACGACCCAAGTCCATGGAAGACCATTTCGAGTAAACTAAAAAAATAACAAAAAACAAAAAAAACACAAAAAACAAAAAAAACTTCATATCTTTTTTATTTGTCCAATAATATTCTATTTAACTGATGGGAAGGCAACATTGTATATACAAATTAGAACATATATCATTAAGACAATTAACATTAACATTGATTGTGGAGAGGCCATTTTGTGTGATGGACTTGGGTCGTTCTTTGATTCATATGGACTTGGGTCGTTCTTTGATTCATATACATGATATTCTGCTAAAGAGATGAGAGAAGGATGAGAGAGGGTGCTATTATATGAATGTAAGAATGACCCAAGTCCTTCATTCTTACATTGATATAAGATTTAACTCATTCATTTCAGGCACTTCCGGGGGTAATTAGGATTTATCATTTGTACACAAGATGAGTCCATGCATAAGCTACAATTTCACATGTCAAACTGAATTTGGCCAAAAATTGAACTTGGGTCGTTCTTATATTCAGGTCTTCAATTTATATTGTATGTGTTATACTAGTTTGATAACATCACCAAAGCATTTTCAAAGATATATATTAATTAGTTTGAAGTCATCTACATTTTCTTTTGTTTCTTGTTGTTGACAACTCAGTGATTACAACGGTAGAGTTGGTTTTACAGTCTTACCAAACGATAGATAATACGACTTTTATCAGACATATTATTATTTGTAATGTTTTGCTACCAAACATCAAATTAAGGCATTCCCTTACTTCAATTCTCTTAATATTGTTCATATACAGTTTCTCATGCATTTTTTGGTATACCACATTTCAGAGATGCAGCAGCACTTCAAAACTCCTTCGTTTCAACGAAGCGACATCAGTGGCTTGATATACGTCAATGTTTCACTCTAAATTTTCAAAAGAGAAATGAGCTACACGTATTACCTCTGCTGGAAACTCAGTGTCTCACTAGACCACCGAGCTTCCGATCGACAGCAAGTGCTATGCACTACGTATTCATTAATATTATTGGAATGCTTGCGTTGAGATGCTTGTTTCGCAACGGATTGACAAAATTGTCCTACATTACACCGATCGGGCCATCAAAGGATAACCGATAATGGTGAGACCTAGCTGATTCTCATCATGCAAAGTGAGTGTTGTACAAAACGGTATTATAACAATGATTATGAATGAACAGAGTGAACGTTCTCCACCACCAATACTACGCATCTTTCTCGAAATGACAGAATAATACTATTAAAATTGTGTGTCATAATAGTTAGATAAAAATCACCGTCATAACCAAAACGTTTCAAAAGTTATACATTGAAAAATTTGAAGGCATAGTAAATTCTTTCTTTCTTTCTTTCTTTCTTACTTACTTAGCTTTGACAAGTATAGTTGACGTCTGAGTTTTAAAGTTCTACCAAGCTGATCAGGTTATACGATGAATTATAGTGACATTAATCAAACATAATATCTATTATAACGACATCAAAAATTTAGGTAACTTCACTGTATTTATTTTATATACAACTTTCCATCACTGTATTTGGTGTACCACTTTTAAGAGATGCGGCACTTCGAAACACCTCCGTTTCAACAAGTTTTGTTTGTGCATTTTCCATCTGAGAAGATGGCTGGATAGCCCATATTCAGCTACGTTAAGCTAGTCTTCCATGGGGTCCAGTTGGATGTGAGGTGTGACCACTTCACCGGGTTAAACACCCTGCTCTTTTGCGATGAATGGATGAAGCGGGATCTTTTACGTGCATGAGTTGTTACTCTCTCATACACGGGACCTCCATTTTATGTCCTATCCGAGGGACAGAGTGGTTTGCCTCTTGCTAGAGGGGACGGTATGCTTACACACAACATTGCTCAGTCCAGACTCGGGTTCGAACCCGGGCCGCTACCGACTGAGCCAACTCACCGCCCTAACAAGTGACTTCAGTAGTTAGAGATTCGACACTCTTCCACACCAAATTCAGAAAAGAGAAATGAGCTATTTACAGACATCACAAATTATAGAATTCTATCAAATGAAAATGTGGAAAAATCGGATAATGAAGAGAGAGAGAGGAGGGGCAAAGACTTCAAATAATGGTTTGTAACGAGGTGGATAATGATCAGATTTGTCAATGTTACAACTAGATGGGAATGATTACTTAAATATACGAAACACTGAAACTGCAATTATGCAAAACACACACAATACACGTATCATAATGCAATTACACTGAATATATTACCATTTTGTCATTGATTTCTGATAGATTTACAAGTGTACAGAAATTCTCGTTTATCTCGATTAATGACAACATTTTTCACAAGGTCTCCACACTAATCTGTTTGTCTGGTGACCCGTTAGGGCCTCTAAAATCTTTAAATCTGAAATTTTGGTGGCAAGAAAGAGATATGTACTGGCCCAAAGTGAAAAACGAACATAACAATCCATTTTGAATCTTTGCTGCTCGATCTATGAGAGGAAAAGAATCGCAAATGAAGCTTTCATTGTACTGATGTGGCATTTGGCGATGTATCCATTGATTCCGATGGAATTGTGTGTTTGAGCAAAAACATAAAAAAAAAAAATACGCCACCTTGGTACCTCAGGCGTGCGAACATATGGCACATAAAGAGTCAACATTTTCTGTCCAATGGCACAGCAGCTGCTGCTATGTATATACGAGGTTACGTGATAAAGTTCTCAAAATATATTGTTGATTTAATAAAGTTTTGCCATCATAAATACATATAGAAAGAAACACACACAGAGTAGTCGAATATTCGAGAATAAAAAGTGATTGCAAGCATGCAATAATGGCAATAACAAAAAGAAACATACAGATTGTAAATGCAGAACCAAAGAGTAGCATATAAACTCACCATAATAACAGCTGTATAGGCCAACATGCTTATTTGATTAAAGATACATTGGGTAAATTTACGCTGAACCCTCAGCTGTTTTAGTTCTCGCGGAGAGATGGATGAGAGAGAGAGAGAGAGAGAGAGAGAGCGAAAGAGAGAGTGCGAGAGAGAGGGAGAGAGAGAGGAAGACTGCAAGTAGTTTTATGTAACGCTGTGGATAAATGATCAGATTTGTCATTGTTGCAATGAGAGGGGATTGATTGCAGGTGTGCAACGCATCATTGTACGGAAGCTTTGAAGTGCCATTCGACTTGGAGACTTGGCGAGATAATTTATCTTGTCAAGTCAACATAATAGCTCTATCATGTCGACTTATGAACTTTATAAGTTGACATGGAGACAAAAATTATCATGTCAAGTCGATATCTAAAAATTTAAATGTCGTCATAGCAACATAACATATCTTGCCAAGTCACATCTAAAACTTTACATGTCGTCATGGTGAGATAAGGTATCTTGCCAAGTCGACATCTAAAAAGTTACATGTCGTCATGGTGAGATAAGGTATCTTGCCAAGTCAACATAGAAAAAAGTTATATGTCGTCATGGTGACATAATGTATCTTGCCAAGTCGACATCTAAAAAGTTACATGTCATCATGGTGCATAAGGTATCTTGCCAAGTCGACATCTGAAAAAGTTACATGTCGTCATGCCTACATAACGTATCTTGCCAAGTCGACATCTTAAAAGTTACATGTCATCATTGTGACATAAGTTATATATCAAGCTGAATAAATTTGCATGAATTTGCATAATTAATGAATTTCTCTATTTCGTGTAGAAGTTTGGAAGCCCTTACCAAGCCCTATCAGATAAAACAATCTAAATCAAAATCGGTCATGAAATGACGGAGAAGTAGCATTTTCTAACATTTGAGCACACACGCGGACACACACACACACGCATTCACTTGTTATATTTGATGGTTTTGATTTCATTGTTTGGTTAAATATATACCATGGTATTAATTTTGATCATCTTCCTCCTCATCTTCTCTCAACCTTTTTATAGGTCCTGATCAAGCAAGAATCACAAGGATTGTGCGGGATATGCTGTGATAGAAAGAAAGACAGCTTTTTCATTCCATGTGGGCACACACTCTATAGATCTGCCTTCCATGCAGCACATTCCTTGAAGAGAATGAAGGAAGAGATTGCCCATTTTGCAAGCAGAAAATACAGTCTGTTCGCAGTTTGTATTATTAGCTACCTTAGACCCTTAGTTTGTGTCTGAAAGGGGTGCATTAATATATATGCATAATGATCTCCCAGTTCATGCCTATGTGGCCGTCCTCGATAAAAGGGGAATCCACCCAAGCCAGTCCGTGGTTTCTATAGTGTGTTCCTAAAAAAGGGAAACCAAACCTCAAAGGTAAATTATATCACAAATGCATAGTTGTTGTTTTGGTTTTTTTTTTGTAATTTGTGTGCTGGATTAAAAAGTAGCTCATTAAGTTAAATTTGACACCTTGCTTGCGCCAACATTGCCATGGGTTTTGTTACAGATCGAGTACGGTTTCTTCGAAGGAAAATGATACAACATTTACTTTTTCCAAGTTTGAGAATGCAATGGAGACTTGATGACCCATGCACCATAACAACATGTATTTTTTTGTAAGTCGACTTGGCAAGATACCTTATGTCATCATGACGATATGTAACTTTTTAGATATCAGCTCGGATAGATAACTTATGTCGCCATGATGACATGTAACTTTTAAGATGTCGACTTGGCAAGATACGTTATGTAGGCATGACGACATGTAAATTTTTCAGATGTCGACTTGGCAAGATACCTTATGCACCATGATGACATGTAACTTTTTAGATGTCGACTTGGCAAGATACATTATGTCACTATGACGACATGTAATTTTTTTCGATGTTGACTTGGCAAGATACCTTATCTCACCATGACGACATGTAACTTTTTAGATGTCAACTTGACATGATAATTATTTTTGTCTCCATGTCAACTTATAAAGTTGATAAGTTGACATGATAGAGCTATTATGTTGACTTGACAAGATAAATTATCTCGCCAAGTCTCCAAGTCGAATGGCACTTTAAAGCTTCCGTATCATTGGAATTTCGGCTACGCAAAAACAAGTAAAACACTAGAACTCGAATGCACTTTAAATACATAAAAAATACTATTAATTTTTAATCGACTTACAGGTATACAGAAGTTCTCGTTTGTCTTGATTAATTACAATAATCCTTTTACAAAGTTTCGACACTAACCTGTTTCTCTGGTGACCCGTTATGACCACTAACATCTAAATCTGAAATTCTGGTGGAGATATAGTGACCCAAGATAAAAACGACCATAATAATTCCTTTGGTATCTTTGGTACCCGATCGGGCCATCAAAGGATAACTTTTTTTTAAAAATTTGTTGGACCTACATCAATATTCAGCTGGTCTCCTCGGAACACCGCTAATGTGGAGCCCTAGTTGCTCCTCATCATACGAACTGTGTTGTACAGGACTGTAATAATAGGATAAAATGTACATTAATGAATAAAGTAATCGCTCTGTACCACCAACACTACGCATCCTTTTTTGAATGACAGAATAATACTACATAAGGTGTGATAATAGTTTGATAACATCAACCATTATTTCAAAAAATGTACATCAATAAGTTTGAAGCTAGCTATAGTAGGAGCTACATGGTTTTTTTTTTTTTTTTTTTTGCTTTGAAAACTCAGTGGTTGCATGGATGAAGTTAGTCGTATCACAGTCCGACTAAGCCGATCAGGTTTTACTATAAATGACATGAATCAAAAATATTTCTCATGCTTTGCTATGAATAACCACACCGAGGCAATCGGGGTTACTTTGATTTACTCTTAATTATGTCATATAAAGTACATACACAGCTTCTCGCTCATCCTATTTGGTATATCACAATATATTCAGAGATGCGGTACTTCAAAACTTCTCCGTTTGAACAAGTGACGTTACAGGGTTTGATACACGTCACTGTTTCACTCCAATGAGAAATTAGCTATTAGCCCTGCTTTAAAGAACATGGTGTTTCACTATAATAGAGTACCGAGCTTCCGCCCGACAGCAAGTGCTATGGAACGGGCACTGCGTGTTTATTAATCATATGTTTGCGTCGGGATGCCTGTATTGCAACCGACTGACAAAATTGTCCTGCATTGACGTATTTTGAATAAAGGATTTTACTTTTCCTACCAAAGTGTACTAAACTTGAAAAGTTGTTATCACGTGGTCAGCATAGAAAACTACAGGAATGAGTTGGCTAATATTCCAACACAATAATCAATGCAAATTTGGGCAAATACTATGGTCCATTACTTATGGTACACACTTAAGGATTGCCGTTGGTATATAGCTCGCTTTGCGTATACTTGCTTTAATTCTCACGCAGACGCACAGTAATAAGTGTACGTAAACATCACCCATAAATTGAATGATATTTATAATGTATTCCGACAAAGTATTATAACCTCATCAGAGTTTAAATCTAATGACCTTTCACTCGTTAAATGTAAAACACCTGTCTAGGTAATATAAACAGAGTGTTGATAATTCTATCATTGTATACAATCACAACAATGCATCGAATTAAGTAAGTGAGTGTGTGTGTGTGTGTGTGTGTGTGTGTCTAAGCGTGTGTGAGTGTGAATATCTTTCATTTAACTGAGATTTTGATATTCAAAATACTGTAAAGCTTTAACTATTAAGTCAGTACAACTGTACATGTATACCTTTACATCTATGAATTCATGGTAACAATAAACATAAATCATATATCACAACTGAATTGGAAAATCATTGACGTTGACATGTTGCTGAAATAAGAAGTATTAAACTACACATAACAAAAGGAAGAAAAACAAATTGATGACTAGTTTCCAGATTTAATCTCCTTCTTGAGTATGCAAAACACAACATGGACACCATGACCCCTCAAAGCTGCCCATCCCCAAGATTCCTACGTTCTTAGATTACCTGAATTACCTACGATGACGCCCAGTAGTTGAACATTTTAGAGGGCCATGCAAAGGGTTCAATCCTGAGAATGAGGAGACCCTTATGATGTATCCATGGGATGGTCATTTTATGCAATCTGGATTAAATTTGTTATGTTTCTGCTCCTAGGGAACGTTAAGCCTAGACTTGAAGCTGTTCAACGTTGTTGCCCCGACATCTTAAGCACAAAGGCTACTTCAGTTATTGACTACTCTCTGATTGAAAGATTTAAACCTTTTACTAGTTCGACGCCTTCCTGTATACAACTTAAACTTATGACCGCGTGTGACTTGATTATTGATGTCAAAGAGAACAGCTGGATCAAAGTCTTCCATTTCACGCAAAATCTTGAACACTATAATCATATCTGAGCGTTCACTTCGATACTCTAGGGATGGAATCCCCTAATCCTTGAGTTTCTCATGATATCGCAACGATTAACATCTGGTACCAACTTTACTGCTCTCCTCTGAACTGGATCTGATTCAAGCTTTTTCGTGTCACTGTTTGAATGTTCATTCCATACAAAAGAGCAATATTCCTAGAAAGGTCTAACAAGGACCCTATGCAGTAAGACAAACACTTCTCTATTATATAGTCAGACAGTTAAAGTCTTTTTGATAAGATCAAGTACTCTATTCGCCATTGCAGCGACTTTGTGTACATGCAGAGTAGAGGTTAGGAGAAAAGTGCACCCCGAGATCCTTTTCCTCTTTGACTGTCTCAATAACCTCAACATAACCATTATTATCATTTGAATACCGCTGATATTGACACCGCAGATTTCCACGGCCATGTTGCATAACATGACATTTTCCGTGATGATTATCAAAATTTTGCCATATCCGGGACCAGACCTGAAGTTTGCGGATGGTATCCTGCAGTAACTGTGTGACACGGGGATCACTAATTGACCACCAGCATTTGACATCGTCTGCAAACAGTCTCATATTACATTCGGCATCCTCAGAAATATAATTTACAAATATTAGGAACAATACCGGCCTATAATACTTCCCTGTGGAACACCACTACGGGCTGTCCTCCATGAACAAGCCTCACCATCACGGACAATGACCCTTTGTATCCTGTCGCAGAGAAAACCCTCAATCCAGCTCAACACGTACATTCCCATCGATGCCGAGGTGTTTTAACTTGAGGAAAAGCCTCCTACGGCGCACACGATCGAAAACCTCCAGAAGTCCAGATAAAACACATCAAAACTGTCACCATTGTCAAGGACTTTTGACCACTGTTCCATGCAATCCAAGAGTTAAAGAAAACGAGTGTTTGGAACGAAAATAGTACTGAACACTACTAAAGAGATCATTATTGTCAAGATGCTTCATAATATGAACACAAACAATGGAATACATAATCTTACAAACACATGATGTAAGACTGACTGGTCTTCAGTTAGCAGCATCAGATGTACGCCCCTTCTTATGGATAGGTATGATATTAGCATTCCTCCAGTCAGATCGCACAATATACAATTTTTGAGCGGCTGCGAAAAATAATCTGCAGAGAAATTGCAATTTCCTTCCTAACTTCTGTCAGGACTTTAGGATGAAGACCGTCAGGGACTTGAGTTTTACCCTCTTTGAGATTGGCAAGTTTCTCTGCAATATCTTTAGTAGTAATGTCGAAGTCAGTCAACAATTCAGTGATCAGTAAGACGTTCTTAAAGACGTTAAAGACGTTCCTAAAGAGAACATATTTTTCAATCAATCCATGCAAAAGTGTCCCAATTAGCACTGACATCACCTGAGCAGAGCACATACTGCCTATCTACCTCTTCAATGTCTTTGCAAATAGCTGCGTAGTAAGGTATTCTCCATACATACTGCTTGACTTGATAATATTACCTTCATTATGAACAGATGTCCAAACGCAGACATGACTGACCAACACAGCATGGTCACTCCGACCTATGGGGGACAATTATGCACTTGACAGTCATCACTGGTTAAGATTAAGTAAGTTAACTTGGATACTTGTGATCCTCGTGCCCTAGTGAAAGAAGTAACATGTTGGAAAAGAAAGCATTCTTCTAAACACTCCAGAAAACAGATTTATCCACATTTGGATTATTTAGAAAACCAGTGCGATCAATCGAAGCGATGTCACTCCAATCAAAATCACCTGCAAAAACAACTTGATTGCATGAACTGCATGGATCACGAATAGGCTAAAAGCGAGCAGAGTTATTCTAAGATAAAGAATTAGGGCTTCTGTAGACGCAGCCAATCGGGGTAACAACATTCGGGGAAGAATGTACATTAAGCCACAGAGATTTACAACAGTCTTGAAGAATGCCTGGAAGGCGAACTAACAACACCCGGGCGAGCACGACACCACCCCCCTCCCCCCTCCCCCCCCCCCCCCCCCCCGTGCACCACCAACACCATCTCCCACGGTCTCTTGTTTCGGATTTCATCTGAATAGCTCCCCCCCTCCCCCTTCAAAAAAGAAAGACAAGATAACGTTGCATCCTTAACAGGACTGAACATCGAATACAAATGATGTAATTGACCTTTCTGTACTATACTTTTTTTTTTTGAAATGGTCAATCACCAATACATATACTTTAATTTGTCGTCATTATTACTTGAAGGTCCTTAGAGTGTATGAATATTCTAGTGAGTAGGCATGACACATGAATGCAGCCCTTTATTACATTAATTATTACAAAGTGTATTCAATTCACTTAGAATTGACATAAGATATTCTTCTTCTTCTTCTTCTTCATATTCTTCTTTTGAATATGGTATTGTAGTACAAATGTCTTCCATGTCAGTCCACGTTAAATCTCACCAAATATGTAAAGTCTATCTGTAGTGCAGAAAGCTATCTCACCACTCACAAACTCTTGTACATAGTACCAACACCAGATTCCTTTTTGTATTCTAAAATCAGTGATGAGATTGTGTACATGCTCCAAATCACCAGTGTATCGATCAATACTGACGAGACCCTCCTCGTGCTTCACCTAGGCTACAATGACCGAATCATCTCGACAAACAACTGGGAAGGGAGAAATGCCCTCTTTCTTCAAGACATTCTCCTTCTTCCCCTTACCATCAAGGCATACGACAGCTGAGTATTTTAGGATCAGTTTTCCAGTGTTGTGAAAGGAGAATATTTGCCAAGGTGTATATCCATCAAACATCATACTCCTGACAGCCTTGCCACGCTGTGTTGTAAATACCTGGATCTTATTCGGTTTCCTATAACCCACGTAGATATTATCATCTCCTCAACAGTGACACAACCAGCCCCTCCTCTATCGATACTCCAATACCACAGACATTGACATTCGTCTCCTGTAACTTGCCATCAGGGGAGTGGAGATGGATTCCACCTTTATACGATCCCCCCGCTAAAAGGGAGCTCTACGTCCGCTGTTACATACCAGGGAGGTGAGACGTCACCTCCCTGGACATCCGACGTGTAACCTTCCAACTCTCCAAGGTAAAGTTTATCAAACTTCAAGGATCTATCAAATGAAATTTTCTGAGCTCGTTCTACCGCACGTCTCGGTGATCGGCCATCAGGATCATCTCGTCCCAGAAAGCTCTTCAAGTTCTCGCACAGCGTGTCGTGTGCAAATAAGGCGTCTTTCTCTAGCGGTACCTTCATACCGTTTGTTACCAGCTCTTCCATAGCATTCATCTGATGAATTGTTTGGTGACTTTCCTCTTCCATGACTTGCAATTGATTCTCGAATTTTTGAGACCATTGTTTAACTTGACTTTTCAGGGTCTCTCTACTGGCTGACAATAGCTGCATGTATTCCTCGTACGTCTTGTCGATGTCTTCATTAAGCTTTGTAAACATACTTGTTATTTCATTGCGTTGTGTCTCTATGAACTCGATATGGTTTTCAATGGTCGTTTTCTTTGATTTTACTCCTTTTTTCAACTCATTGATATTTTCCATTAATTTCTCCTCATGGAAAACTGCGTCTCCGAAATCATGTCCTGCTTTATCATTAGGATCTTTCTTACATTTCGGTCGCCTGTTAACCTGAACTTTTCCCGAGAGCACCTCGCTCATGGCTACCACTGAGTGGGTGGAGAACGGTTTCCAGAAAGAGTGCCCTTTCTCACATGAATCACACATATATTTCCCACAGTCCTGACAGTAGGACACAGCTGGCGACTTGTCGTCCATCTCACAAACTGTGCATGTTGGATTCTTGGTTTTCACTTCCTCCACGAGAAAACTCTGCGGTGCGCTTGTTTGTAACATGCCCACATCTCCACTGGGTACTGACGTTTCATTCCTGCATATAGGGCATTTTAGAGTTTCCTTGTCGGACTGAGTTTGAGATATTCGCTGAAGACAGTCTTTGCAGAACGTGTGAGAGCATGGCAGTGATTTAGGTTGGTTGAAAAGAGTCAGACAGATAGGACACTCTAGATTCTGAATGCTTGTCTGATGAAACGTTGCCATGGTGTCTGTCAAATAACAAATCAAACAAAATAGTGGTAAACACATCCACATATTAATACTAGTACAGAAATTAGCATTGCAGAAAAGTGAAAGTTTATGTGGAGCTTAATGTTAGAATTTATGCAATTTAAAAACAGAAGGAAATAATATAGGACAATTAAAAGGATTTGTTTTATTTTTGATATAAAGTGTATTAACATTGGATTCCTTTTTTCCTGGTTCAGAAATTAAGCTCTGATATGATTTATTTATTCTCAGTATGACATCATTTACATTTTCTACAATATAATCAAACATAATATGCACCAATATGATACTCAATATGGCTGAATTCTAGGATTTCAACAATTTTCTTTTCTTTTCACATATCATACATCATTTACATGTTTACAGTACATGGTTTATGATTTACTATACAAAATTCTTCATTTGAATGGCAGAGATCACATGAATGTGTTTAGTGTGTCTGTCATAGAATGGCATAGAATAAAATCAGATATGACTAGTTGATACTCTAAAGAAGTGTTCGTAAAACAAGTATGGCTTGCAATTGATTGGCAAATCATGGGCGTAAGTACTCGAAAAGGATTCGAGCCTACACCTCCTGCCTGATCTCCGGACAGGCGCGTCGTACATCAAGAGGGCGTAGGTTCCGAATCCTGTGCGAGTACCTATGCCCATGATTTTTTTATTTTATTACTATTATAGCTTCTACTAAAACACTGAACAAGTTAGTGCTTAGGCTACGGTCGTGATCGGCCAGTGACCACTGATTTTTAGGGCATCGATGGGTCAGCGCTGAAGTTTTAACGCAGAGTTAAAAATTCAGCGGCGACCGACCAGTTTCCATTCGCCGTCCAAAATACCGCCCAAGCACTCGGTCGCCGCCTAGCGATTTAGGGACTTGAAATGATAAAGATAAAAATGACAGAAGCACTGAAGGAAACCAAGGACTGGATGGGGAAGAGAAGCCAGGGCATTGGTAATGTGGAAGATGCAGGAAATGGGATAGATGCAAGAAAACCCCACCAACATCTCAGCATCTTAACGTCTTGGCAACCAACATGAGGGTCATGGAAGACAGGGACAATCACTTTGAAGCAAAAGAGATGAAAGCTTAAAGTTAGTGTCGTATGTATACTTAGTAAAATTAGGGTTTGGTTACGTTATCATTCATTAAAGGTATATCGAATGAAGAAGTCATAAATGACAAGAGATGGGGAAATGAAAATATGAGATTAAATAGGAATAAGAAAAACATTGTTGAATAATAGAAGCAAACAAAGACATTTTGGAAAATTCTAATTTAATCCTAAACTTTGTTTCATCTTGTCTTTTCCTCCCTTTTGTTTGATTCCTAATTTCTACTTATCTGGGGTTTCATATGAATGTTTTAAATGTTAACGTAAGTTGGGGATTTAAACATGCTAACAACATCAGCAAAATCAAACAAAAACACTATTCACCCACCAAAGGGGATTGAGTTTTGAGCATATCAATAGTGTTCATGCATTCTTGTAAAACTACGCGTTACCCACAATATTTGCCAACACATGAATGTGATAATTATCTCTTTTCTTACCTATCTTACTTCTATTCCGTATTTCCTGGATGAATACTGCTGACTAAGTTAATGCCTCCGAAGTGTATGTAGACACGAGTTCACGATCTGATGTCTAATCAGCCTGTAGAAAGGTGCTCACATATTAGACTCCGACGCCGTGTGGTCTTAGTTTTAAGACCCAGACAAAATGAAATCACTAAGAGTTTGTTGTTTTCGACAGAGAAGTGTATGACGTAGTACTCACAAAATGGCGGCGTAGCTTCCAAAGGAATGTTTGCACTGTTCGTGACCTTTACGCTCTGACCTATTATATTCATATAAAATGGATTTTCCCCACATCCAACACTCACTATTGTGCCTACAAGAAATCACAACGCTTTGAAACGTTCTTGGAAAAGATGTTCACCCATAATATCCC